>NW_023270807.1:43499227-43596687 GCF_011800145.1 Mirounga leonina
AAATAAATAAATAAATAAATAAATAAATAAATAAATAAATAAATAAAAATAAAGGCCCCCTCCTTGATTGGCAGGTCCAAGGGTACAGAACAGTACTCCCTGTGCACCTCTCCTCTTTTGCGTCTTTGTAGCTGCAAGAAGTCCCCATTTACCCACATATAAAGTCTGGAGTTTGTTCCCCTTTGGGCCAGTTAGGTTTCCTTGAGCTCAATTGGATGCATATTCATCTCCATCCATTTATGGTGCACTTATTATGTAAGCCTCACACTTACTTATTTTAGAAAATTTCAACATTCTAAAAGTTGTTTATTAGTCATGGAAATGAATACTAACTACAGTCTCAGACAATTCTGAATAACAGTGGAATAACCCAATACTAGTTTACTTCTCACTTACTTAAGATCCCCATGTGGGTGAGGTGGCATCTTTCTTCCAATTTATAACTCAGGGACTTAGGCTGACCCCTTCTTGTAGCTATGTCATTTAGAACTTGACTTCCAAGTTTGATGGTGGAAAGGAAAGAGGATATGTGGGGAAAGCATACCCATTCTTAATTACCTCAGCCTGGAAATGACACTTGTGACGTCGGTCACATTCTGTTGGCTAGAAATCAATCCCATAGCACTGTGTACCTCCAGGGGAATCTGGGAAATGTAGTATTTCCTTTTTTTTTTCCCAGGAAAATGAAAGTAAAACAAGCTACTTGATGTCTAAGTAGCTTTTTCTCTGTCACAAGTTTTGAAGGGCAACTCCTCTCTTTGCTGGACAAGAGAACTTCCAGACTAGTATGCCCCATACTCAAAGGACAAGGAAAACAGAAAACACTATTTAATCAGGTACAAAAACTAAGATGAATACCATAGGCCAATATTTGGATTTGGCTCTACGGAGCTAGTGCAAGGACAAAGTTCTCTTTGAGGTCAGGGAGAATTACATTCTGTTAAATTGAAACCAGGTATCTGGAGGAAGATGGGGATGTAAGGAGCCAAAGGATATCCCCTTATTGTGGAAAGAGCTATATCAGTGTGAAAAGCCCTAAATCCATCTCTTACAGATTTCCATAGTCTTTTTATTACCAGAGTTGTTTCCAGTGACTTGGAACTTGGGAAGATTTAGCCAACAAGCTATGGTGATATTCCAAAGTCCAGGAATTAATCACGTCTTTTCTGGCCTTTTACTTTTAGTCCTGATACATACTATCAGCACTCTCCCTTCCTTCTCCGTCTTGGTTAACATTTTATTTGTATCTTTAATGATTTAACAGATGTCAAACTTTGTTATGGATTTGACAAGGGCTGACATTGCTCAAACGTCTTTGCCCAGGTCTGGCCCATTTATGAGGGGATAACAGACCACTGATGTCATTTTCATGTGCTTTGATGCAAGTTTTAGTGTCCCAACTCCCCTGTGGAAGGAGTTTTACACTTCTAAAGTGGTTGCAGCCTTCTTGTTAAGTTCTTTCCCCAACACGCATTTTACCTTCTCAATGAACAGTTTTTGTAATACCATTTTAGGATATTTGGTTCAACACCAGTCAGATCAAATTTTCCAGATGAGATGTATGGTTAAGAGAAGAAAACTTGAAATCTTCAGCTTCTAGGGGAGATGATGGACATTGTACATTGATCTGTATTTCCAGTCTTCAAAGAGATTAGGAAAAAAAAAACAAAAACCTTTGTGTTGTCTGTTCTTAGAACAGTTGCATTTATTGTTTAAAATAGCCTGACATATTATTCTCATTCCTGAACTTATACATGAGCAGATCTTAGAAGTTCTGCCAGAACTTTAGAAACTGCTTGATTGGTTAGTGTTCACCGGCCATATTTAAAGCACCCAAAGAAGGTGTAGCCAAAGAGAGGAACTAAATGGAGATCCATTGAATGCCAGAGACAAGTTGTGAACTATGCTGACCACGGAGAAGACCGGGCCTTCACCTTCAAGAGTTTATAGCCATATGAACTGTGTGAAAAATAAAAAATAAATTAACTGTATTAAAAGGGCACGAAAAGCATGGTCTGAGGCGAACTAATGGAAATACCTAAAGGAAACATAGGTAAAAGTATTTGGCTGATACTCTTTTAGGTGGAAGTATAAAAAATGTCCAAGTAGGAGTCAGGGCCCAGTAAAGGAGTAAGAGTTGAGAGGTTGTTTCTAGTGCAGATCCTTTCACTACTGCTTGTGTGACTTTGGGGGAAGTTCTTTAACTTTTATAAGCCTCCTTTACCTCAACTGAAAAACAGAGCACTGTGGATCCTGGCAAATACACTAATTGATTGTGGGGATCGGATAACACAGCATCTTTGAGAGTGCTTTAAAATGGTGAAGTGCTCCATCAAGGTAAAGGCAAAGAGAAGCCTTAGTTCTGCACTCTCAACTCTCTTCTTCATCTGTCCCCCACCCCCTCATCTACGCACAAACTGCCAGGACTCTTTTATTACAGTGCAGGAAAAAACACTTTTGGGTGGAGGTGGTATGGATGTGTTAGTTTTTTGGTATGCTACTTGGCACCACAAGTATATGTAAAAGGAGTAATTTGGATGAAGACCTTTTTTTTCCCTAAAAATTTGCTTCCAGCTGCTGAAATCATTTACTATGTGAATGGAAACATAATTTAACTACAGTAGGTTGTGGCACTTGGTGGAGACACTAGATCATTTCTCTGAAAATCAATTTGCCAAATTACCAATTGCAGGAAACCAGCAAGCATATATCTTTTACCCAATGGAGGAGAGCTTGTAAAGAGACTTTTTACCAGCAGAGGTAGAGGCAGGGGCAGGGCATACACCTGCAGACATAGAAAAGGCTATAAAGTGTGTTTAAGAGGAAGCTCATCCATTCACATCTTCATGTTGAGTCTTGGAGAATTGCTTCAGCATCTGAAATGTGACTCACATGAGAAATTGATAAGTGAGCTACTCTATCAAATCATCTATGGAAACTACTGGTGTGAACAATCACCAAAACTAAACTTTCAAAAAAATTCAGCAGTAACTCAGTCAATTCAACAACTTGATCAGATCAGTAGAGGGTGACCATTGATTTAAAAGAGAGTGGCGGGGCACCTGGGTGGCTCAGTCAGTTAAGCGTCTGCCTTCAGCTCAGGTCATGATCCCAGGGCCTGGGATCCAGCCCCGTGTTGGGCTCTCTCCTCCTCGGCAGGGAGCCTGCTCTCTCTCTCTCCCTCTGCCTGCAGCTCCCTCTGCCTGCAGCTCCCCCTGCTTGTGCTCTCTCTCTCTCTGTCAAATAAATAAATAAAATCTTTTAAAAAAATAATAAATAAATAAAAGAGAGTGGGTTGTGTCTGCACTGCTTTCCCCGTTGTGTGTGTGTGTGTTGAGGAAGAAATAGCACTGCAATGATGCTTTTAGGCAATGGAGATCTTCAAAGCGGGGTGAGAGTTAAGATCATAGTTTTCTATAGTTTATGCGGTTTGGAGCAGGATCCAGAATGGTTTTGAGGCTAGGACAAGAATGGAGACAAATGGTGGGTGTGAGATGGCCACAGAACCCAAGTGTATAGGTCCTGTCCCACGAATACTGGAGTCCAGACACAGAGAGGCCAGTCAGATTTCAGAAGCACACACAGCCAGTTTAGAGCTCTGATAAGAAATGGCTCTGGAGCTCCCCGGGTGGTCAGAAGTGTGGGTGGGCAGCATGAGTGCCAGTGTCTGAGAGCAGTGCAGGACCAAGGCAGTTGATGCTGGATCAGAAACCAGGAACCCCACCTTCTGGCCCCAGTGCTTCCTTTAAATTGATGGAGACCAGTGCTTCTCAAATTCTCTACGAAGGACTTTTTTTTTTTTAATTCCCAATCCATTTAGGACTGACCCATGGTCTCGGTGTAATGACATACACTCAGCTTGTGCCACATGTGACTTACCAAATAAATTAGGTGACACTTGAACTGGTCTACACTTAATTCAGTGAGATGACTCTATTGATCATGGGCTTGCATGTCTCAGAAATGTCAGAGTGTTGTAAATCTTGAAGTGTTTGTTCTCAATTTTGATCTTCTCTCTTTTTGAACTAATAACAAAGAATTTAGGGACTGTCACTGGAATAGGTGTTTTCAAAGTTGTTTTATACTTTGACATTTTACTGATACAGACGTGGGAGGTTGACTCATCTTTCAAATACTGTGATGCTTCCTTTATGGGTCATGGTTAGAGGATGAGATTGTGAAACTGCATATTGGGGAATGCTTCAGAAAAAAAGAAGCTAAAAATGCTGGTTAAGAAGATACTGGTTGTCCTGCAGCCTCCATTTCTCCTTCTCCTTTAGTAGTAGAACCACAGTCTCTAGCTTTGGAAGAGAAACTGCATTTCCCAGCCTCCTTGCCACTGGGAGTGGTCATTTGTTGAGTTCTGGGCAGTAGCATATAAGCAGAGATGGCATGACATCTTCTGGGAAGCCTGAGAGGGAAAGAACCGGAATGGGGACGTAATTGCTAGGGCTCCACCATTGCTATCTTTAGCTGCCTTAGAATTGAAAGCCCTGAAATGTGCAGCGACAAGACAGATAAAACCTCTGTCCCTTTCACCGTGGACTCAATGTGCCACACTAGTCTGCAAGATCAGAACGGGTATGTAGGAAAGAAATAAGATTCTGTACCTTTTTAAAAAAGGTTTTATTTATTATTTATTTTTTAAGATTTTATTTATTTGAGAGAGAGAAAGAGAGAGAGAGAGAGCATGAGCAGGGGGAGGGGCAGAGGGAGAGGGACAAGCAGACTCCCCACTGAGTGGGGAGCCTGACCCGACCCAGGGCTGGATCCCAGGACCCTGAGATCATGACCTGAGCCGAAGTCAGACATTTAACTGACTGAGCCACCCAGGCGCCCCAAGATTCTGTATATTTAAAGAAAGTGTTATTTTGGTATTTCATTTATTTGCTGAACCCAATCCTAAGCAATGTAAGTTCAATTTAAAAATCCTTATATTTTTTTAAAAGTATTTATTTAACAAAACATAGCTTACTTTCTTAATTCTTAAACTGAGAATTTAAAATGTGATTTAATCTTTGTGTGATTAACAAGAATCAGGGCACCTGGCTGGCTCAGCCCTTTAAGCCTCTGTCTTTGGCTCAGGTCATGATCCCAGGACCCTGGGATGGAGTCCTGCCTGGGGCTCTCTGCTCAGCGGAGAGTCGGCTTCTCCCTCTGCCTCTGCCCCTCCCCGCTGCTTTTGCTCTCTCTCATATAAAAAATCTTAAAAACAAACAAACAAAAAACAAGAATCACCACAAAGAGCTATGATTATATGTGCCAACATCTAGGAGACCACAACTACCGGCTTATGAGGACCATGTTTATAAGATTGCCTACCTTGTCAGCTCCACCTCTTTCTCCTTTCAGTGGGCCTGCATCTAGAAGGTAGAACAATCTGTTTAACAACTTCTTCTGCCTCCAGATAGCTGCACCATGGAAATCAAACATATTAAAACTGGGTAGATCAATTCCCCATCTCTTTATTAAACACTTAACTAATGTGCCGAGCACTGAGCTAAATGTCAGGCAGACACAGATAAATCAGGATAATTCTTGCTCTCAAGTTTTTAAAATCCAGTGGGACGTTGTCTGTGACATCAACAACATATTCTAGGAGCATGAAAGAGGAAGCTGTTGTTTTGTCTGGTGTTGGGGTGGGGCTCTTAGGAGAAGTGGGAAAGGCTTCACGGAAAATGTGACAGTGGAGCTGGGTCCTGATGTGGGATACTACACAGGCACAGTGCTGGTCAGGTCACTCGTAGGGACACATGAGAGTCATGGCAGGGTCGGAGTGTGTAGCATATTGGGAAAGTGGCCCGGGGAGGCTGGGCCTTGTGGCTGGAAAGGGAAGTTGAAGCCATATTTAGAAGGACTTTTAATGTTTTATTTAAGATTTTGGTCTTTGTGAGCAGTTGGGAGCATTGAAGTGTGTTATTTATTTGTATGATTCTTTTTTTAAGTTTTATTTTAATTCAATTAATTAACATATAATGTGTTTTTGGTTTCAGAGGTACAGGTCTGTGATTCATCAGTCTTGTATAACACCCAGTGCTCATGACATCACATGCCCTCCTTAATGTCCATCCCCCAGTTACCCTATCCCCCTCCCCCCTCCCCTCCAGCAACCCTCAGTTTGTTTCTTATGATTAAGAGTTTCTTATGGTTATTTGTGATTCTAAGCTGGACGTAGATATGACACAATCTCTAATATTAGGGAAATAAATCAGACAACACTGTGAAAGATATATTGAATGGGAAAAAAATCATAGGAATCTACTGCAGTTTATTATATACTATGATATACTACAGTATAGATGAGAATAAATCTCAAAACATTGGCCATGAGGGAGAGAGATGCTTGTGAGATATGTTTTTAAAGAAACAAGAAGACTTAGGGGGGTTGGTTGTATATGTGGGATGAGGGGAAGGGAGGAGTCAGTTCCAATGTGGGTAATGATACTGATATCAGACTCAAAAGGAAAATCAATTTTAGGGAGAAAGGTGATTTTAGTACATCATAGCATGTTAGGATAAGTCCTAAAGGACATCAAGGTTTAGTGTTTTTTCCTCTGCTATCCTTAGCAAATGGTGTTCAGTGATGCTCAGTGGTGTTCAGTGGTGCTCAATGGTGCCCACTGCACAGTAACAAAAGTATGCTCAGTTAATGACTAAATAATTCAACTACTAGAAAGGCCTAGGTCAGCAGCATCTGTGATGCTTGAAGCTGTGGGAGCTGATGGAATGAACAATCATAAGCATGAACAGAAGTGAAAAGAGAACTTAGGAACCTTAGGAAATCTTTTTTTTTTTTTAAGATTTTATTTATTTGACAGAGAGAGACACAGCAAGAGAGGGAACACAAGCAGGGGGAGTGGGAGAGGGAGAAGCAGGCTTCCCACCGAGCAGGGAGCCCACCGCAGGGCTCAATCTCAGGGCCCTGGGATCACGACCGGAGCCGAAGGCAGACGCCCAACGACTGAGACACCCAGGCACCCCAAACCTTAGGAAATCTTATTAAGGAATAAAGAGGAGAGCTAGTGAGAATTTCTCAGAAGGAGTGATCAGATAAAAATGTGTTCTAGAAAACAACATAAGACAGTTTTAAGATTAAGGTAGTGGTGAATTCTACTAAGTGCCACCAAAGAGGAAAGTTTCATGAGGACTAAGGTCAACAAATTTGGAATTAAGAATGACAGTGATCATATAGATCGACTTCTACAGAGTGATCTCTATAGAGCAATTTCTATAGCCGCATACCCCCACCTTCATTTCTGATTCAATTGGTCAGGGATATTTACATTTCTAGCAAGTTTGCAGGTAATACTGCTGCCAATCCAAGACCATACTTGGAGAACCACTGCTGTAGAATACCAGAGAGAGAAAACAACTGGATTATTTCAGGATGAAAGAGAAATAGTTTCCTCCTAAACTAAAAGTGTCTGAAGAGTGGAGAAAGGGGGGGGGGGCAAAAAGAAAGGCATTCTACTCACTAATTAAGACCTCATCACCTCCTGGTGGAGAAGTAACAGAATAGATTTTTCTTAAATATTTGAAACTGAAGAATTTTTGTCAAGACATGCGACCTCTTTGAATTTCTGTTTTCTGTTCTTTATAAAATAAAAGTAATAATAAAACCAAACTCTGTGCATTGTTCTTGGGAATAAATGAAATATTATGACAGTAATATGATAGCATTCACCTCAGTGTTTGGTGCTCAAATAAATAATTGGTAGAGTCAGAGCATATACATTATTTATCCAAAAGCAAAACAGCCTGTACATACATTAATGTATCTGGTAATAATTAAAATTGCCAATACAAATTTCCAGCAGCCCTCCAAAATATGTTTTTATAATTGGCTCTCCATTGCTATCTGTAAATTATAAATTGAGCAGGCGTAAAGGGCTTGATGACTGTTTTCAGGGACAGTGAAATTTAATACTACATACCAAAAAGATTTTTCCTTCTTTCTCTTTGAATATGTGCTGTTCCAAAATTTCTGTCTCCTGAAATATTTTCATCCGGTCACTTTTTAAAATAAACATTTCGGTTAATCATTTAACATTTATTTCACTAATGTGATGAGAGAATATAAATCACTAAAATGTGTTTGAGTAAAGACAGTGAAAATCTATTCAAATAAAAGAGTGAATGTTTGCTGAAGAATTGAATAGGAATCCAAACAAACACTATCAGTATTCTTTATTAAACGAATGAAGAATTCCTTTAAGTCATACTATGATTAAGTAATGAATCCACAAGACCGGGTAGACAAACCAGGATCTTGAGAAATAAAATTTAAATATGTCTTAACAAATATTCTAATCCAGTAGTTATCTTTAGGTAGGCAATAGTTATTGAGTGTGCTTCTTTTGATTATATAACAATGATATTTTAAAATTGTGTATGCATATTAAGGAAAATATTATCTGTGATAATATCAACTTCACATAATTGTTCTGAAGATTAAATTAAATAATATCTATAAAATATGTACATTACTTGGAACAAAGTAAACATGATAATAACAACAATAACAAACATAATACTATTAATATTTTTGTGTGAAGTTATGGTTAAGTCATTACTACATTTGCTTAATTTAATTACTATTACTTTACCATATAGTAGGTAGGTATTATCCTTAGCCTCATTTTACAGATGAGGGAAATTAAGACTTAGTGAGGTGAAGTAACATCCTAAGTAACACAACAAGTAAGTAGTGGAACCAGTATCAGAACCCAGAACTCTAGCCCCAGAGCTACCCTCTCCTACCCATTAACCACTACAGTATAACACCTCCATGTGTTGGCTGTGTACAGTATACATGTATCTAATAGAAGTGTTAATAAGAGAAAGCATAATACTAAATATGTATCCAATGCATTTAATTTGAAGTATTTAATTACAAAGCATGCCGAAGTTAACTTGAATATAGAAAATGTGTCTAAAAAGAGATGGTGATCATGTAGATAGATAGTTACTAAAACTTGCCAAATAAAATGTCACACACATTTAGCAAATCATGTATCTGATAAGGGGCTTGAATCAAGAGTAGATAAAGAACTCTAATAACTCAATAAGAAGAAGACAATCCAATTAAAACTGGGCAAAATATCTGAATAGACATATAAATGGCCAATAAGCACAAGAAAAGGTGCCTGATATCATTAGCCATCAGGGAAATGCAAATCAAAAGCACAATAAGATACCATTTCATATTTACTAGGATAGCTAGAATCAAAATGTCAGAAATAACAAGTGATGGTGAGGATGAGAAAAAATTGGAACTTTTATACACTGCTGGTGGGAATGTAAAAGAGTACATAGCCGCTTTGGAAAACAATCTGTCAATTCCTTAAATGATTACATAAGAGTTAACATATGACCCAGCAGTTCTACTCCTAGATAGGTACCAAAGAGAAATGAAAGCATAATTCATCCAGAAACTTGCATATGAATGTTTATAGCAGCGTTATAATAGCCAAAAGGTGGAAACAATCCAAATATCCATTGACTGATAAATGAATTAAAAGGGTAGATCCACACAATGGAATATTACCTGGCCATGAAAAGAAATGACGTTCTGATACATGCTACAACATAAGTGAAACTTGAAAACATTATACTAAGTGAAAGAAGCCACACAAAAATTTGTTTCTATACACTCACAACGAACTATCTGAAAAAGAAATAAAGAAAATAAGTCCATTCATTGTAGCATCAAAAACAATAAAATACTACGGGATAAATTTAACCAAGGAGGTGAAAAAATAAATAAATTTAACCAAGGAGTTTTGTGTATGCTGAAATCTGAAAGACATTGATGAAAGAAATTGAAGAAGACATCAATAAATGGAAAGATATCCCATGGTCAAGGATTGGAAGAATTAATATTGCTAAGACATCCATACTACCCAAAGCCATCTACAGATTAAATGCAATTCCTACCAAAATTCCAATGGCATTCCATGTATATAATGGAATATTATTCAGCCATAAAAAAGAAGAAAATCCTGCCATTTGTGACAACAAGAATGTACCTGGAGGGCATTATGCTAAGTGACATAAGTTAGACCTAGAAGAAAACCTACTGAATAATCTCACTTGTATGTGGAATCTAAAAAAGCTGAACTCATAGGAACAAAGAATAGATTGGTGATTTCCAGGGGCTTGTGGAGTGGGGTAAGTGCGGAAATGTTGGTCAAAGGGTACAGACTTCCAGGTATAAAATGAATAAGTTCTGGGGATTTAATGTATAAAATGGTGACTATACTTAACAATACTGTATGGTATACTTGAAAGTTGCAAAGAGAGTAGATCTTAAATATTCTCACCCCTGCCCCCCCCCCAGAGGTAACTATATGAGGTGATGGATGTAACTAACCTTATTGTGGCAATCATTTCATAATATTTACATATTTTTGTGTGAAGACCCATTACAGCTGGTGGAAGGGAATAGAGAAGTCTCTCTGAGGGAGGGGCAAGAACACTTCTATCCTAGACCATTAGAGGTCTTCTACAGCTGAGAGCTGGGTCTTCTTCATCACCAAGAAGGCCCCAGTGTTACAATCCAGTGACACAGTTCGTGCCTAAAACTGAGGCTTAATTTTAGAACAAGAGTAAACATTTCCCTCAACCCCTAAAACACAGACTAAGAATCAACAGCTAATAGCAGTCCACTGCCTGGAGAAGGACATGGGAATGCAGGAAGACCTATCCGAGGCACAGGAACAAAGGAAAGACCCAAAAGTGAGGGTGGGGCAGACACTAGGAAAAGCCTCTGGCAAACTACCCCACCACCCTAAATACAAAGTAATTCTATGGGAATTTGAAACATATGGTGCACTGAGTGTAACCTGAGTAACAACATCCTCCACACCCATTTAAATTTCTGACTAAATTCACTCAACGCCCCCCAAACTAAAGGCCTAGCAGAAGAAAAGATATGCCCATTTCCATGCATAAAATCTATTTCCTTTGGTCTCTACAATATATCTAGGTTCAACAAAAACTACTGGGCATAACAAGAAGCAAGAAAAAAATACAACACGATTTCAAGAGACAAAATAATGGACAGACTAGACCAAGATATAACACAGATGTTGGAACTATTGGGTAGGAAATTTAAAATGATTAATATGTCAAAGATCTAGTGGAAAAGGTGTACAATATGCATGATTAGATGGGTAATATCAGGAGAGAGATGGAAACTATAAGAAAGAATGAAATGGAAATGCTAGGAAAAAAATCACTTTAAGAGAGATGAAGGATGCCTCCAATGCCTGCTTGAGTCATCAGTAGAATCAATACAGTCATGGGAGGAATCAGTGTACTTGAAGATAGATTGATAAAAATCACCCAAACTGAAAAAGGAGGAGAAAGAGGAAAAGGGAAAACAGAACAGAGCACTCTGTGGAACAGATCTGTGGAACAATAACAAAAGTCTAACATATGTGTAATTAGAATCCCAGAAGAAAAGAAAGTGAATAGGACACAAAATATCTGTTCTTAGGAAGAAATAATGGCCGGGGTGCCTGGGTGGCTCAGTCAGTTAAGCATCTGACTTTTGATTTCAGCTCAGGTCATGATCTCAGGGTCCTGAGATTGAGCCCCATGTGGGCCCCATGCTCAGCGGGGAGTCTGCTGGAGATTCTCTCTATCCCTCTCCCTCTGCCCCTCCCCCTGCTCGCTTGCGTTCTCTCTCTCAAATAAACGTTAAAAAAAAAAAAAGAAGATATAATGGCTAATAATTTTCCAAAATTAATCAAAGATTCCAGTCAACAGATCCGAGAAGCTCAGACGATATCAATCAGGATAAAAACAAATACACTGGGTGCCTGGGTGGCTCAGTCTGTTGAGCCTCCAATTCTTTGATTATGGCTCCGGTCATGATCTCAGGGTCCTGGGACTGAGCCCAGCATTAGGCCCCCCACTCAGTGTGGAGTCTGCTTGTCCCTCTCCCTCTTCTCCTCTCCCTCTGCATGAGCTCTCTCTCTCAAATAAATAACTAAAATCTTTGAAAAAACCGCATGAAATACCCAAATATAAGTGCATTATATTCAAACTAGTGGAAACCATGGACAAAGAGAAAATCTTCTAGGCAGCCAGAGAAACAAAAGACAGATTATCTACAGAGGAACAAATCTAAGAATAACAGCAGATTTTTATCAGAAACTGCAAACCATAAGATAAAAAGAGTCATATCCTTAAAATGTTGAAAGAAAAACTATCAGAATTCTATACACACAAAAATATTTTTCAAATATGAAGAAGAATTGATGACTTTTCCAGAAAACAAAAAAAATAAGAAAATTTGTTGCCAGAGGTCTGTGCTGAAATAAATCCTAAGGAATTCTATTCAAACAGAAGGAATGTAACAACCAGACAAAAATTTGGATATACATAAAGAAGAGTGCTGGAAATGAACTAAATGATGAAAAATATAATTCACTTTTCTTAATCCCTTTAAGACATAAATGATGGCCTAAAGCAAGAACAGTGGCAATGTACTGTTCTATATATTATGTAAAAATATTATATAAAATTAAAATGTATGACAAAAAGAAGACCAAGTTTGGAAGCTTTAGCTAAACAATACTGTTGAGAGTGGACTCTGATTAGCTAAATATCTAGATTTCAAAACCTATGGAAACCATTAAAGCATTTTATACAGAGGTATAAAGAATAAGTCAATATTGAAGATAAAAAGGGAATCACAAAAAAATGCTCAATTAATATAAAGGAACAGAGAAAAAGAGGAAATAAGAACAAATGGAACAAACAGAAAGTGGCTAGTAGGATGGCAGACTATAATCCAACCATAGCAAAGATTGTATAAATATAAGTCATCTAATCATACCAATTAAAAGATAGGATTCTCAGATTGGATACAAAGCAAGACTCGGTTCTATGCAGTCTATAAGAAACCTACTTTAAACAGAAACATAGATTGAAAGTGAAAGAATGAGAAAAGCTATGCTGTACAAACTCAAAAGAAAGAGAGTAGGGGCACCTGTGTGGCTCAGTGAGTAGAGCATGCAACTCTTAATTTCTGGGTCATGAGTTTGAGCTCTATGTTGGGGGTAGAGTTTGCTTAAAAAAAAAAAAAAGAAGCTAGAATAACTATATATACATATATATTTTAAAAAGTGATCTCTACACCCAACATGGGGCTTGAACTCATGACCATGAAATCAAGAGTTGCATGCTCTACCAACTAAGCCAGCCAGGCACCCCCTGGAGTAGCTATCTAATATCAAAGTAGATTTTTTTTTTTAAAGATTTTATTTATTTATTTGAGAGAGAGAATGAGATAGAGAGAGCATGAGAGGGGGGAGGGTAGAGGGAGGAGATTCCCCACTGAGCAGGGAGCCCAATGCAGGACTCGATCCCGGGACTCCAGGATCATGACCTGAGCCGAAGGCAGTCGCTTAACTAATTGAGCCACCCAGGTGCCCTAATATCAAAGTAGATTTAAGAGCAAGTAATATTATCAGGGATAAAGAGGAACATTTCTTGATGATAAATTAGGGGTCAATTCATTATGAGGACATAATAATGATCAATGTTTATATACTTAATAACAAAGCTTCAAAATCCATACAGCAAAAACTGATAAAACTGAAAGAAGAAATAAACAGATTTACAATTATAGTTGAAGACTTGACACTTTTCTTTCAGTAATTAACATAACAAGTAGGTAGAAAATGAGTAAGGATATAGAAGATCCGAACAACAGTGAAGACTAACTTGTCTTAATTGACTTTTATAAAAACACTCCATCAACAACAGCAAAATGCATAGTCAACTATACTTAGAATATTTACCAAGATTGATTATATTCTGGACCATAAATCAAACCTTAAGAAAATTTAACAAATTGACATTAGACGAAGTATGTTCTCAGACCATACAGAATTAACTAGAAATCAATAACAGAACAAGATTTTTAAATAATAGTAAATTCTAACCCTTGCTTTGCTTGTTAGAATTTTGTCATCTGACCTCATTACTACTTCTTTTATATTTTAAAAACTATTGGTTGAAGAAGGTAGAGTCATCCCCTTTATAATGAGGGGGTCAACAAGAGTTGGTTGGAAGGATTCCTGGTATGGATGAAACAGTCAGTGATCAAGGACAAGCAGTTACATTCGGTCAGATAGAGCAGCAGTTCAGATACCCAGGCAGAGGAGGAAAGGATTAAAAGGAATTCAGCAACTAAAGTTCAGAACTAGAAAGTCAGGACTTAAAATGCTAAGACCAAAAGCCCTTGGGTTTTCAAGGTTAAAAAGCAAGGTAAGGGCGCCTGGGTGGCTCAGTTGGTTAAGCAACTGCCTTTGGCTCAGGTCATGATCCTGGAGTCCCGGGATCGAGTCCCGCATCGGGCTCCCTGCTCAGCAGGGAGTCTGCTTCTCCCTCTCCCACTCCCCCCTCTTGTGCTCTTTCTCTCTCTCACTCTCTTTCTCAAATAAATAAATAAAATCTTTAAAAATAAATAAATAAAAATAAAAATAAATAAAATAAAAAGCAAGGTAAATCAACAGATCATACTAGCTTAGCAATTGGATTCTGAGGCAATGATTTACTATGTCTCCTATCTTTCCTTAGGGACAAAAACTGGTCTCAGAGCTTGGTTTGGTTGCCATGTAACAGCTAATGCCATTGGAAGGGAGACAGTTTGACTTCTTTTATTGTAAACAAAAAGATTAGTGCCTTCTGGAGGTTCTGGTCTTGAAGAATAAACAAAGTTTGGGTTTAAGCTTGGACACAGTAAGTTGAAAGGGTAGTATAAGAGAATTTTGAATAGTGTGTTCTTCTCATGGGCAAAGGGTCAAGTTGCCCAGAGCAACTAATGGATTGATAAAGAGAAAACTGATCCTTGTGGGTTCTCTTCCTCCAAGTAAGTCTTCCAGTCCTGCTCCCATTTCATTATATGTGAATCACCTGGGATCACGACCATTAAGACACATCTAAACGTGCTTAGGATCCTACAATGGCTTCCCAGTATCTGCAGAATAATATCCAATTTGTGACCTATACCCCGCATTTCCATGCAAACATCTCACCACTTCTTCACCAATGCCTATACCACTATCACACCAAAACTTAACACTTTCTTAAAAAGATTGTGCTCATTTAAGCCTCCATATCCTTCTCACCTTCTATTCCCTTTAACTCAAATATTCTTTCACCTACTTTTTACCCATCAAACTTGCATTTATCTTTAAATATTGTTATTTAACAATATTTAATTGCCAGTTCTCTATGCATGTCATTGCTACCCTTTTCCCCCAACAGCAATTATTCACTGCTCCTTAGATCTTTGTTTATAACTTACTACACTACATACTTTTCTTAAATTTTTAAAAAGATTTTATTTATTTATTTGAGAGAGAGAGCAGAAAGAGTGAGAAAGAGAGAGCATGAGCATGAGCTGGGAGGAGAGGGAGAAGCAGGCTCCCCGCTGAGCAGGGAGCCCAATGTGAGAATCAATCCCAGGACCCTGGGATCATGACCTGAGCCATAGGCAGATGCTTAAAGGCAGATGCTTAACCAACTGAGCCACCAGGCACCCTGCTTTTTAGATTTCAGATTTTTATATTCAGTTTTAATTTTTATAAAAGTGAGAGAAGCATATGAGTTAAAGATGCAATAACTCTACAGGATATTATGAAGAGAGCAGTACACTGTTTTCACTATTTCTAATTCCCCAATAGAAAAATTTCAGTTTGGGGGCTGATTATTTTGTACTTGCCTTCATCCTGCTAATTCTTTTTTTTTTTTTTTAAGACATTATCTGTTGTCCTTCAAGGTGGAAGATGAGAAATTAGGTCTCTTTCACACCTCTCCCTTCTCATACTTGCATACTTTCCATCTCCACTCCTCAGAATATAGTTATATCATAATTTTAGTTAGATACCTAGTCAGTTACATTTTTATGACCATGTAAATGTTATTTCAGGTGAGCTTATCTGTTCCCAAATGTCAGATCTTCCTTTTAATACATTAAAACACGTTACACTTTCTACCAGATTTATATTCCAGAGCCTTCTGACCTGCTCTAATTTGTACTAGTTACTCTCTAGGCACTGTTCTTGTTCTGGGATAAAAGGGAATCCCAGATTCCCTTTTTCCTCCCTCTATTATTGGATTTGTTAGTTGGATTCAGTGTTCCCTATTTCATGGTGTGCTTCCTTGATTTGATGGAACACCTTCTTCCATATCTTCCTGACAAAGAACACATGCAGGATAAAATTGTTCAGAGCCTGAATGTTTGAAAATGTATTTGTTTTATTCCTTCATTTGACTGATAGTTTTGCTTAATATATTTCAGATTGCAGGGGCACCTGGGTGGCTCAGTAGGTTAAGTGTCCAACTCTTGATTTCAGCTCAGGTCATGATCTCAGGGTCATCAGATTGAGCCCCACATGGGGCTCTCCACTGGTAGTGGAGTCTGCTTGAGATTCTCTCTTTCCTCTCCCTCTGCTCCTCCCCTGCTCTCTCTCTCAAATAAATAAACAAATCATATATATATATATATATATATATATATATATATATATATATATATTTCAGATAGGAAACAAATTTTCCTCAAAATTTATTATACCCTTTGTATCCATTATTTATATCCATTTTCTTCTCTTTTCTGTGTTACTCTTGATAAATCTAGCTTCCTGATTCTTGATCCTTTGGGTACAATCTGTCTTTTCCCACTGGAAATTCTATAACTTTTTTATTCCCACTGTTCTGAAATTTCATGGTTATTTTGGTGTAGGTCTTTTTTTTTTAATTTATTATGCTGAACATTAGATGGACTCATTCAATTGAGAAACTCTAGTCCTTTGGATATGAAAAATTTTCATGATTGCTTCATGGATTTTCCCCTTACCTTTATGTCCTTTTTGGGGGGTCATTTTCTGAAATTCCTTTTGTATGATTGTTGGACCTCCTAAGCTGACCTTTTACTTCTTTTTTTAACTTTTTTCTCATCTATTTTACTTCAGTTAATCCTTATGCTCTAGTTTCTTGGAAACTTTCTCAATTTTATTTTCCATCTCTCCTATATGATTTTTTATTTCTGCTATCATATTTTAATTGCAAAAAGTTCTCTTTCTCTAAATATTTCTTTTTAAAATCCTTCTGTTTTGGTTTATGAAGGCACCTCTCCTATTTCTTATCTTGTTGTAGAGTAACAGTTGTTTTCTCTGTGACTGTTAATAGATTTTTTTCCCCAAATGTTTCATCTCACTGTACTGTTTCCTCTAAGATGCTTTTTTTCCCCCTGGGTTTACATCTGCTATGGACCAAATTATGTCCCCCTAAAATTCATATGTTGAAGCTTTAACCCTCAATGGGACTATAGTTGGAGATACGGCTTTTAGGTAATTAAGGTTAAATGAGGTCATAAGGGTGGGGCCCTAATCCAATAGGGTTGATGTTCTTATAACAAGACACATCAAGAGAGTTTACTTTTTCTTTGTGCCATGTGAAGACACAGCTAGAAGGTGGCTGTCTGCAAGCTAGGAAGAGAGCTCTCACCAGGAACTGAATTGACCAACACTCTGACCTTGGACTTCCCAGCCTCTAGAACTATGAAAAACAAATCTCTATTACTTAAACTACCATTCTATGGTATTTTGTTATGGCAGCCAGAGCAGACTATGAAACATGTTTCATAACAGAAATTTTTCTTGGGTATTTGGTAATCCTTGACTACTCCAGCACCCAGATATGGTCTAACTGGACTTGATGCTCAGGCTTCACAGGTAGCTGCGTGGAAGGTCCTAATAATATATCCAGAAGTGCTGAAAAGTTAACAGCTCTTAGGGCACTCTGACCAATGGAAGACAGGAAACAGAAATGAACAAGCAAATAAATTGCTCACTTTTGTCCCTCCTTCCTCTCAACAACAGACTGTTCCAAGCTGTTACGATTCCATGTAGTCTCTCTGGAGAAATACCATGTGACCAATTATCCATCCTGTGCTTTCTTGAGAAGTTGTGATGAATTGGCAATGCACTTTCTTGCATTTGCTTTCTTTTTTCTCTGCCTCTTTCCTTCTTCTCTTTCTGTTTTTTCCATTCGGATTATACTCTCCGAAAATGTGGCAGCATATCAGCTTTACTTCAGGATCTGTTTTAGGTTAGAGCAAAGGTCCTCGAATGTTAGTGTTCATAAAAATTACCTGGGGAGGGGTGCCTGGGTGGCTCAGTCGTTAAGCGTCTGCCTTCAGCTTAGGTCATGATCCGGGGTCCTGGGATCGAGTCCCGCATCGGGCTCCCTGCTCGGCAGGAAGCCTGCTTCTCCCTCTCCCACTCTCCCTGCTTGTGTTCCCTCTCTCACTGTCTCTCTGTCAAATAAATAAATAAAATCTTTAAAAAAAAATTACCTGGGGAATTCAATAAAATGCAGATTCTGATTCAATATTCTTGGGGTGGGGCCTCAGATTCTGCATTTCTAGCAAGCTCCAAGTGATGCCAATGCTGCTGGTGCATGCACCAGATTTTGAGTCACAAAGCCATAGAAAGCACAGGATAAAGCACCTGGTATGAGAAGTGTTGTGGTAACAACCTCTCGTATGCTGTGGCATTACAATTATTAAACCTTTCACTTCTTGTTAATTGGGCTAAGGTGCAGGTGGATGACATAGCATCAGAACATTGTGTCTCCTGTTCTTTAACATTATGGGAATAATGATAATTAAGAGGACTGTGGTGTTCGGTGGCTGCTTTTGACATCACCAGAAGCCTTGCAAAAAAAAACTATAGGCTAAAGACAATTTTTAACCTATGTCATGCTGTAATAGCCAGAGGACCTTATGACAGCTTTAGAAAAACTTTCATCTCCTGCAGCTGCAGGAGTGACTGGGCTGAAATTTGGGCCTTTGATCTGAGTATAAGAGTAGCAAGAATGCCAAGAAAACTCAATGGTTCTTGTATATCTAAATCCGAGATCTGATAGAGAAAGAGTTGGGATCCTGAGAACTGGGATGAGAACGTTCATGTGAATGAGCCTGAGGACCATTAACTCCCAATTTCTCTGAATGCCCTGACCATCAGAAGCAAGTCCTTACTCCTTGCCAGAGGCTAGGAGCCTCCTCTTCCATGGACAGTATTCGATGACCTCACCTTAAGGATAATACCTCAGAAGATGATGCTGGTTGTCATTAAGGTCAACCCCCTACCATATTTCATTGCCTCCAGATAAGAATCTGGGTCAGATCTCAGCACAACCCAAGCAGGGAAGTACAAGGCTGCTTCAGGAAGAAGCATTCACATGCCAAATGCACCATAGATAGCCACACATGCCGGCAGGAACATGGGAATACATGTAGGATTTCAAGGGGGCTAGCTAGGAGAAGGTTCAGTATATAAATGGGTGAGACAAAATTCATTGTCATGGCAATTGACTCAGGATTCAGTGTTTTGGTAAGTATGTCTATAGCTGGTCTTAGTTTGCTGAGATGGCTCCTGAGAGACTGGGCATGGTAATGGCTTATCGTAAACAAGGTATCAATGCTAGAACAAAGATCATGTCTTAAATCAGTGTTCAGCAAACTTATTCCATAAAAGAGCCAGACAATAAATATTTTGTAGGCCATAAGGTCTCTGTTGCAACTGCTCAACTTTGGTGCCCTAGCAAGAAAGCAGTCACAGTTAATACAAAAAGGAATGAGCATAGCTGTATGCTAATCAAACTTTATTTACAAAAGTAGGCTATAGACTAGATTTTGAACCCAAGCCTTAGTTTGCTGAACCCCATATTATATTAAGTTAAAAGCAGCATTGTGTGATAGAAAGAGCTTGAATTTTACAGAATAATAGATCTGGATTTGATTCCTAGTTCTACTTACTACTGTGTAATTGTGCAAGTTACTTTATTTCTCAAGCCTCAGTGTTCTCATTTGTTAAAGTGGGCTTTATAACCTTTTGTGTTTTTGTAATAATTAAATGAGATGGTGAGATCACTTTTGCAAAATATCTGACATAGTATAAATGTTCCATAAATTGAAGCAATTATTTTATCTTTTTTTTTTTTCCTGAACAGCACCAGGCATATAACCCAGAACATTTTAGGTATTCAGTAAGTGCTGCTTAAAGAAAAGAGAAAAATCAGCGAACTGCTTTCTGTTCATGGTAGACTTTCTTAACATCTTTCTTGTCCTTTGTATAAGTGCACTGATCACCTGTGCATAAACCATATAATGTACTTCTAATTGTAAATCATTAAATTGGGATGTTGCCATAAATCAGTCTTGTGGCTTTCAGTCATGTGAGTGAGTTTTCCAAAAGTCTGATCACAAAAGAAATTGATCACTAACGTTCTCCTTGGAGCTCTGTTGCTTAAAGGTATCAGGCTGCCTGAAGATTTTCTCCTCCAAGTCTTCTCTAAGTTTGAGAGAGCCTGGGCTATTTTTGAGGCTTGCAGTATATTAAACAAAAAGAAATGCCAAGTGGAGTTAAAATAATGTGATACGATGTATTTTAAATGTTTACATGGAACAAAATAAAGCTTTTAACTTTCGAAATAAAATGTATTCTATTCCCTTTTTAGTGTAGACTGTCATGGGTCTGAATATGATGCCCATGAAGACTGTGGGACTGGGGCATATAGACTTCAGGGTTCCACTCCTCTGAGCTTGACCTTGCTCAACTCATAAGACTTCTAACTTGTTGGCACTTTAAAGCATTTTTCAACAACTGTTTTATGCTTCTGAGAAATAGTTCTCCACTTTCATAAAGTGCACCTGGAAATACTGCTGCTTTTTGGATAATAGCTTTCATATTTCAAAATTAGATCTGATAACTTACTCTATGGTGGAATGAGAAAAACAGAAGCTCAGCCAGAAGAAATACTATAAAATGTAATTTGGGTTGATAGACCTAAAACTATGCATTGATAATAAGTATCATCCCACTTGGGGAAACATGTTTTAGAAATAAATACTATTCCTTTTATGAAGTTTGAAGAAATGATATATACATAGGCAGCATTAAAAGAAAATATCAGTGGTATCTTTTTTTTTTAATATTTATTGGTACTTTTTCTTAAGATTTTATTTATTTATTTGACAGAGAGAGGCAGGGAGAGAGGGAACACAAGCAAGGGGAGCAGCAGAGGGAGAAGCAAAGCAGGCCTCCCGTGGAGCAGGGAGCCTGATGCGGGGCTCGATCCCAGGACCCTGGGATCATGACCTGAGCTGAAGGCAGACGCTTAACGACTGAGCCACCCAGGCGCCACCTCAGTGGTATCTTTTTAATATGTGTTGGTATAAATTATCCTTGGAGTCCTCTAGAACTAAAATGCTTTGCAATAATCTTTATGAGTATGCTCATGCCCACAAAATTGAGTAATAAAGACTATGGGGACCCAGGCACAGAATCTTGCTGTATACAAGGGGTTCAAGAGATGGCAAGGAAACGTTTCTCCCTTACGATTACATACACTTGAACATCCTTCTGGCTAACAGAATTCTGATTCTATTAGCCCCTATTTTTAGTGGATTATATTGCATCAGGCACCCTACCATGAATGTTCATTTAAGGGTCCTTTAGAATGGTTACTGTTTCTTATTTATCACTGCAGCCATACCGTTGAGGAGACAAGTAAGAGCTTGATAATTATTTGTGGAAAGTTTTTGAAGGCATATGCTATTTTATTTGATTTTCACATCGACCCTGTATGAGATATGTATTATAAACCCCATTTTATAGACTAGAAGCTGTAGTAGCTGGTAAGTAGTGAAGATTTCACTTGGCACGAATATGATGAGATGTCTGGAGGGCAGAGTATTGTGCAAAGGCATCTTGTGAAGCAGGAGAGCGAGGTTCTTGTCTCATGGAGGGAGTCAAAGAATGAACCTTGAGGACAAAGGAGAGTGAGTAAATAATTTTATTAAGCAAGGATACAGAAAAAGCTCTGAGGAGGGAGAGGGGTCCTGACAGGGTTCCCAACATGGGCCTCCACTGACAGTCTTTTATTTAGACCTCTCTGACCAGGGAGCTTGTGACCTTAACATTCTCGTGACGTTGTGGTTTGAGTAAGGACTGGTGATAACATGTTTAATGGCTTACTTCTTTTTAGGGTCTGGTTATTCTTTGTTGGTCACAGGTGACTGTCATAAAAAAAAAGACACCCCCCCACACACACTGGGACAGGGTGGCCTGGTTTGTTCCCTTATCTCTGGTTTCCTTACACCTCCACATTTTGGGAATTTCTGTGAGCCTGACCATGTAGCTCCCTACCTATCGCTCCCTACCTTGCCCCCCCGCCTGTGCCTTACTCATATGGAATTGGCTTGATGGGGCTTTCTTTGCATATAAAAAAACACAGTGCTAACAAGGAGGAGCCTGCCTGATATGAACACGCTTCTTCTTGGGCCAGAAGGTTGAGTAAGTGTGTAGTTTTGATCCAACTGAACTTAAATGGTCATGATATTGTTATTCGATAGTATCTATTCTGTATCAGACACTGGGATAGACATTGGCTTTTATATTGTTTCTAACTCTTAAGCCTCTGATGTTTTCCTGGAAACTTGGGGCAAGATTTCAATGAGCAACTGGAAAGTGTTTAGATTGTATTTTAATTATTTGTTTTTCTGTCATATTTTTCCTTTTAGAGCCATATATTCCAGAGCAAAGATCATGTTTTATAATAAACAGCTTGATATAAGGGAAGAAGGAGAAGTTTTGCAGTTAAACACATTGTCCCAGTTTATGGACAATGAAACTGAGGATTAATCAGATGAAGTAACTTGTCCAGTCATACTGTTGTTAAGTTGTGGAGATTGTATGAGAATCCAGGTTAGTGTAATTCAAAAGCTCATAGTATTCTCCCTTCCCTCATATTCCCGAACAATGACAAAGGATCAAATTATGTGATGGTGATGTTGTTTGGTCCTAATATAGTTGGATCCTTTCTGCACTGGTCACGACATTCACCTAGATTTATTGATGTCTCATATTCTATACTTCAGATCTGGGAAGAATAAATCAGACGGTGGAAACACATTCAAAAGAATAACCAACCTATTAGTTGCTGTGTACAAATGTTTGAAGGTTCACTCATGTCAATTGTATTGTAATGCTTGACTTTCTCTAAGTGGTGTAGCTTTGATTGGAGCAGGTCCTTCCATATGGTAAAATCAGGCTTGTGTGGTTTGATAAGTAGTGCAAAACTCTGCCTATGATAGTTTCTAGTCAGGTTGAGCTACAACTGACCATACTACTATCTGAGAGCTTTCCTTCCTTTTTTTTTTTTTTTTTTTTTTTTTAAGATTTTATTTATTTATTTGACAGAGAGAGGGAGCAGCAGGCATAGGGAGAGGGAGAAGCAGACTTGCCACTGAGCAAGGAGCCCGACTCTGGGCCTGATCCCAGGACCCTGGGATCTTGACCTGAGCTGAAGGCAGACAATTAGTTGAACAACCCAGGTGTCCCGAGAGCTTACTGTTCTCAGGCACATGGCAGACATAGTTCTGTGGAACCTGGTAGAGTGATGCTTTTAAGCTGAGATTGAAGAGCCACATCAGCTAAAGAGACCTTTGGAAGACCTTCTGTGGCAAGCAAGCCAGATGTTGGGCACCTTCAGAATCCCAAGCCCCCCTGGGAGCACCCTAGATCAATAATTCTGCTGTTGATAACTTTTCTGACCTTCTGTGAAGATGACGTGTGTAAGAACCCAGACTAAACTGAAGGCTGATGTTTCAATCTTGTTGCAGAGCATTGACCAGGGAGACTAGTCCTTGCTGGGTGGTCTGCAACAGTATTGTTCCAGTTCAAAAGAATAAATTGGAAACTTGCCTGCATACACATTCATGAAACATTCTAATGCGTTCTGGCAGAAATCATTCATAAAGTGCTGCATTCTGAAAAACTGGTACAAAACCCAAACATCAACACAGAATATTTATATTTATTTAATCATTTATTCTTTCATTATTTATGGGCTGCCAACCATGTGCCAGGCACTATTCTAAACCACTGAGGCTCAAAGATGAGTGAGATACAGTCCCTGCCCTCAAGTTGCTCACAGTCCAGTGAGGAGACAAATATATTAACGGGCAATTATAAAACAAGGTGGGATTTTATTGGCAAATATAAAACTGCAGGGGTATTATTGGAGCACCAAGAAAGGACCTCTAAACCTGCCTGGTGTGAAGATGGGGTTTCAGGGCGACTTCTTGGAAAAGGTGGCTCTTACGTTATCTTAAAATTGATGCTGTAGTGTACCTGGCCAAATATAGATAGAATAATAGTCCATGTAGAGAAGCTTGGAGCGATAAAGCACGAAGAGGCAACGTGCCTTTTTTGAAAATGTCGTGGAGTTTATTGTTGATGGAGCCCAGTTAGGATGATTATAATATGTCCAGAAGGCATAGTATCTTCTTTGTTTAAATTCACAGCCATAACCCTCCCTCTTAAGTTCTAATTTGGTGTGATCTACAGTTATCCATAACTTGAGTGATAAATCAGAGTTCAAGTTATGAAATTTGAGTGTGCAATAATCATTACCACAAAATAACTTGTGCTCTGTTTCTGGATGAAGATGCCTAAGGCTTGGTAGGCACATCTGAAACCACCATCCCTGCATCTTTTAGGCTTTAGTGATGGTACTAATCTTCACCATCCCTGCTGGTATGTGATATTGTTTTTTATTTACTCTCTTGTCCACAAAACAAGGGCAGTTTCAAAGGTTTCCATTTGGTTTTCTCCACTCTGATAGCTCTAGCTCCACAAGCCAAGGACCCAGTACGGGGGTTACTCAAACTCCCTAATGTGTCAGTCCCAATGCTAAGGTAGGGAACTGAGGAAAGGGCTACCTGGTGGGTCCATGGAACTTGGAAGTCAGACTTCTGCCATCACATAGCATTTAATACCTGGCATCTAACATGGGGACCACACGATGATGCTTTGGGTCTCTGGGACTCAATGTCCCTTGAGACTCTGAATCCAGTAGCCTTGATAAGTTGGTATTTCCCTCTCCCCAGTGTACTCAGTCATCCAAGTATATGACCACGGATCCCAATGGGGAAGAACTGGGGAAAATCATTACAATATGTACTTTTCACAGTGTTACAGTGTTCTTCTTTGTAGGGACCCTTTCAAGTCAGGGGATTCTGGATCTGAAAACTGAGCAAGGGATTGTAACTTTTTTCCTGATTGTAGAAGTTAGGCACCACACTTGTTGACTACTGGTCCATTTTGTCCCTACAGGTGCCATTAATCATCACCATAACTCCTTATAGATCAATACCCCTTGACTACTCCTTTGGTCTTTCATGTCATTATCATTATGGTAACTTTTTTTTTTTTAGTGAAGTGTAGTTGACATGTAATGTTACATTAGTTTCAGGTGTACAACAGTGATTTAACAACTCTATATGTTATACTCTGCTCACCATAAGTATAGCTACCGATTTGTCACCACAAGATGCTATTACAATACCACTGACTATTCCCTATGCTGTACCTTTTATGTCATGACTTGCTCATTTCATAACTAGAAGCCTGTATCTCCCACTCCCCATTCTGCCCATCTTCCTCACACCTCCTCCCCTCAGGCTATCATCAGTTTGTTCTCTGTATTTATGGGTCTGTTCCTTTTTGTTTATTTGTTCATTTGTTTTGTTTTTTTAGATTCCACATATAAGTGAAATCATATGGTGTTGGTCTTTCTCTGTCTGACCTATTTCACTTAGCATAATACCCTCTAGGTCCATCCACGGTGCTGCAAATAGCAAGACTGGATTCTTTTTAATGGCTGAATAATATTCCATTTATATATATATATACACACACACATATATATATATGTACACACACATACACACACACATATATATACACACACCACATCTTCTTTATCCATTCATCTATCAATGAACACTTGGGTTGCTTCCTCATCTTAGCTAAATAATGCTGCAGTAGACATTAGGGTACATATTTCTTTTTTAATTAGTGTTTTTGTTTTCTTTGGGTAAATACCCAGTAGTGGGATTACTGGATCATATGGTATTTGTATTTTTAATTTTTTGAGGAAACTCCATACTGTTTTCCATGGTAGCTGTACCAATTTACATTCCTACCAACAGTGCACAAGGGTTCCCTTTTCTCCTTCACCTTGCCAGTACTTGGTATTTCTTGCCTTTCTGTTTCTAGCCATTCTCATAGTATAAGGTGATATCTCATTGTAGTTTTGATTCACATTTTCCTGAGAATTAGTGATGTTGAGCATTTTTTCATGTGTCTGTTGGCCATCTGTATGTTTTCTTTGAAGAACGTTTTTAGTTAGATTATTTGTTTTTTTTGGCATTGAGTTGTATAAGTTCTTTATATATTTTGGATATTAACCCCTTATCAGATATATTGTTTGCAACTATCTTCTCCCATTCAATTTAGTTTAGTAGTAGGTTGCCTTTTTGTTTTGTTGATGGTTTCCTTCACTATGCAAAAGCTTTTTATTTTGATGTAATCCCAAGAGTTTATTTTTGCTTTTGTTTCCCTTGCCTCAGGAGACATATCTAGAAAAATGTTGCCAAGGCTAATATCAAAGAGCCTGTCTATGTTTTCTGTCTATGTTTTCTTCTAGGAATTTTATGGTTCCAGGTCACTCATTAGGTCTCTAATCAATCCATTTTGAGTTTATTTTTGTATATGGTGTAAAAAAGTGGTCTAGTTTTCATTCTTTTGCCTATAGCTGTCCAGTTTCCCAGTGTCATTTATTGAAGAGACTGTCTTTTCTCCATTGTATAGTCTTGCCTCTTTTGTCATAATTGATTGACCATGTAAGCATGGGTTTACTTCTGGGCTCTCTGTTCTGTTCTATTGATCTATGTGTCTGTTTTTGTGCCAATACCATGCTGTCTTGATTACTATACCTTTATAGTATATCTTGAAATCTGGGATTTTGACACCTCCAGCTTTGTTCTTCTTTCTCAGTATTGCTTTGGCTATTTGGGATCTTCGTTGTAGTAATTGCAGCATCTTAGTTTTTGATGGTTAAATACCTAGCCTCCAGTACTTTACAGCCCCATCATCTCCCATAAATATTAATGAGCTCAGTTCTGTGATTGCCTCTTCTTCAATCAGGACAGCATACAGAGGAGAGTTACCATGAATTCCTAGTGATGGTCATGCCCCTTCTACCACTGCATTTTTAATGGCCTTAGTAAATGATATGTTCTCTAGAATACAGTCTTCTGGTCTTCTGATGTATTCATTCCAGCATGCCCACTTCCCCCAGATGAGAAGACACACAGTTCCAAAAGTCTCAAGAGGGCTCTGCAGAGGCACTATCCTCAGACACATCCATCCAGATGGCCCTGTCCCATATTTCAGGGTCTCAGTTTTTCCCAAGCAGGGTCCGTAGCATAACAGACTTGTCCTGGGTGAGCATTCAAGCCATCTCTGAAACTCTGATCCTCAACTATCAGAGCTCCAGTATGCTGCTCAGCTGTGTCTGCTCTTCCATTCCAGGAAATAAGGGCCTCTTTGTAAGCTACCAGAGATATGCTCTGGCTCTCCGGCTTGGCTTTTAACTGTCTGCTAATGGATCCCAGTTTCTCATCATCCCTCTCTAGGGCATCAAAACAACCTAGCAGTGAGTGGTCACCTCCGTAATTCCTATAGTTACTGCTACCTCACATCTTTCAAATTCCTGGATTGTTTCATCTGCAAGGTGTTTACTTCCACTCATTTTCCCAGATAACCACTAGTGAAATCTTTAGCAATTGAGCTACTAACTTGTTCAGGGACTGTCTGTGCCCTATTTATTAAAGAGGGCACTTGTTATGATGAACACTGGGTATTGTATGTAAGTGATGAATCACTGAATTCTACTCTAGAAACCAATATTGCACTAAAATTTACATTAAAAAAAGAAAGGATGGCATCCTCTTTTCCCTCAGGTGATGAATAAGCCAGTCCCCTGTTCTCATCTTACCACCTATTTTCTCAGACCCCCTCAGTACCATTTGCATTAGTTCATGCCTATTGAAAGCAGATGCCAGGATGGAATTAGACATGTAAGAGATTTATTGGGAGAAACTGGAGAAGGTGGAGAGAGGCTTCAGACCACATGAGGTCTGACATCTATGGAATGAAAGAAGGAAGAAAGAGAAGGAAATTGGATTGGAAAGGAGGAGTTTTGAACTAATGAGGCTAATGAGGACTCCTCAAGCAACATCACCCGTGGGGAATCCCCACCTCTTGCTGGGTTGGGCCTGCCTGAGTACCCCCAATGTGCTCATTCATTGTCTCAGAGGAGCCTGTGGGAAGTGTGTTCTTGGTGTAAAAACAGCCCAAAGAGGCAGCAGTGGGAGGAGGGGCATTAGCCAGTCATGCTCTCAACAGTAGTAGATTTGAATAGCACATTTTTGTTACTGCCTCAGGGAATCTGTACCACAAAGCAAACTTTCCAGCAGTCATCAAGGGGGAGGTTGACAAATCAGGGCATTAAGAGTTTGAAGAGACAATAGCTGTTTGGGTTTGAAGTAGCTCAAGTGGCAGGCATGATAAAGAAGGGATGAGGCTTGGCAGGATCACAGGACTAATGGTGTCCTGATTTACCCGAGCAGAGCTGGAGCCAGGTCATGAGCTGTGGCAGACATTAGTGGTGGTTGATGAGCCATCAAAGGTGGGCCTGAGGGCCCAGTACCATCAAGGTCTGCCCAGATTTGCATTTTGCCTTCACCCAATGATGAGTAATTGTATGTCCTGAATAAATTACTGTGCTGCATAAACACCATTTGCCCCTCCAATCTATTCTCCATTCTCCCCTACTCGGTATCCTGGAGCCTGGCCTCTAGGGACTACATCACTAAGAGCTCTTGCCCTCTGGTTTCCATTTGGGTCAGCCAAAGGAAAATGCTTTAGGAGCTCAGAGAGAGGGAAGAGAGAGGTGAGGGTATTTATTTCCCAGGCACCTGCCTGCCAGGTCACAGATTGACTGTGGCTGTGTCTTTCTATCAAAGGCTTCTGCTGGCTGGCCTTGCATATTCCAGCCCAGGATAGTAAAAACTTCCTGATAGGGTTAGGCCCTCACCGTTACTTGTTGGTTTCCCTTAACTTTGCCCACAACTTTGTAAATAATCTCCTTACTAAACTCTATTCTCCCCTTTTGAGGGTGCCATCTTTCCCTGCTGGGATGGATCTCAACTGGTACAATTTCCTTTTTATCTCTCAATCTGTTTCCTCATTTATAAAACAGTGACAATAATAGCACCTATATCATAGAAGCTAAGTGAGGTAATGTAGGTAAAATTCTTAGCAAAGCGCCTAACACATAGTAAGTGCTCAATGGATGTTAGCTGTCGTTTTTGTTTTTTTTTTTTAAGGTTTTATTTATTTGACAGAGAGAAAGACAGCCAGAGAGGGAACACAAGCAAGGGGAGTGGGAGAGGGAGAAGCAGGCTTCCCGCGGAGCAGGGAGCCTGATGCGGGGCTCGATCCCAGGACCCTGGGATCATGACCTGAGCCGAAGGCAGACGCTTAACGACTGAGCCACCCAGGCACCCCAAGCTGCTGTTATTATTATATCGTCATTGTAATTATCATTTTTATCCAGGACCCAGTCATTGGGACCAAGATAAGAATGCTGAGAGTTGGAGTTTCCCACCAAAACCTCCACTCAAGTCAGGATACTTGGCAACATATAAGCACAACCAAAGGTTGGGTCCCATTAGACCCATTACATGATAGATCCACCTTTGCCAGTATCCCTGTGACTGATAAAACTCCCAGCAGGATAGCTCTGATCATCATTATTTCTGAGTTCATTTGTAAGGCCAAAGGTTAGTGCTCTCCCCATTTATTAATCCCTTGCTGCAAATTGAGCTAATTTAGAGAAAGAATTCTTAATTGATAGAGATAGAGAAAAAAACTCCTTAAGGATATAAAAAGGCACTACTACAACTTAGAGAAGCAAGGCTTATTTCATCCTAAATACTTTATAATTCCCAAATATATAATATATTACAGTGGGAAGAAAGCACTACTTAACAAAAGTGCTGCAATTTGTCCACATTATCTGGGTAATTATTCTCACAGCCTCACTATGGCTTAGATCAGTTAATTTATTTGGTCATTTAAGAGATAATAGCCTTCATGAGGCTGGGTTACAGATTTTATCTCCACGTAGGCCTCATAGGACAGAGAAACATTCTTCTCCATGATTGAAATCCATACTCATTGTCTGATGTTCCAACGTGCACGTGAATGATGATCACAAGAACAATGGAAAGTGGAGGGAATGTTTGGTACCAATCAATTCACACAAGTAGAATAAAAATCCAAGTGCATGGTTTGCTCTGAGTGGGTAAATAGTATTGTTTTCCTATGCAAAAGGCTATTTTTTAAAATGTAGAATAAAAATCCAAGTGCATGGTTTGCTCTGAGTGGGTAAATAGTATTGTTTTCCCATGCAAAAGGCTATTTTTTTAAATGTGATTGGAATAAGTTGTCATGTGAAGAAAGAGCAATATAACAAATATACAAGTTCTAGTGATGTACCATTAGTGTTTGTATTAGTTTCTTAGGGTTACCACAAACTGGGTGGCTTGAAACAACAAAATCTTATTATCTCACAGTTTTGGAAGTCCAAAATCAAGGTGTCAGCAAGACTATTCTTTCCCTGAAGGCTCTAGTGGAGCATCCTTCCTTGCCTCTTCTTAGCTTCCACCGGTTACCAGCAATCTTTGCCTTTCCTTGGTTGTGTCAGCCTAAATCCAATCTCTGCCTCTGTCTTCACACGGCCATCTTCCCTGTATGTCTGTGTCCAAATTTCTTTCTTTTTAAAAGGACACCAGTCATATTGGCTATAGGCCCACCCCACTCCCTATGACCTCATCTTATCTTGATTCTATCTGCAAAGACCCTATTTCCAAATAAGGTTACATTCACAGGGTCCTGGGTGGGCATGAATTTTAGGGGGACACTATTCAGTCCATTATAGTGTCTGTTATGCTAACTACTCAAGGGTTGGTTCAATCTATTTTTTCTTTTCTTCTTTGATAGTTTATCTTTTTAGCCTCTTTCTTTTCCTTATTTGATTTGCTCATCTGGGGAGAGAGATTTACGTTACATCATTTTGGTGATTACACAGCAGACAGGCTTTGTCTGTAGGACAAGTGGTTTGTCACTCCCACCCCTACCCCATGTGGTATAAAGTTATATTTTCTTTTTTTTTTTTTAAGATTTTATTTATTTATTTGACAGAGAGAGACATGGCGAGAGAAGGAACACAAGCAGGGGGAGTGGGAGAGGGAGAAGCAGGCTTCCCGAGCAGGGAGCCTGATGTGGGGCTTGATCCCAGGACTCTGGGATCATGATCTGAGCTGAAAGCAGACACCCAATGACTGAGCCACCTAGGCACCCCTAAAGTTATATTTTCACTGTCTCTTTGCTACATGGAGGGTATGGGTTGTTGGGGAAAGGAGATTTCAGTGAATGATGAGCCATCAGCAGCCTTTTCCACTTGGTGTTTTATAGTCCGTAGACCTCAATGAGATGCCCTGCTGGGTAATTCCCAGTCCTTTGTTGCCCACTCCACAACTTCCTCCTTCTCTGTGTTCTCTTTCTTGAAGCTACTCCTCAGAGGACATCCTTGGCAAACAGACTTCCTTTTAGCCCCACCTAATATATCACTTTTTAAAAACCCCACAGTTCTTTCCCATTTCCCAGTATACGTGTGTTTACAGTAATTAAACATGTAGAATCGATGGTTTGTTGGGCAGAGAGGAAACATGGAAACAGGGAGAGGGAGAATCTTATCGTTTCCAGCGCCTGTCTGCTCAGCCTCAAGTAAGGAAGAGTTGCTCAGCCGATTGCTCGGTCTAGGATGACTAACTGGTGGTCTGATGATCAGAGTTATTGTGTTCAGGCTCACACGCTCATAGGCTCTCTTCTGTGGTCCTTTATTGTGCTGCTGGTGCAGTGAATAGGCCAAATGCTCTCTTATTTCTCCATCAAAGTGTGCCTCTGCTTGTCAGTCATCACTGTGATTTCTGGACCAGATGACTGGCCAGAAGATGCTAAGAGCCTAATATGGATTAGGGGTTGAGGATAAGAAGAGGCTCTATGTAGTTGCTTAGATGATGCTGCATACACAATCCAATCGAGTCTTATCTTCACTTTGCACTGGACGTGATCGGGCAGGGCTAAGCCAATGAAAAACAAACAAAACCCCTAGCGTTCTGCACTTTGCCTCTCTGTTACATAGGTGCACGCCAGCACTTGTGTCTCCCGGAGCCCCGGAGGAGGGGTGATTGTTGGAGAAGAATATGCATATTTTGGATCCTTTAGCCAAATATCCTGAACAACCCAGTAACACCTCTCTAACAAGTATGTTACAAACAATGTCTAAAATAAGAGAGCTGTTTTGTTGAGTTAATGTATCTAGGCCACTTATTAGTTCAAACGATTGGGAATCGGCCACGTTGTGGCAGCCCACATATGTTCACAGGTAGGACCTCTCAAAGGTGAAACTGTGTTACACTGTTATTGGAGATATGCAGCATGTACTTTGAAAGCAGCTTTGCACTGATTTATTGCATCTATGTACAAGAAAAAGAGTATCATTCTCCATGGCTCTGACGTGTTACTAGCCAGTCATTAGACCCTAGTGCTTATATCTCTGTATAATATGTCATTTTTATAGGACACCACACTCTTTTAACAGTGATGTTAATGGAGCATTTTTTATTAAACTTATTCAGTGACAAGCTTGGAAATTGTGACAATATTTTAGTTGCTGTCATTAATTGAATGTATATTGGAATCTAATTCTTTGTCTTATGAAAGACAAAGGTTATTATAATTGTGAAGAATTTCATTTATGAAAGGTCTGTTGCAGGATCATTGGTTAAATAGGAGTTTAGAAATGCAGCCCACTTCAAGTTAAACTAAAATATATATTTAACTGCAGAAGCCATTAAAACCAGCAGGATTCTTAACCATCTTAAATGGATTGACTGAACAAAGCTAAATTTATAAACCTCAGTATATATAAAACTTTGACCTAATAAAATAATTGTTTGCTCCATTTCATAAGAATAAGAATATAATATTTTTAAGAAATTAAAATTTTACTTATATCTAAGTTAGCCATTTGGTTACTCACTTAACATTTTTTTCCCCAAAGGAAGCCAGAGTGATATAAATAAAGATTATTGGAAATACATATGAACAAAACTATTAGAAATATTTTGTCACAGGTAGTGTACAATTATTATTATCATGGCTGACAGAAACGATATAGGTAAAAATTTCCAAAAAAAAAAAATTGGGAAGAACGAGATAAACATGATTTTGTGGAGCCTTTGCTCCAGAACTTAAGTGTACTCTTTGATGGGATAAACTGCTGCTTGTTTTTACCCACAGAACATGAAGAATTTCTTGCTCTGATATCGTTAGTAAAAGTGCATTAGTAATTGCTTACAACTGATGGCAAAGTTCCTATGTAACTTTTATTTACAAATATACATGCGTGTCCCATGGTGTGTCAAAGGCAGCATCTCTTTAAGTATATTTTGCCTCTTTATGACTTTGTCAGTGAACTTTCAGGAAATGGCAGAGTAGCTTCTTTTTGAGCCCGAGGAAGCAATGCCTATAACCAGAGTTCAAGGAGAGTCCATTGGGGGGAAACTAAAGCTCACAAAAATTAAATACTTATCCATGGTGACCCAGAAAATCATTAAGCACAAATCCTCCAACTCCTGAGGCAAGCTCTTTTTTTTTGCTCTCATTTATGATGTTATATGCCTCCCTGTGGCACCTTCTGAACATGCCTCTCTCAGTGTGTGCTTTGGCATAGCTAAATTTATAGAAGCTGTTAACTGGACCTTGAAATGCGCGTTCCACTTTGTGGTATTAGGCAGTTTCAGATGTACGATCTGAACTGGGTCCTTATGATCACATAGTGACTTCAGTCCTTTTGGACAGCTTCAACTGAGTAACACTAGAAATTCCTTGCACGGATAATGAGCAACATGTGACCCCCAAACTCTTCTCAGTTCATTGTAATCTTTCATCTCTTCGAAGGTACCTGGACTGGATTTTTGTTCCCATTTATGCTGCCTCATCTTGTAATTGTTGAAAAAAATAGTTAACTGTATGAACATGAAGACTGCAACTGAGAAATATTCAAAAAGGGTTTGCACCGCTTGCTTTTTTTTTTTTTTTTTGGCTTAAATTGCTCAAGGCAAGTTAACGACAACGTTACCAATTCACTGCTAATGAGATTGTCTGAAATCTGCCGACCTTTTCCATTCTTTCTTCAGGATCCTGTGCTACTGGAGTTCTTCCCATGGCCTTGGCATCATTCTTCCTTGCATCCATGGCTGTGTCTTTAAGACCTTTTATACAATAACCTCAGAACTCTGGTTGCAATTAGAGTTTTGATTAGCTGTCAGTGATGTCATAGCCATGGCTATTTTAAATCCACTGTGCTAAGTGTTTTCCTTTTCTTAATGTACTGTAGAAATTCCATTTCTTGACAGCAATAAGACACTTCAGGCACTGTGTTTCGGGCCAATATTGCACTTCTCATGGAGTTAAGACACTTGGCCTTCAGCCTCATGACTTATAACACAATCTGAGTTATGCTATAATCACCCAGATATATACATGGTCTGTTGTGTTTTATGGCTTAAATGGAACCTGTCCCAGCACCTCATCAACTGACAAGGTGGGAATGTAGCCCCGAATGACTGTTCAGATTCCCACCGGGAGTTGCTTTTGGTCAGATCTCCTTTCGCCGTTCAGGGGTTACACTGAAACTGTGGAGGCCTTTGGTATATTTACCACACAACAGAAATCAAAACTTCCAGCATCTCAGGTCTCGCTGCCAGACTGCCCAACTTAGGTTGCCAAATATCTCCCTCTTAACACATTTACTGAACTTTAAAACAGCAGAACAGCATTGAATGAAGTCCAGTAATTTTTATAGGATATATTTTAGTCACTAGACTTTGAAGACTATTCCAACATTAATTATAAAGTTTCTGTGTCTGGATAACATATTGTTAACAGTTATTTTGCAAGTGCTAATGGCAAGATGGAAGATTTCCAGTAATTTTATTGAGGAAGTAGCAATTAAAATATTGAGCACTACAGGGTACATGCAAAATAAAAATAATTTTGCAAACATGGCACTGTACTTCATGACAGAAATGGAGATGTACTCTTTCTTTTCACATAGATATAATGATTTTGCATTTCCACCTGTTTTTATTCAGGGAGGATCAGGAGGTCTCTTTTTTGTTTGTTTGTTAATACTTAAAGGCGGTGTAAAATGCCAGCAATCCAGGCTGGTTTGATATTATTTACCACAACATCATGAAATGATTTTAAGACAAGTTGTTATCCATATTTCTTTCAATAACAAATATCATTAAAATGAGATCATTGGCTTTGTGTGACAATTTATGACTCTGGAAATGCATGAGCTGTCTTTTCTAAAGACTTTCAAAGACCTCATCTAGCATGGTTTTCCTCCAGAGCTCTCTTGGGTGACCACCCATCTTCCAGACTCACCCTACCACAGTCAGCCAGCATCTTCAGCCTGTCAGAACCCTGAGAGCAGAATGATGGACAGCAGGATGTGGCAGGCAGGATGGAGGGCCCTCAAGTACATGTGGTGTCAGGGGCAAGACCTAGAGGGTTAAAGGGACTTGCCCAAGTTCACACAGCTGGGGAGCAATAGATGGTGCATGTGGACTTGGTCCAGGAGTGTGTCATCTTTACCACATTGCTTGCAATCATTTTAAATTTAGAGTGCAAATTGTTAATTGTAGAATCAAGACAGAATAAAAACAAACTGATTTTCTGTCAGTTTGGTGACATTATATTTTGAAAGGGATTTTAGACCAAGCTGCTTTCCAACTTTACTTGATCACCACTTTCTTTTTTAGGCATATTCTGATTGCTATATAACTTAGGCCTAGGTTTCCCTCATTCATTTGGTAAAATAATTCTTTTACCTAAAGAGTAATCTGTATTTTTAATTTGGGTTTAGATCTGTAGTTGGAATGCTCATCAGCACTGGCTAATGATATCAACACTATGCTATAATATCACTAAATGAAGTTTCCTGCTAAAATATTTTATTAAGGTTCTGCTTTTGGGGGATTGATATGTACTTCCCTTGGTTTTCCTTTGTGGATCATTTCTTAAAGACACCTTTTCTCTGAAGGATCATACAAGAGCTGTAGGATCAGGAACCAGCTTTTCTTTTTTCACTCAAGAAAAATAAGCATACAGAAACTGAAACTGAAAAACTGAGTTTTTCACCCACTTTTGCTAAATCAAAGGGATTTTTAGAAACATTTTTATGGGTCAGTCCTAGGAAAGAAAACAATTCTCATTAATGGAGTTTCCTCTGTTTTAACTTATATACTTATGGAATTAATTCTTATATTCTCATATTACTTTATTTACTCAGTCTTATGAATTCTAAATATTAAAGCAGATTATTAGATTTCTAATTAGCTTTTTTAACTGTTTTGCTTAATAACCTATCAAGGGCATATGAATATCAGTTAAATAATTCCTTCCTAGAGATTCATCATCTAACCTAAAAGCAAATACTTCTTTAGGCTGCCATCCTGTAAGAAGATTGATCATTTGTTGATTTATTGCCTCTTACAAGAGGATTTACTATTTATTATTTATTGCTTCGTAAATATTCTTGGTTCATATTGAGTGAATATATTAGCACTCCACCTTTGCCTCATAGGGGGCAAATATGTCCTTTCTTCTCATGCTCAGTGTGTTATGATGTCTTCACTTAATCGATGCTCAAAAAACTGCTCACAATCAGGTGGGCAGCTGAAGATATGTATTTAATTCATCATGTATTTTTTTCCTCAAGAAAATTAATCCCAATTCTTGAGTCACAGAAACCCTTGTGTTTAGAAAAAAATTATTATTGATTATATGTAAATGACATTGAATATTTTTCTGATTTTCCAAGTGATTTTTAACTAAACTAACACAATGAGCAAGGAAGAGAGAGATGCTTTTGCTCAAGAACAAATATCAGGGATAGATAGTAAACGTTCAGTGAATTTCAGCATAAAAACGTCACTCTTCTATTTTGCTAACATACCTCGAAGAACACGTACAAAATTGATTTTGAAATATAAGTTTTTAATGCTAGAAATAAAACTTGTATAAATAGAATTTGGTTACAAAGGTGACCCTAGAAAATAAAGTAATCTTCCTGTTGGTGTTTGGGCCCCCTGAGAGCCAACTGGACAATCCTGGTGACAATTGTGTGTCAGGTTCTGAAATAGTTAACCTCCCAAAGGTGTACATTTATCCCCAGGATAGATGTAAGTGCTCTTGATTGGATGAGTGTCATTAAAAAGAACTTGGAATAATTGTTACCCATACAGGAGTCACTGGAAAGAGCATGAGTTACCTGTTACTGAAAGTTCTTATGACTAATACTCCAGAATTCTTGCTTCTTTCCTCTTGATTTTTTTTCATGTCCTCATGATGCTGTGGCTGTTCTACCAGATATTAAGCACCCAGGTTTGGATTAGACCCAGTGTAGCCAATGAGAGGCAGAATCCTCTAGAGTTTGATGGTCTGACAGATGTGGGTTTGGTTACTGTTTCTGCTTTCCTGTCTATGTGAAGTTGGAAAATCCAGGTGTACATAACTTCCTTTCACTATATTGCTTCTAACCAGAATGGTAAGACAATTACAGGGACTGGAACGGCAGACAGCATTTTCAGAACATATTAAAAATATGAGTTTTTTTTTAATGGAAAGGACTCTTTATATCAATAACCACTGGTCTTGTGATCTTGCCAAATTATCTAAGAAGACAGTTTTTGAAGATGTTCTTACTGAAAGTATGCTAGCAGTGGCAAAGACTTCTAGATCATCAACAAAAGCTTCTCTTCCTTTTCCAGGGCATATACTTCCAGATGACACTTCCCAAACTGTCTTATACTAAAGTGTAGCCAGGTGACTGAGTTTTAGTCCAAGGAAGAAATAGCAGTGATACATAGCATTGCTGAGCTTGGTGCATAAAATACCTTCTCATGATAGATTCTCTATGCTCTTTTCCTTCACAGGAACTGATGCAGAGGAGTATGGCAACATTGGAAGTTGTGTGTTAAAGCTGGCGGAGCCACAATATGGAAGGAGCCTAGGACCCAGAGGTGAGCCCCAGTTAATCGGGAATACTCATTTTGACTGTACATGAATGAGAAATAAGTGTACAAGCCATTATAAGCTTTGTTGTTGTTTTTTTAATAGTAGTGAATATTACCTTAACTAATATTCTGTATAATTAATATCTCCTATAGAATTTATTTTCTTTTATAATTTATTACATGTTAATATTAGAAGTTCTGCTTGTCAATTTTCAGTGATGTCATTGCAAATGAGTGAAACAGTTCACATTGAATAACTATGTTTATCCGTTTGACCATATCATCACTATACTTATTTTTACTGTTTTCTGTCATCCCTGAATTTACAAAAATACACAAGAAGCTTGTCCAATGTCAGTTTTTCTTTCACTGAGGCTATGGATCCCCCCATCCTCACCTTGACACTGGAATTCTGCCTAAAATGAAACAGCAACAGAACAGAGGTCAAGAACTTGGAAGGATTCATATGGAAGAAACCAGGTACAGCCTGATTTAATATCGATATTTCATGTGTTCAGAGAGTGAAGTTTCAGGCTACAAGATAACAGCCCATATTTTTATGCCCTTCCATCTGTGAAAAGCTGTTCCTCAAAGCACAGTATATGAACAACCTAGCAGCTTTTCATTTTAGGCACCATATTTTGAAAAAAAAAAAAAAGAGAGAGAGAGAGATCTTTTGATACATAACCAGATTCTAAGAACAATTGAAATCTATGGAGTTTTAGGGCCAGATTCATAAAGAATGCAGACTTGCCCCTAAAACATATTGCTAGAGAAAAGTACAGAACACAAATCTTTAAAACGTTGCCTGCTGCATATACAAAACAAAGGTTACACCATATATTATCTGCCAGTGAAGAAACAAATGTGTGCATTAAGAGATAGTAGAATAGAAGGAGCCACAGGAATAGAATAAAAATTTTAAAGGAGGGGTTTGGCAGAGGAGGGATGAATAGATGGAACATAAGATTTTTAAGGCCGTGAAAATACTCCGTATGATATTACAATGATGGATACGTGGCATTATAGATTTGTCCAAACCCATAGGCATAATACCAAGACTGAATCCTAATATAAGCTATGGACTTTTGGTGATTATGTGTCAATGTAGGCTTCATCACTTATAACAAAGGTACAACTCTGGTGGGGGAGACTGTTAATGGGGAGGCTATGCATGTGTGGGTGTAGGGAGTAGATGGGAAACTTCTATACCTTTTCTTAATTGAACCTAAAATTGCTCTTTAAAAAAGTCTTTAAAATTTTAAAGGAAAATCCAAGATGTAATGTATTAAAATTTACAGGGTGAGGTTTTGTTTAAAAAGTATGAATAATAATAATAATAATAATAATAATGCAGATAAACCCCATTAAATCAAGTCCCATTGTAAAACAGCAAAGCATAAAATAAGAGGGACCCATATTCTCATATTTCTAACAGAACTCCTGGAATAATGCAAAGCAATAGAAGAACCAGAGGTTTCTATCCCTATCTGTCTTCCTGTCACTCCTGTGGTATTGCGTACATCAGTACAAATCTTGGACCAGGGTTCTTAGGTACCATCCCAGGTTAGGGACTCATTAGGCAGGTACTTAGCTTCCCATTAAGGTATCCAAAAGTACCCATAAGCTATAAAACACTGGAGGACACTGTGGCAACAAAAAGACCAATTAGTCTGAGAATGGCTCTTTTTTAAAAGATTTTATTTATTTATTTGAGTGAGAGAGAGCATGAGCAGGGGGGAGGGACAGAGGGAGAAGGAGAAGCAGACTCCCTGCTGAGCAGGGAGCCCAATGCGGGCTCCATCCCAGGACCTTGGGATCCTGACCTGAGCTGAAGGTAGATGTTTAACCCACTGAGTCACCCGGGCGCCCCTGAGGATGGCTCTAATAGCGCCAAGCCCGAAGATGGGATTGTTGCCCCTTTTAGTATACTTTTGCGATCAAATTTTTCCTTGGGAAGACCTTTCTCTGGGAAATATTTAGGAGTCATAGGAGCAACTTTTCAGAAAAGTAGCACTTTTTTTGAGTCATATCTAAATCATAACAACATGAAAATTCCAACAAGAATACTTTTTTAAGTGAACCATCTTTCTCCCAAAGATGATTCTATCACATGTCTTCTGTCAAATCTCTCAGTGTAGGAATTGTAAGCTACTTAAACATGTCATTCAGGTGAATCATGGAATGTACTTTTTTAAAAAAAAGATATATCTCTGAGATGGTTTTTTGAGTAGCCTTTCATTCATTCATTTCACTTCAACTAAACACCTGCTATGTTCTAGGCCCTAGCTACTGTAAAGCCTCAAGGAATAAATAAACAAAAAACAAGCAAACAAATAAATAACCAAAGCATCTAACAGTTATTAGATGTTTTTAAAATGAAGTGTCGAATGTCCATCATTTCGCTTCATCCTCCCAATAAGCCTACAAAGGAGGTACTAGTAGGATCCTTATTTTCCAGATGAGCAAACAGGTTTAGAGTTGCTAAGTAGCCCAGCCAAGCTGGGAGAGGGCTCTTAAGAGCCCAGGTTTGTTCTACCCTAGCGTGTGTGCTCTCAATCTCCAAACAATAATGTCTCCCACGGACTCTACTCTGGGATACTATTGTATACTCTATTGATGGGGATACATGTGCAAGCAAGTAATCTTAACACATCATGAATACACAATGTGATACCGGAGCATAGCAGGGAAAGAGAATAAATGTGCACTGTGGAAGTGGGAAAAAGAAGTGCAATGACATGGGAGTTGCGGGATGGAGAATCAGGGACAGACATTGCAAGCAGAGGGGAACTGTGTTCAAACCCAAAAAGGCATGAGATGGTTGAGCATGAAGGAGATTCTCAGCATGACAGTTAGGCTGAGTAGGTAGAGTCCAGATTATTAAGAATTCTAATTGTACCGATAAGCACTGGGTGATGTATGGAATTGTTGAATCATTATATTGTACTCCTGAAACTAATAGAACACTGTATGTTAACTATACTGGAATTGAAATTAAAAAAAAAAAAAAAAGAATTCTAAATGCATAACATGTTGAAACGGTCCTTAAGCAGAAATAATAGGTGGATGCCCTCCCTCACCCCGCCAACCATCCCCACCCGCAAACTTTTTGTACTGCAGGAAATGGACAGAAGGGGGCAGTGCTGAGGGGTGCGCAGAATGATGACTTTGTACTTTCATTTTTTGTTTTCACTTCTGAGGACTTTATTTCAGACAAAAGAGTAAGGTTTATGTCTTGTAGAAGGAGGCATATATACATAAATCCTAATGACATCTTCCATGGCTTCCATGGGATACTAGGAGCTAGTTGCTATGTTGGAAACTTTGCATATATTATTTTATTAATCCTCAAAAAGATTTTTGAAATGATGCTGCATTTGCATTCCACTGGTAGATATTGGTGAGACAAGTCTCCATTTCATTGGTGGGAAAATGGAGGCTCTGAGAGTTTAAAAGACTTGCCCAAGGTAATACGACTATATGTAGCAAAAAAAAAAAAGGAGCTCCAGTTATATTCTGAGCAAGGAAAATAGAGTTAGATGATATTTGCAACCTTCCAAAAGGCTTCACTGAGATGTGTAAGTTATGGCATGTCTGTTTTTTAGAAAGTCTCAGTACTTCTGTAATCACACTTAATATTTGGAAAATGTTGGTCAGGATAGATTTTCAGCCTTCTCGTTAGAAAAAAAATAATTTTGTAATTAGAGTATGAGCTCTAAGGGAAAATAGCACGGGCAAACACAGAACAACTCTCTTGGATTAACAGCAATTTACATAGCAAATCTAAAGAGATTGTCCAGTACTATCAGATAAACACTTTTTAAATATTGATGTCTGGAAATGTACGCTGACTGCTTGCCATTCTCTGCAGTGGGAGTTCAGGCAGCATCCAGCCAAGCTAAAATAGATTTTATAAAATCAAATTGGGGTTGTTGTTTTTTTTTTTTTTTTTTTTTTTTTGGTATTTGCCCTCACTGTAGCACCATTTCTCATATACTTGAGGCTGACTTAAGCTTGGGAAATTTGCCAATCAATTGTTCAGACTTCTTTCTTTATTTTATAACCCATAGGATACTATTGACCAACACAGGAAAACATCTGTTATAAAGAAAGCCAAAAGCTACTAAGAACTTAATAATAGATGGTCACCTTGTCCTTTTTTTTGTAGGCACTCCAGAGTAGGATATTAAATTCAGTCAACCCAGTTATCTTTAATTAATTACATTCTTCTATAGGTTGATGCCTCACTTTGTCCAACTTTTTATAAGGTAAATAGGATAATTTGCCCTACGATTCCAGCATTTGGAGTAGAGCTGGGGAGGGAGTTAGCAGATACAGCACCACTCTTTTTTACTCCTTAGCAGAGGGTTGAAGTTCAGCCAAAGGTCTTGTATAATAGGAGTTTTTAGAGGATATTTAGTGAGGTCCCCATTGGAACATTATCTATATCGCAAACAACCGTATATCATTTGGTAATCACGGGCAAGTTTCAGCTTGGGAAAGACCTCATGTTGATTAGCTTTATGTAAAATGGAGAGGTCCCAATTTTGAGAATGCCAATATACTTTTAGCCTATCAAATCCTTCATGTCAGGCAGGATTATCTAGTGGAGGAGTAGAGGTAGGAGAAAGGGAAAGAAGCTCTCAAGCCATGCCTGGACACCAGGAGGTTTTCACACACCCTTCTTGGCCAGGATATCAAACGAGGTGTTCCATGGCTTCCAACGTCTCTTAAAGCTTTAACACACTCTTCGCTTAAGCTGTCATTTGCTCTCACTTGAAAGCAGGACTTCAGCCGTCCAACCTGCATGGCCGGGAGCGAGAGCTCCCAGCAGAGCTACCTGCTGCTGCTGTCATGAAATCCCCCTGGTCCTTATATTCGGGGGCAGCCAGGACTGCTCCTGTACAGCCAATGGGAGCACGGGAGGCAGTCACATGTTCTGCTAGCCAGAGAGCACTTGGACCATCAGCCAGCCCTCCAAGCGGGGCTGTAACTCTCCATTTCGATTTTTTTAGTTCTTGTAGTAGATCCTCCTTGTCCTGCTAATCCATTGGCTTTCAAACTTTTGGGGACACAAACCCATAGTAAAAACCAAATTACATTTGATACATACCTACACACAAACATAAAACTTACACAAAAATTTCATTAATAAAAGTTAGGTAGGAATGCAGACAACAGTCTTAACCACAATTTTATTGTAAATCTGCATATCATTAGCAGAGGAATGTACATTGACAGGTAGCTTTGCCCAATGGGAATGCATCAATATTGAAAAGAAAGTGTTTTGGAGAGAGAAACACTGAGGAACACACGAGGAAACTGGATCCCAGTTCAACTCAGATTCGAATGACATCCACCATGGAGAAGCAAATGCTCAGAAACAATACTTTCTGGAGGGGTTGCCTCAAGAGTTCAATCATTAAAACAAACTTCATTTTACCAATGGCTCTTGAGGCATAGAAAACAGGAGGAATAAAGGCTTGCTGGAATTTCATCAAGTTACCATCTGACCTCTCTGGTGCTATCTCAGTATCTCAGTATAACAAGAAGAAGAGAGAGGAACAGAAAACATTCACACAGATCCTGCTGGAAGGATGCTGACCCAGCTAGAAGACTGATTCACTGGGAGCTCAAATAGCCGACACAGGACGGTATGCTAAAATAAATCTCTGTGGGGAAATGGAACTTGGCTATCTGATGCATTTACAGTGTACAATTCTGTCTCTGTTGGAAGAAATTCATAAAACTCCATTACACGGCTCAGAAATAAGGATCTGCTTTAGCTTAAATCTTAGACAATATCAGTAACATGGAGAGTATTAAAGAATGTTTACCTTCTAAAAATAAATGGGTTACTCGAAACTAAATTCAAACGCCTGAAACAATATGAAAAAACTCAAATTTTGTAGTAATAAAAACTTTAATTTCTAATAACAGCTAGCAGCTATTCCCCAGCTTAATAGGATTATTATTATTATCATGAATGGCCAGTTTGAGTGGAGATTCAGGGACATGGATATTCATGCTTATCTTGCTGATTTATGGGTGAGCTGAGGACCTGTATCTAAATAAAAATGTTTATTCCCATCCTTGTAGCATTTCAGCTTCTAGGAATGTATTTAATCCAAGCATAAACCCATAAATGTGCTCAAACATTGATCTATAAGGATGTTTCTTGCAGCATGGCTTATAATAGAAATAGTACCCAAAAAACAAAAAACCCCCACAAATTTCACTTAGGAAGGGGCTTATTTGGCATACCCTCACACGTTTACCTGGTGGATCCCAGTCCATTGTGTCCACCTTAGCTCTGAGGTGCTCCCCACCATCACCTCTTACCTGAACTACTGACACACACCCTAACTGGTCTTGGGGCTTCCACAGTTGTCCTCCTCCAACACATTCTTCAATAGCAGCAACACTGATCTTAAACCATAAATCAGATCATGTCATTTCACTGCTTAAAACTGTTTTGGGGCTTTCTGTTGTGCTTAAAATAAAATCTAAATTTGTACCATGGGTTCAAAGTTCCTGCATGAAATGGTCCAATCTGTTCTCACTTGTGTATGTGCATTCATTGTCATTTGGTTTTCATTTTATATTGAAATATAACTTACAGTAAATGCACATATAGGAGTGTAGAACTTGATGAATTCTGACCAATGTAGTCACCCATATCACACACACCTGTATCACGATATAAAACATTTCTACTACCCCAGAAAAATACCTTTCTCAGTTAACCCCTGCCCTACTCCCTAAGGGACTGTTATCACAATTTCTATCATGATAGACAAATTTTGCCTGTCCTAGAATTTTCTATAAATAGAAGTGTATGATATTATCTCTTTTGTGTCTGGTTTCTCTCAAGCCATATAATGATTTTGAGATTCTCTATGTTGTTTGTTCCAGGAGCCCATTCTTTTTTATTGCTGAGTAGTATTTCATTGTATACCCCAAGGTGTTAATCTCCTGGCTACCTTTGACCATATTTTATGATACTCTTGTCTGTACTCATTCATCTCCAGCCAGTCTGTACTCATTCATCTCCACCCATGCTGATCTTTGATTGGTCCCTTGAACAAGCTTCTTTTGCATCTTTAGGGTCTTTGCATTGAGCTTTCCTTTTGCATAGAATGTTCTTCCCTCATTCTTGGCATGGCTGATTTCTTCTCATTTCAGATCTCAACTAAAATTCCACCTTCCCAGAGAGGTATTCTCTGGCTGGCCTATATAAAGCACCCCCATGTAAGTTTTCTCTATTATTCCTTTCTTTCTGGTATAACCATTGATCATGATTTGCAATTGTTTTATTTATTTTCCCATTCACTAGTTCTATGTCTTCCCTTCCAGAATTTAAGCTCTCTAAAAGCAGATACAAGTCTCTTGTTCATGTATCTGGCATATGGAAAGCATTCAATAAATTTTGGGTAAGACCAACTTGATTCAAATAAATATTAATTATTTAAATTTGAATTATTATTTCAATAGCTGTTATAATACCCTTGAGGAAAAATATATGTTATAGAAAATTTAGGTTAGAAGGCAGTTCAAGTGGTAAGTTACATAACAGTATGCATGGTATAAACTCATTTTGGGAAAAGTAAAAAGTATGTGTCTGTGTATAATTAAAATATTTTCTCTCTCTAAAAAAAATAAATAAATCTTAAAAAGAAAAAAAGGGCACCCTGGGTGGCTCAGTCGGTTGAGTGACGGACTCTTGGTTTTGGCTCAGGTCATGATCTTGGGGTCCTGAGAGTGAGCCCCGCGTAGGGCTTTGTGCTCAGCAGAGAGTCTGCTTGAGATTCTCTCTCTCCTTCTCCCTCTGCCCCTCCCCCACACTAGAGCACACACACTCTCTCTCTCTCAAATAAATAAATAAACAATCTTTAAAAAAAATACCGAGTGGTGTAATTTTTATCCTCTTCATCACACTTTTTATATTTTTCAAAGTCTATGCAATGAATATTAATGATTTTAATACTTGCAATAAACAATTTATCTTTAATCAGCTGCCTTCATCTCTAGTTCAGTGCCCTTTTGACCCCTGTGTCTTCCTTTGCCCCGATTGCATTAGGCAGCCACAGGCTGAGTCCAGACCAGAGGGAGTTCATTCTGAGTGTTTTCTGAGAGTATGGGGTGGCCTTTTCAGAATCAGAGAAGTCAGAGAGCAGCTCCAAGTAAAATATTTTCTTCTGTCTAGTGAAGGGGGTCACCAAACATTTTATGGAAAAGACCAGAGAGTAGATATTTTAGGCTTTGTGAAACATTCAGTCCCTGTTGCAACAGGTCAATTTTGCCTTAGGGTGAAAATAGCCAGAGACAAAATGTAATCAAATGGGTGTGACTGTGTTCAAATAAAACTTTATTTACAAAAACAGCTAGATTTGGCCCAGAGGTCCTGGTTTGCTGACACCTGATCTAGTGTAACATCTCAAACTTTATTTCTTCATCTTTTCTAACTATCTAGCAGAGTCCAACCATTGGGTTGCACTATTTGCAGGCACTGTGCTCTGCTGAGCATGTTATTTAACGTCTCTAAGTTTTGGTTTTCATGCCTATAAAAACAAGGATAACACTAGTACTTATTTTTGATAATTAGATAAAATAATCTACCTAAAGCAACCAGCCCAGGGCCTGGCATATAGTAAGTGCTGGTTCTATTATTCTGTTTGCCCCCCATGTCCATTCTCAGTCCTGCTCTGCCCTGGACCTGCAGATGGCATCTCCCGACCCCTCTTGCTGCCTGGCCCCCAATTGAGTTTACCCCATAGCCCAATAGGAGGTACTGGCCAGAGACTGCAGGGCAGGAAGAAAGAGAGGGTTTGAGGTATTTCTTTCCCTCTGCCTCCTTATTTCAGCACTGCTTTTCTGCCAGCAGCTGGGTCTCTCCCCATGCATGGTTCCCATGGCCCCAGCTCTTTCTCAGTGAGCTCCAGCAACATTATTTCCTTCCCTTGATCTTTCAGACTTCCCACTATTGCTAGTCTCTGGATGCCTTCACATCCTTTGCTTATTCCCAACATTTAGATAAAAAGTACCTTCACTCAAGTGTCTTTATTTGAACCTTACAAGTGAATCTTCATTTGAACCAGTTCTATTCTCAGCTGACACCCTGATGAAAATACTGCTTTTTGTTAGGGACAAGGAGGGGAGTGTTAACAATGGCGATTACTGTGTCACTGTTACAATTATTGACTACTTCAAAACTTTTTTCAAGTCTAGGTCTTTGAATTTCCATTTTTCAGTATACTATCCATTGTCCTGCTTCTGTGTCTTCCCAGTATAACTTCTGCCAGCTAGCACTGTGATGTTTGGTACTTGGTTACTGAGACTAGGAGAAACCTTGAGAGATCGACTAATTTATTTTCTTGCTTCAAGGTATGAAACCTGCTTCAAGGACAGACAGGAATCTCCACTGCTATGCCTTTCATCCTCTTCATGTAGGGAGAATTAAAATACAGTAACATAAGCCCAAAAGTCAGTTTTCCAACAGTACGAAAATCACTCATCATGTAGAGTGGATGTATCAATTCTTGTGTCACTCTTCTTCCAAGTGATGGACAGGAATAGGGTATTGGACAAGGATAGGATAACAAATCATTGTTATTCAAGACTTTCTAGAGCTAGAAGTCCCTGACCACGTGTTTAGGGAAGTAGTCACAGGTCTATGGTGGCTAGCCTATCTATGGATTGGGCCCTGGTATAGAGGCTCTGTACTAGGATTATCCAATAGGCTTTTCCTTCTGCCTTGCTGAAACTGGGCTGACTACCATCATGGCTCCTTGGGGCTATTTATATTTGATTTCTCTTAATTAGCTCTAAATATTTTGAATTGGGTATATTACCATTGTGTTACTTCCATTTTTCAAAATAAGCCTAAGAGAAACTATATTTTCAATACTGGGCATTTAAATAACAGAGTATAGGACAGAGCTGAATTTGACTTTGACTTCAAATAATACTGTTGCCTATATCTGCAAACTGGCCAATAGGTGTTAAGAAAATCATTGTATTTTATCCTTTATAAAATGAAACTTTAGTGATCATGTACACACATACACGCACACACACGTTTATTTATTTTTAAGATTTTATTTATTTATTTGGCAGAGAGAGACACAGCAAGAGAGGGAACACAAGCAGGGGGAGTGGGAGAGGGAGAAGCAGGCTTCCCGCAGAGCAGGGAGCCCGATGCGGGGCTCGATCCCAGAACCCTGGGATCATGACCCGAGCCGAAGGCAGACGCTCAACGACTGAGCCACCCAGGCGCCCCCACACATATTTATTTTGTCAGCTGTGTTTTCTTGGAAAGGATTGTCCTCTACTCTGAGATACCTTCTACTTTTTTGGTGTTAAAATAATCTTTCTTTTATGAAGTTATAATAATGAGCATAATAGCCACATATGCCAGGCACTGTGCTAAGTGCTTTGTCTGCATGTAGCAGGTAATTCATCTGTAATTTTTAGGAGAAGCCATTGTAAAGAGACTAAAGATGAGGCACGGAGTGGTGAAGCGTTTTCTGCGAGTGTTGTTAAGTGGCTGATTTGGTTACAATCTAGATGGTGTGGCTCTAAAACCTAAACGGTATTGTTTTCTGATATTAGGCTGCAGTTGTTTTTTGTTAATGCTCTTACTTGGGAAAACGTACTTGTCTTGAAATCCCGAAGTCTAGGAGCCACTAGATTCTCCTCTCCGTTCACCATACCTGCTCCTGCATCGCACATAGCCCTGACAGAAGAGGATAGTGTGGGTGGGCTGGGGAAGCCGTGTCTGGACCACCACATTTCCCGAGGGGTCAGCACAAGGAAGGACTGCAAAGATAGGTGTAGGAACCGTAGGAACAAAAGGGCCAAAGAGACAGGCTTTGTGGCTTCCGTGACACCATGGTGGGATGTTATTACCCTGGGCTATCACCACCCCTATTGCAAAGAACACCACCATCACCATAAGAAAGCAAACCTTACTGAAGCAGCACATGCTGAGAAAATGTGGCCATGGTCCAGGAAGCTGTGAAGAAACCACACCCAGCTGAGAGCCCTCGCCCCAGCTGGAAAGTCTGGTTATTGTTTGGATCAGCTCGTAAGGTCCCTGTGGGACTCCTTTGCTCTTTCTGATGGTAGCTGTAGAGCACAGGCTCTGGGAAGGGGGGTCTCTCATGCTGTTACATCTCTCATCTACTATGGGGGCAATGTATTCTTGCCAGGTGTGATGTTGTGAGTATGAAAGGTTACGTTGTCTCAATTAGTCTGCGCGTGGCGCGTGCTCCAGGAGTTTACCCTAATAGAGGAAAGGTATTCTAAGTGAAGCTTTTCCTAGAGTTGGGGCTTGAGGGGAATTTGGAAGCCACCTCCTCCATCCTGCCAGAACAGAGAAGTACATCTACACTAAACCACAAATAAATGAACTAAAATCCAGGCAGAATGTTGGTTCTCTAGTTACATAGAAACATGAATCATCAGACCAAACAGTATAATACATAGCGTAGAAAATGCTGCTATTCAGTCATCATCCATATGGGTCACAAAAAGGGCAAATATATACATGAGCAAATGCCTACACTGTATGTATGTGAGGACAGCTCTTCGGTTTCCAGCTCTGCACTGTCACCTGGGAATGTGCATCCTTTTGTTCAAATCTAGCCATGCTCTTTTTATTGCCACACCAATAAAGCACTGCTCAGAGCTGTTCTTTGGTGTTTGCTTTTATTCCACACCAATAATGCAATGCTTGAAGTTGTTCTTTAATGGACCTTTATCATAATAGTAGCTGCCATTGACCGAGCTCCTTCTATGTACCAGCACCATTCCGAGGAATTGACACTCACTAACGTGTTTATTTATTATAACAACTCCATGGTGCAGAAACTGTATTCCCATTTTAAAAATAAAGAAATGAAGTTGAAAATTATAATTTCCCTAAGATCGTGAGGTCAGGACCACAGTTGGGATTTAAACTAAGCAGGTCTTGCTTAGATCCACTCTCTTTCCACTACACCAAGGCGCTCTCTTTTCAAGCAATTATTCTCTAATCTGTGTGAAATGATTGCACTTCTGCTGCTACCCAACAGGTCTGGAGATATCCTGCCACATCCCCACCCCACAAGTCCTGTTCGGCATACAGGCTGGGTCACAGGACCAAGCCTGGACTCTTGCTGCTCAGCAGATATTGGTTAAGATTCTAGATCCAAAGCCTTAGAGATCTGGTTCTGTCAGTTAGTGACAAGTTGGTGTTGGCAAAATCATTCTTATGATTGCTTAAAGAAATGAGTTGTCTCATTTCTCAACCATAGAGAAAGTTAGTTGATAGAACTTTGGTTTGAGAACAACTATGTCACATGGAAGGCATCTTGATTTTGATGCTTTGGTTTTGTGTCAGTTCCCTGTTGGGAAGGCTGATCTTCTGATAGTAGAGTTGGGCTCCAGATCTAAACCAAAGGGCAATTTGGGTATGGGATGAGTTTCAGTGAGTCAGGTTGATCTTGGTTTTCTTCCACAGCACAGATTTGTTTTTCTGAGATGGTCCATGCCTTTGGTCATACAGCAGATAATCTAGATAGTAGGCTTGAGAATTTTTGATAAGGCTGATGTCATGCTTAAATAAAAGATTTTACTTTAATTTGGAAATATAACCTAAAAGCCAACAGGGAACAAAATTGATAAAAGTTCCTATGCTCATGGAGTTTATGGCCTAGTGCAGGAAGATAGACAGTAAGCAAATAAGTAAAACACAGGGTATATCCAATGGTGCAAATACTATGAAGAAAAGAAAAGCAGGAAAAGGTGGTGAGGAGTAATAGGGTGGGAGGGATATTGCAATTTTTTTTAGGGTTATCAGGGAAGGCCTCACTGAGAGTGACCCTTGAACCAAGACATGCAAAAGCTGAAAGAGTAAGCCACGTGGATATTGAAAAAGTATTCCAGACAGAGAGAACAAAAATACCAAAGCCCAGAGAGGGTGCCTGGCATGTTGGAGAGTTGGCAGGATGGACAGGATGGATAAACTGGGCAATGAAAGAGCAATAGATCAGTGAGAGAGGCAATGGATATATGTGGCCTTGTGAGCCATGGTATAAACTTTGGCTTTTGCTTTGTGTTGAGAAAGACACCAAAGAGGTTTAAATAGAGAAAGCACTTGAATATTAACAGGATTCTCTGGCTGCTGTGTTGAGAATAGCTATTACTGGAAATAGAGGGCAATATTAGAGTATTAATTTTCTATGCTATGTAACAAATTACCACAAGGTTACTGGCTTAAAATAACATGTATTTATGATGTTATCTGTGAGTCATGAATGGGCAAGTTCAGCTGGGTCCTCTCTAGGCTTCAGTCAAGGTGGCAGCCAGGGCTGGGTTCTCATCTGGAGGCTCAACTGGGGAAGGGTCTATTTTCAAGCTCCCTCGGGTTGTTGACAGAATTCACTCTCCTGCAGTGGTAGGATTCATGTACCTGTCTTCTTCAAAGCCAGTCATGGAGGAAAAAAGGGGGAGTGAGCAAGGTAGAGAGGCAGACAGACTCTAGAGCAAGTCTATTAGCAGTATAGAGTCTTATATAACATAACATGATCACGGGAGTGACATCCCCTTACCTTGCCAAAATGCACTGGTCAGGAGCAAGTCACAGGCCCTGCCTATACTCGAGAGGAGATGACACAAAAGTGTGAATGCCAGCCAAGTGGGGGAGCACGGAAGCTACCTTACAGTCTGTCATCACAATTAAGAAAAACCAATTAGGAGGCTCTGCCAACAACCCAGGCAAGATATGTAAGAATTAGACTAGATTAATTAAAGGATCCATTATATAATCTTTACTGATTCCTCTGGTGCTGATAATGGCTTGGACTGAACATGACTAATTTGGATGTGATAAGCTTTAATGAGATACTTCTGCAGTGTTGACAAATGAAACAAAGAGTCCTTTCTCATCCCCCCGCACCATGTCTTCTGAATTCATCTTCATGCAAAATCACATCATTTTTTCCACACCCTGGTCTAAAGTTCCAGTGTAAATCTAAGGGTGCTTATCTGATTAGGTCACTCCCGTATGCAACACAAAAGCTTTGGGCCCAACATTGCCTGTGGACATGTGAGGTAACTGGAATATCTCTATCCCTACCTCGGTCAGGGCCAGAATTATTAGGAAGCCACCTGGCTTTTTTCTCTGTAGCCTATTGCCTTTCCACATAAAATAAGTGGTGATTTTAGTGTCTCTGGAATTTTATGATATTTCTGCAGTGTTCTCTTTCTTGGGGAAATATACATGACTCTATTCATTAGCACTTCTGGTCAAGACATTTTAGTTAGTCCGCCAGCAAGTCTGTCAGATCCGTTTACCCTCTCTCCTCATCTATCTGTCTTCTCAAATTCTTCACACCTTTAAAATTTCTTAGAAATATTTTTTGATTCCCTTCATCTGCAGACCTAATTGCTTCATGCCCACACAGCCAGCCTAGAATGTCTGCATAGAGACAGCACTCTCTTGTAAACGCTTCCCACAGCTTGTAGCTCCTTATCTTCTGTAGTCAAGAAAATCTCTCTGACCCCACACTTTTATATCCCCCAGCTCTCAGTCTGTTATCCCCAATCACCAATCAAATGATTATTTAATATTTCCCGTAAACATACAAGGCTCAGTGGAATAGACTGTGCCAAAACTGCTACAAAAGCCGTGTCCTGAAGATTTCACATTCTGATATATCTCTGGTTGTTATAAACACATTAGGACGATAACCCCATGTTGGTGCCACAGAAAAGTACCATTCAAGAGGGCAGCATTGCTTCCAGATTTTTTCAAAAGGGCCAGTTTAGTCATGTAGCTGTGTGAGTCAGAATTCAGACCCTTCATTGATCAGTCTGCATTAAGCAGATCTGCCCCCGACACACTGCAGCTCTCCTTTAAGCCAACGAGAGCCTCTGGGCTGTGTGAGTCATCCTTTCCCAGGTTCTTAAAGCTTAGATAGAGATTTGATAAAAGACAGTGTAAGTTGTTATAGCTGGTTCACTTAACCCTTCATTTGGAAGCCTATCACCCCACAGTTTTCTAGTTTTTGCCAGAAAGACATCCCAGCAAAGCATATGGATGCCCTACTGGATATGTAATGAGGCATTCAAATAGTACTAGACCATAAAAGGGAAATTTTACAATTGATTCTTCAAGTATCTTGAGGGAAAGAGTAAAATAAAGGGTGTGAGCTTTCTAGACAGTCAGACTGACATTGGAATCACAGCTTACTATGGACAAGTTTCTCATTTTCTCTGACTCTACATTTCCATTTGTGTAAAATGGGGATAATAATACACCACCTATAGTTCTTGATAGAATTAAATATGAAACACACCCTTGCAGAGTCCAGGCACCTCGTAAGCATTTCCCACTTGTGAAGTAGGCGATGATACTTCTACAGTCAAGAGCTCATCTGCTAGGCTGCTTACATGAACGCTTCATATTTGAGAAGAGTCGACATGCTTGTGTCAGTGGCCTTGCCCCTGGGAGTGATACAGATTCATAATCTGCCCTGCTGTCTTCCTCTTCCTCTAGTCTTGGTTAAAGGAAGTATGATAAAGCAATAATACTTTAAATCAGTTTTAAGCCTGCTCATAAAATGCGGAAACATTCAGGAACTGGAAGGTTCTTAAATCTGCTGGGGACTAAGAATGGAGGCACCAAAGAGAATTAAAAAAAAGATGTACAACTTAGCTTAGAAGCCACCAATATGGTCAAACTTGACTAATTCATTTTTATGTGAGAAGAATCCTACAGATATTGTCCAGGAAGGAAGGGGAGGTTTTGGGGGCTGGATATTTCAGGTTTTCTGGGCCATACCAGTCTTCTCAGTTTTCTCTCTCTACACTTTCATGCGTTGAGAGGCTGCGTCTGTGCATGTCAGGAAGGAGTGGTGTGTGTGGGGGGGGGGGGCGGGCTGCAGCTGGCAATGTATTTCATTTAAGAAAGATTAAGGTGTAAGACAGAATTAATGATTCATTGCTTTGTATCTTATTCAGTGCTTAAGCAGTCCATATTTTCTGCATTATTGTCATGTTATCTTGAAATTACAATCTAGAGAACTTGATTTGTGCTCTATGTACAATATCTTAGGTAACTAAATATCGTACAACTACATGAGAAATTTGGAAAACCACTGTTATCTATTGTGGATTTTTTTGAACCAAGAAGTAAACAAACAATCTTAAAAAAAAATAATCAGAACTGTGTCTGGATCTCACTTCGGTATACAAGTATTTTTTTAACAGGTTATTTAAAGGCTGCTATCAACTGGGTGGTCTTTTAATTGTATTTTCTTTTCCAAAGTTAATTGGTTATAAATTCACTTCTAAAAATCTTGCTATATATCTAGCCTTAGCATAGGAAAAAGAAAAAAACCAACCACTATCTGACATTATGTCACATTATTAAGATTCATTACCGGTCAAACTCTACTCATATCTGAAACGTATAAGTCCTACTGTCATTTCTAAACAGTTGCATATGAATGTACAAGATTAAAAACTTGCTATTAAAAAGAGAGAGCTTTCCAAAGAAGACATATAGGTGGCCAAGAGACACACAAATAGATGTTCAACATCATTAATCCTCAGGGAAAAGCAAATCAAAACCACAGTGACGTATCACCTCACACCAGTTAGAATGGCTAGAATCAAAAAGACAAGAAATAACAAGTGTTGATGGGGATGTGGAGAAAAGGGAACCCTAGTGCACTATTGGTGGGAATGTAAATTGGTGCAGCTACTGTGGAAACTAGTAGAGACATTCCTCAAAAAACTAAAAATAGAAATACCACATGATCCAGTAATTCCACTACTGGATATTTACCCAAAGGAAATGAAAATACTAATACAAAAAAGCACCATTACATTCATTGCAGCATTATTTACAACCATCAACATATGGATGCAGCCCAAGTGCCCATCAATAGATCGATAGATGAATGGATAAAGAAGATGTGAGATATACATATATGTGTATATATATACATGCATATATATACACTATATGTATGTGAGTGTATATATATATGTATGAGATATACATATACACAATGGATATATACATATCTATAGTGTATGTGTGTGTGTGTATAAAATGGAATATTACTCAGCCATAAAAAAGAATGGAATCTTGCCATTGGTGACAGCACAGATGGACCTAGATAGCATTATGCTAAGTGAAATAAGTCAGGCAAAGAAAAACAAATATCATATGATTTCACTTCTGTGTGAATTCTAAAAAAACAAAACAAATGAATAAACACACAAACCAATAAAAACAGATTCTTAAATACAGAAAACAAACTGATGATTGCCAGAGGTGGGTTGGGGGAGGGTGAAATAGACAAAGAGGATTAAAAGGTATAAACTTCTAGTTATAAAATAAATATGTCACAGAGATGAAAAGTGCAACATAGGAAATATAGTCAATAATATTGTAATACTATTGTATGGTGACAGATGGTGACTACACTTATTGTGGTGAGCACTGAGTAGTATACAGATTTGTTGAATCAATATGTTGTACACCTAAAACTTATATAGCATTGCATGTTAATTATACCTCAATAAAAAAGAGAGAGAGAGAGCTTTAACTTGATCTTCTGTTTTATTGTTAAGCATTTAAGGATATATGAGGTATAAGACAAATTCCACAATATTTGTCACAGCTTAAGAAATTAAATGATCTAACATTTTGGGTGGTTCTAACTACTGATGTACATTTTTGAGTCAATAAGAAAAGTATTACTATTTCTATTTAAAGAATGTATCATTAGAATTGATAGTTTTATTTACTGAGTCACAGATGATAGCTGTTTTTGAATGTGAACCCAGATGACAACCAAGAGCAGGCACATTATCAGTCTGTGCCCCCAGAGTGGTTTTTCTCCTCATGACAATCTTGCAAAATCTAGTGTTGAGGGTCAGAAATGTTAGAATTGGGAGAAAACAAATCCATCAGGTGAAGGAACAAACTAGGAATCTCAAACCTAGAACCCATGCTTTGAGAGAGGAGGATTGTGATTTTAAAATAACAAACAATATATTTTTTTTAATTTAGTAGTTAAACCTTGGAGTAGATGTGTGGCCATTCTATCTGCAGCCTAAGAATTCATCCTTAAAGAAAGGAATAAGAGAGGATGTGAGGGCCATCTGGCTGTGACATCTGTCACCCCCGTGATGGCTAGGGTGGATTTGCCTGATCTGGCTGGCTAGGTGGGTGTCCCCTTCCTCCCTCACCACTCCAGATGTGTCCCTCCTGACTCAGCGCTCTCTGTCGGAGTGGACAACCTTCCCTGCTAGAGGAGGACTGTTCTTCAGTCAAGGGTATACGAGTAGCTGCGCTCCCCTGTGAGAACCTCCAAACCAGCTCTCAAGGTCCATTTGTTGGAGAACATAGGGTAGTCAAACTTCCAAGACTTCAGACACATCCAAATGAGGTGCTGCATTTATCAGTCTGCCTTTCTTAAAAAAAGGAAGAAAAAAAAAAAAAAAAAACCCAAACCAAACAAACAAAAAGAATAAGAGAATCGTAGGAAGAAGCCATGAAAAATGGATCCCAAATTCATCTCTAGGCTTACACCAGGACCAATGCCATGAACATTGTCCCCATTTAAATCCTCCTGGGTAGCAAATCACAAAAACTCTAAGTTGCTCCCTGCAATATTAAGCAACTGTTATTGTCAGAAAGTTCTTCCTTATAGCTAACCTCCTTTCTCATGGTGCATGTTAGAAACCATTTTCTCTTGCATAGTTTTCACTGGAAATAAAATCAGTCAGATTCCAACCTTCATGGGATAAGGAGAAAGTACTGAAGGGAAAACAAGCTTAAATGATGTTGAGAGTGTATTTCCGTAAGTGATGGCTTATTCCAAACATTCTTGGTAGTGTCCTTCATGATGGATTCAGAGCAAAGATAATGGATTTGGACCATAGGATTTAGTCCTGTGTCTCAAGACATACCTGGGTGTCTGACAATCACTTAGTGTACTTGTGTAAAAGCTGGAAAATTCAAAGGTTGTGCATAAAGCAATACCTTCATAGAATTTATTCAATCAGTGTGAACTTTTATTTATTTGATGCCTACGACCAAGGGAAAATGTTTAACTGGAAGCATGCAATTACTCTGATGCTCAACCTAGTGTAAAACAAATATGGAGTAGGCATGTGCTAATAAGGTGGGCTTGGGGTTCATAAAGTCCAGAACTATTCGTTAACTGAGGGAGATATCATAAATCAAAGGGAAAAAGAAAGTACTTATGTGTGGCTTTAGGGTCCTATGCTCTGGAATGGCCTTGTCTATATGCTAACATTATACTTGGATAAATGGTTTACATCTGCTACTAACTCACTGTCATATTCAGAAGAGGAACAGTTCTCTCTAATAAAGTGTTTCAGTTCCTGCAGAAAACACCACATAAATATATGGTAATGTATTATTATCATTATATAGAGCAGAGGCCAAAAACATCTTGCCAAAGTGATCCTCTAAAATTTTACACCTATTTCATGCATTAAAAAAAGAAATGTGTAGCATATGCTTTCACTTATTTTACGATTAGCTCATCAAATTTGTGTTCTCTGAGGACAGAAAGCCAAAAAGCCTGTCTCTCAAGACCTTCCCCCGCCCCTATGCCTGCCTCCTCATCCAGCATTGTTTTTAAAAGATCTGGTCTCACAGGTCCTCAGAAGCAAAATTAAATTCAAACAAAATAATAATAACTTGCATTTGTGTTGATCTTTAAAGTTTACAAAGAGCTTTCGCATAATCTCATTCGATGCTCACAACTACTCTCTGGGGTTTGCAGGGCAGGGAATAATATTCCCATTTTATAATTGTGGAAACTGATACGGAGAATAAAGTCTCATGGCTTGCTTAAAATGATCCAGCTAATAACCAGCAGAACTGGCTCTTAAACCCAAGTCATCTGGGCAATTCAGGAATACTTTTTCTACTCTGACCAGGCTGCTGTGGCAGATAGAACTCTAAAATGACCCTTTTGGGGCACCTGGGCGGCTCAGTTGCTTAAGCATCTGACTCTTGATTTTGGCTCAGGGTTGTGAGACGGGGCCCCGCGTCAGGCTCCATGCCCAGCATGGAGATACTCTCTCTCTCTCTGTCCCTCCTCGGCCTCTCTCTCCCTAAATAAATAAATGAATGAATAAATGAATAAATAAAAATTAAATAAGATGATCTTTAATGACCCTCACCTTTATATAATCTCTCCCGGAGCATCCGTGAAACCTGTAAATATGATAAGATATTGCTCCGGTGACTATGTTACTTTATATGCAAAAGGGATTTTGCAGTGGTAATTAAGATCCCAAATCAGTTGACCTTAAGATATGGAAATTGTCTGGGTGGGCCTGACTTAAACATAGGAGCCTTTAAAATATGGATCTAGAGGTAAGAGATGGAAGAAGTCAGAGAGACTTGAAGCATAAAAATGATCTGAGGTGAGGGAGATTCTGGTTGCCGGCTTTGAAGAACCTTTCCTCCATGACACAGAATTCTAGCAGCTTCTAGGAGCTGAGAGACCCCGCCGATAGCCAGCATGAATATGGAGACCTCAGGTTTTCAACAGGAAGGAACTGAATTCCGTCAATAGCCCACAGGAGCTTGGCAGTGAATTCTCCGGAGCCTTCAGATGAGAAACCCGGCCTGCCAACATCATGATTTTAGCCTCATAGGCTATGAACAGAGAACCCAGTCACACCATGCTGAACTTCAGACCTACAGAACTGTGACCTAAGAAATGGGTGTTGTTCTAAGCTGCTAAATATATGCTAATTTGTTATACAGCAATAAAAAAACTAATAACCTGCCACTCATAAGTATTTACTGAATGCTTATTACATGCAAGACAGTCATTTTTATTTCAGATCATTTTATTTTATGTATTGTCTAGAGGGTCAGTTTAGACAAAAACAAAAATCCCAGACCTGCTGTGGTAATATTAATATTTCTCCTTACTTGTGGGAATACAAAGAATTGCAATCCCTGTAAGCAGGACTGTGTCCCTTATTCTGGACAACAAAATGGAGGGAAATGGACGTATATGTCTCTTCCAGGACAAGGGCTTCAACTCGCCATGTTCTCTTTCCCTGTTGCAGCAAACGCAGCAGCTCTGGATGAGAAGGAAGTTTCTATGATGAGGAGCACCTGTAAGCCAGAGTCTGGGGAACAGAACTTCCCATCAATCTGCTTTGGGCATCTGGAGCAGCCCAGATATTAACCTTTGTTCTTTCCAGCCTCTGTGATTGCTTCATTGTTTGCTTCCGTAACATAACCTCGCCTATCCTGATTGACACACTTGCCTTGAAGGTACCGGACCAACATGAAATACTGAACCTCACAAACATGGACTGCCATCCTGCTACATCAGCAATGAAAGCCAAGTTAGCTGTTCTCAGGACCTTCTGCTGAATATATTTTGGGTAAGGAAAAAATAGAGCTGTTATTTACCACCGTTTTTCCCTCCAAGTAGGTGAGAAGTGAAGAAAGGGATGGGAGAAGTGGGATAAGACCCAGGAGAAAAGGAAAGCAAGAAATACCTTGTGGCTCTCTGACTGAGCAACAATTACTGACTGGCTACAGTTAGACTCTGTCAGGTCCTCAAATATCAGTAAAGACAGACCCACTTTCCATAAGGCACTGAAACAAGTCAGTCATTAGTGTAACAATGAGTTAAAATGAAGAAATCGTGTACTTTAAATATTTTCAAGTGGATCTGTTCCTTGGGTTTGCTGGAACACGCCGTCCTGATTTAGGGGAAAGAAATCAAGACTGTAAGCAATCTTTTACGTGGGTTTTCACACTTCACCTTTCTCGGTTTTATTTCTGTGGAAGACCTACAGTATAGGTCTAAATAATAGCTAAGTTGAAGAAGCAGTTTTTATATTCCTATCAGAACATAGTCACTAACAAATGTAACAAGTCTTATCATTTTGTTAGCAACTATCCTTATAATCATTCATCGGCTGTCTTTTTGTTTTTTAAGCAGAAGCATTAGATAAAATATTTCCTTCTTGTTAAGATAGTCATTAAAGTTTAAGAATTTTAAGTGAACTAAATGGAAAAAGTTGGTCTCCTTAACCATACACAACAAACTTATTTTGAAAATAAACTTTTTTGGGGGTAAATTCCATATAACTGCTAACAAGTGGAGGTCAAAGTAAGCATCTGTCAAAAACATTATTTTAAGAAGTTTTGATAGAAGCAGGAAAACTCTACATAATGTTTAAGCTCTTGGTTTCCAGGCTCATTTCATCATCACTATTTTCCCATTTATTCACGAAGCAGATTAATCAACTCTATAAGGAGTTTCTTCATCTGTTTGTGAAGTTTTTCGAATAGATTTTTCAAACGAAAAGAAGAGATTTCTTTAGAAACTTGAAAAGCTTTCTTTTCAAACTTTTGATTCTTGAAACCAAAACCAAAATGGACTATTTTTTCTTTGTTATTTTACTTTCTTTATTTTTTTAAATTTTATTTTATTATGTTATGTTAATCACCATACATTACATCATTAGTTTTTGATGTAGTGTTCCATGATTCGTTGTTTGCATATAACACCCAGTGCTCCATGCAGTACGTGCCCTCTTTAATACCCATCACCAGGCTAACCCATCCCCCCACCTCCCTCCCCTCTAGAACCCTCAGTTTATTTCTCAGAGTCCATAGTCTCTCATGCATGGTTCATCTCCCTCTCCGATTTCTCCCCCCCTTCATTTTTCCCTTCCTACTATCTTGTTCTTCTTCTTCTTTTTTTTAACATATAATGTATTATTTGTTTCAGAGGTACAGGTCTGTGATTCATCAGTCTTACACAATTCACAGCGCTTACCATAGCACATACCCTCCCCAATGTCTATCACCCAGCCACCCCATCCCTCCCACCCCCTACCACTCCTGCAACCCTCAGTTTGTTTCCTGAGATTAAGATTTCTTTCTTAAAGTAGAAAAAAGAGAAAGACAATCTCGAAAGCATGGTTTGATTTTCTGTACCTTTGCAAATCAGTTCTTTATATATCAATATAATTCTGAAGAAATTAAAAGTTGAATATCTTTCAAGATCTCTCTCTATAGGGGCGCCTGGGTGGCTCAGTTGGTTAAGCGTCTGCCTTCACCTCAGGTCATGATCCCAGGGTCCTGGGATTGAGCCCCGCATAGGGCTCTGTGCTCAGCAGGGAGCCTGCTTCTCCCTCTCCCACTGCCTGCCTGTCTGCCTACTTGTGCTCTCTCTCTCCCTCTGTCAATAAATAAATAAAATCTTTTTAAAAAAGATCTCTTTCTCTAATATTATAAAATCAGCATCTACAATGGAAGATATGACTTCCATGGTATAATAAATGGGTACAGATTGTGAATTCTGAGGATACCCACAACTCCAAATGCAGTGAACATATGGAGTAAGGAATGAGCCTTACCAAATCCAGTTCTTGGCCTGAGTACGGGGGAGGGTACATCAGAAGTATGAAGGAGAGCAGGACTGCATAAAACTAGTATCTGGTACCCCATGAAGTTTCCCATCCTTTCCCCATTGTCATGTTCAAGTTCTTCATCAGCATGTTAATTTCAAACTAACAGATGATTTTTCCTTAAATGATCAATTTTTCCCTTCAGAAAATAACTAATTCTAATCTGGCCATGAAACAAGGGTGCCATTGAAGGCATAAAAGGGCCAAGCTTTTAAGTGTGAGTTTTTTCCTTTCCTCCACAAAAGAAACATACATTTAGTATTTCTTTATTTAAAGACATGCCCGCCCACAAACATCTGAGAAACATCTGTAGACAAAATGCCAAAATGCATAGTCGAATTTTGACTCACACCTCACCACCCACCAAGACCCCTGTCAACTCACAATAAACACCTTTCTAGCATCTGCCCCAGAGAAAGAAACGCCACATTACCCAAAGGTCAGAGCAAACAGATGTCACTTATTGCAGACCCTAATCATATCCATATCCAACTTTAGGAGGTCTGTAGCTAAAGCCGACTTCTGGAGTAGAGGTTCCTTCAGCTCGAGACACTCATCCCTCTGTCCTCCCTCCCTCTCACTGGAGCAAGGAGGCCTCAGAAGCGGTTGTCTCTAGGGGCTGTCCCCTGCTGACACATCCCATGATTGAGCACAGAGGTAAGAGAAGCAGCAGGGAATTCTTCATGGTTGGCCAGCACCTTAGCAGTCTTCCTGCTTCTCAGTTTGACATGTCTGGAATACTCTTTCAAGGGAAGGTCCTGCATCAACCTCTCTGATTCCCTGTGGCAGACTTAGGACTGCCCTTCACTGTTCTCATAGCCTTTTGTACACATCTCTGTACAAGCCTTCATTCTATTGAATAGCATCAGTTTACATCTCTGACCCCCATGAGACTGAGTTTCACTTGGAGGAAGGAAGAAGGAAAGGAAGGAAGGAAGGAAGCAAAGGGAGTATAAGGAATTTATATGAAGAGGCTTAATGAAGAGACAATGTTGGCAGTACAATTTAGCGGGGATTTTTGTTTTGTCTTTATAAACCAATAAAGCTTAAAGCTTAATTCAATAATGATATGTTCAGTATCTGTAAGAGGTTATTTATTTATTTATTTATTTATTTATTTATTTTAAGATTTTATTTTTAAGTAGGCTTCACACCCATGGTGGGACTTCAACTCACAACCTCAGGTTCCAGAGTCACATACTGTACCCACTGAGCCAGCTGGGCATCCTCTGTAAGAGATTTTTAAAAGAAGAAAGTGTGGATAATTTTTTTTTTGCTCCCTTTGTCTTCTGGTTTCTGGCTGGATTTGGCCAATGAGAGACAATGGGAGGAAGTTAGAGGGTAGAAGTGCTGGCGGAAATGAGATCAGGATATGTGTTTCTCTTTAGTTTCCTGCAAACCTCTACTTAAGGCCACAATCTCTATCAGATGACCCCTACTCTCTCCTTAACTTGTCTCTTTAGCCCTATGGGTGGTACCAGCTTTCCAACATTGCTAGTCCCAGAGTACTGACACTGTCCCTTATTGATTTTCCTGAACCTTTCTCATATCTTTGTGAATAACCCTTTATTTCATTTTACTCAATTATCTTGCCGGAGATTACAATTTGTTTTCTTATGGGACCCTGACTGAGATAGTAAGACACATTCTCTACCCTAAAAGTTATTTGAGTAGGCCAATGAAGTTAAATACACAAATAAGGATCATTCAAGGAGAAATACAATGAGGAATCACAAATAATTTAGAAATTAGAAGACACAGAGGCTCAAATCTCATTATATAAGTCTATACTTGAAAGAATTGAAAAATTCTTTCTCATGATTGCAAATAAGAATTTGGAAATGGTTTATCGTTGAATGTGAAATAAAGATAAAGCAAAAAAATTGAGGAACATAGCTCACTTTTCATAACAAATTTCAGTCTCTGCCAACCTCAAACTCATGTAGATGCAGACACTATAGAGCTGTAGGCTGAAGGGCCAGCTTTTACCAGTTTTTGAGACAACCTTGTCCACATCCGTCCATACACAAGGAGCTCCATTCCCAGTGACTAAGATCTGGAGGCAGTTATGTTGTCCTAAACCCAGTACCTGGTGATCCTGGAGTGGCTTCACATGCTCCCGGAAATTTCTCTATCCTTATGACTGAACATCCAAGGTATGTAGCATTGTCCACTTTCACAGATAAACCACAACTCAGAATTAGAGATATCTAATGACTTAACCAAAGCTAAATAGCTAACAAGTAGAAAAGGCAAGTGTCTCTGATTCTAGAATTTACGATCTTCTGACTCTGTTTCACTGCCTCCTCTCTGGAACTTTGACACCATTCACTCACCATCTGAAGGGGCTCCTCTTGCAGAGATGCCAGCACATGGGATCCTCAGAGATCAATGCCAGACCAGACTGGACCTGGATTTGAACAACAGGGGAAGAAGCAGACTTTGCTCCATTGTCCCAATTCCAACTAGAACAGCTTTATTCTCCTTGCAGACATTAAGATTTCATTTTAGATCATATAATATTTTTATGACAATCCTACAAAGCTCCAGCATTATCCCAAGGGCTTCTTTAAATACATTTTAAATAGATGCACAAAAATGTAGGTTTTTAGGGATGTTTTTTCATACAAACATAACTACCCTGAAAACTAATCACATTAATGTTGATTTTTAGAGAAGTCTAATTTCATGCCTGATCACCAGAATTTATAAAAGTTAAGTATAATATCCCTAAGAGTTTGAAATTTTTACTTAATTGTAAGCAACTTTTGTTTGCTCTGAATTAAATGATCCCATTAAGGTATAATGGGGCTTCTTGCTTTCCTTTCCCTTTCCTTCTGAATTTTTCACATAAAATCTATCAAATAAAAATAATTATCCAGGGGCGCCTGGGTGGCTCAGTTGGTTAAGCATCTGCCTTCAGCTCAGGTCATGATTCCAGCACATCGGGTTCCCTGCTCAGCTGGGAGCCTTCTTCTCCCTCTCCCACTCCCCCTGCTTGGGTTCCCTCTCTCACTGTGTCTCTCCCTGTCAAATAAATAAATAAAATATTAAAAAAATAATTATCCAAGAGGGGAGAGTTAAAAAAATCATTATTGAACATCTCTGTGTACATAGTATTGGTCTTCACACAGTATATCCAATTTTCAAATATCCAGTAGTTGTTTTTATGACTATTAAGATGTTTGTTGATTATTTGGAAAAATAAGAGATGTCTTTTCTAAATGAAACTTTCTTGAAAAGAGTTAATGAGGTGTCTCCTTGTTCCTTCACATCTCTTTTCTTCAGGTCCCTATATAAAAGTTATTTCCAGGTTTGCCCTTTTGTATGGACTTCTCTGGGTCCTTTCAGTAGGAAGAAAGACCTATTGTTATAATATACAGGCAATACTGTATACAGGCAAAGCTATGTTAGCTGTTGTAACAAACAAAGTGCCAAATGTATGACATTTAAATACAATAGAATTTATTTCTCATTGACGTAAATTCCAAAATAGATGTGTCTGATTGACAGATAACACTTTTTTCAAGGGCCAGTGTAAGGGCCCAGGACCATTTTTCCTGTGCCTCTGTCATATTCAACATATCCAAGGTGTCCATGTACATTTGCCTTAAAGCAGTGTAAGGGGCATAACGTAAAGAGGGTACTGCATGGAGGATTTTATAGGCCAGTCCTGAAATGGTAAAATCACCTCTGTTTACATCCCAGTGCCTAGAACTTGGTCATGTGGCCATATCTAAATATCAGGCAGGCTGGGAAATGTAGTCTAGCTGTGGGTCAGAAAGAAGAGGAAATGGGTTTATTGAGTTTACAATGTGGGTTCAGAGTCAGACAGACTTGGGTTCAAATTCTAGCTCTGCAAATACTTCTCATGTGAGTCTTCAGTGCCTCAATTTCCTTATCTTTTTTTTTTAAGATTTTATTTATTTATTTGAGAGAGAGAATGAGATAGAGAGAGCATGAGAGGGGGGAGGGTCAGAGGGAGAAGCAGACTCCCTGCTGAGCAGGGAGCCTGATGCGGGACTCGATCCAAGGACTCCAGGATCATGACCTGAGCCGAAGGCAGTCGCTTAACCAACTGAGCCACCCAGGCGCCCCATCAATTTCCTTATCTTTTAAGGGATAATAAAACCTATTTCAGCAATTGTTGCTAAGCTTAAATAAAATAATAAATATACAATGATTAGCACATAGCACTTTTAGTTGAATCTGAAAGGCCAAAATACATTTTGTTTTATGGTCATACAGATTTGTGTATTTATGGATTTTACCTGGTCCCCAACAAGCTTTGTGATATCAAAAGGCCCTCCTTAATATTTTGAATATTCAGCAACATTTTACAAATGTATCCATGTTACCTAGCAACCTAATTAAACACTAAAGAAATACCATAAATTATTGGTAATGTATCTTGTACTGATTATCCATGTTTTAAGTTACCCCTACCAACATTGTACAAATTATACTGAGAAATTGACTTTTTTTCTATTTCATCATAGTTGTTTTGGTTGACTGGATACAGTTTGGGAGAAATACAAATAATGGCCACAATTTAATTCAATCATGATGATGGCTTTTAAATCCTGTGACCACAGTAAGGGGATAAACTTTAGAATTCTCTTCAAAGGTGAAAAGGTTGCCAGTCTTAAGTGTTAAACCATCACACATAATCCAGGTTCAGAAAAGCATTTTGCCATTTCAAAATCAGAAGTCACCCAATAACCAAAAGTTTAGCATAAATGGAAAGAATTATCAGGATTATTTTTTGATCGGCTGTGCAAATCATATATATTCACCTCCCTTTATCCCCTAGACAAATTTTATCCTTTGTGTTTCTTTTTCTTTTCTTTTCTTCCTCTTCTTTTTTTTGTACCAGCAGCAATGGGATTTTTGCCAGAACTGAACTCAGCCACTTCCCTGGGAATGTTGTCCAGTTGCTAATTTCACTACTGGAACTGTGTTCCTTCGGGTCCTGGCCTATTTCCATGCATGCCTCCACTGGAATAAAGGGTCTGACAGTTCTGTGGGTAATGGTAAACATATGTAGCCAATGCTGTGCAGTTCTTTTAGAGCCAGAAGGCATTAGTAGGTATTTTAGTTGCTGGCAACAAAAAAACCAGTGTAAGGCACTTCATCAAACACCAGAACCCAAAGAATACTACACATCAATGATTTTAATACACAGCAAGTTTCTTCTTTCATTCTTTCTTTTCTAAATCATTGGTTAATTAAAAATGAAAGTCAGACTATTATGACAACCTAATTCCAAACTTTGAAACTACAGGGGAAAAGGCTGGGTTGAGGGGGAAAGAGAATATTACAACTTGTTTATTTTGGATACTACTCCCATTTCAAGTTAGGCTTTTTGATTCTTTAAGTGTACAAGAGAACTTTGACTTTCCTGAGTACACAAGGGAAAAATTACATATTGTGATGTCATTGCCTTGAGGATTTCCCATAACACTGAGTACATTAGTCACACTGTCAATGTCAAGGAGATATAAAAGAAAAAGGGGGGAAAAAACGTATCTTCCTATGAGAATCAGTAATGATTTTTCTTTGGATGCATTTATTCAAAATCATTTCCTAAATTCCAGTGGAATTTAAGAGAGCTGTTTTAAAATACATCATGACATCTGTAGTAAGTCATCTTGTGGTGCTATTTTACCAGCCTAATAAAAACATTACTATGTAATCATAAATAAGAATAAAAGGAAGACTGCTTTGGGTGGTGTCCTATTTGCTATATAATCTGACTCTTTCAGTTGTTCTTTTATTCTATATTGTGTATTGGTGATTGCAGGGAGATACTTTCTTCTGATTATACTAAAAAGCGATAATCCTCCAAGGTTCTTATCTATGTATTAAATGGATATGGGTGTCCCTAGCCTCTTGATTGTTTGCTCTTGTCAATCCAGCTTAGCAGCTGCCTCCTCATTTGCCTAGAAAACCATCTGACATCCTTCACTGTCTGCTTTGTTTCCTGACTTCTGGCTGATTAGAGTCCCTTCCACTATAATGGAGGACCTGTCTGACTGAATGGCTTTAAGACAGAGTATGGTGATTCAACCCGAAGCACGAGCTTTTCTACCTAAACTCAGAACCCAGAATCAGACCAAAAGGTGAGGAACCAATTGCAGAGACCCCATGAAAAGAAAATCAGAGATATTTATTAGACCACGAAGAATTCTACTTGACTGCAGTTGAATCCAATATTAAAATGTTCAGTTAGCTCAATTCCCTGGAGACTGTTTGATAGACTATAAATAGAGAGACTGACATACACCTACTCGAACCTCCTGATAACGATGGTGTAAATGAGCCAAAGCAAGTGGAACCACTTGAATTTCATTCTCATCACCAGTTAAGGCCCTGGATACATGAGTGGGATGGAGAATAAGCTTCAAAAAAGTTGAACCATTTCACATTTGCCCAATATTGACTTAGATGGGGATTTCTCAATCTTGGCACTGTTGATATGGAGGCCAGATAGCAGCATCCCTGGCCACTGCCCACAAGCTGACAGTAGTACCTCCATCCTCGTTGTGATAATCAAAAATATCTCCAGATATTGTCACATGTCGCCGGGAGAAGGAGAACAAAATTGGCTGTGGTTGAGAAACACTGCATTAGACATGTCTATGTCCGGAGTTTTTGAAATGAGTGGCCAGGGACTGGCCTTTCACTGAAGCAACAGTTTCAAACCATAGGAGTAGTGACCAGAATGCTTGAGGTTGGGAAAAGAGAGACAGGCTGTGAACCCCTTAGAATGGGGCCACTCACAAAATAAACAAGCAAACGAACTGTTTCACTTACTCCTTGTGACCCCCCAGCTTCCCCAAAATAAAATGAATAGGAATAGGAATATTCTGGAATAGGAATATTCTGATGATAATAAGCCTATCTATTTAGTTCTTGGAATAGGAATATTCTGATGATAATAAGCCTATCTATTTAGTTCTTACACATTACATCTCTCCAGAGCTGTAGGTATATAGATTCAGGTCTAGGTAAGCAGATATAAATAATTCCCGAAGCACTTTCCTAGACACAACCTTAAGGGAGTCTCCCAACTACCTGTAAGGTAAGATGGGCAGGCGTTCTTGTGACTCTCATTTCTCGGCTAAGGAAACGAAGTCTCAGAGAGTTGAGGTGATTTCTTCTAGATTGTAGAGGAGTCAGTTTCAAATCCCTGGTTTCTATTGTTCTGCCTTCTTTAAAAATGAAGGTTAAACAGAAACAGTTGCTATGTGCTTGTGCCATAAATATATCTACTTGTGTATCCCATGACCAGAGGAAGAGAAGCATCTCTTTCCCTGCGAGGAGGAAGAAGTTTCAGTACGTGTTGGCTAAGATGACCCTTGGATCGTGTGCTCGTGGAGTTCACATCAAGTATTTATCAGGTGGGCTCTGGCAGCATGTTCGCACCAGGAATAAATAAAATAATACTTAATTCTCTCTCTGTTAGCATCCAGAATTTGGATCTAATTTGAAGAAAAGGAATGATTTTCTCAACTGTGACAATGCTTTAAACAACTTCTTGAACTCATTTAGCTGCCACTGCCACTGATCTTATTGTTTTGTTTTTTACATCATCAGATTTTGATCAAAGGGTTCACAAAAATTAGAAATACAGAGAGCAGAGCATGCTGTGCGTCAGCTGCTGCAGAGAACAGATGAAACAAACCCAGGGTTTATCGCAGGCCTGGGACTAACCGAGCCAGCAGCTTCAAATAGAGCACACTCGCAAATAATTTCAAATCGTTTTTTATGAGGTTTTACAAAAATAAAGCTGGGTACACACTAGATTAACAAGCACTCTCTGAGATCCAGCAACCAAAAGAAGACCCTGTTATCTTTGCCAGATCAAATGCTGTTTCTTCACATTAGATGTAGAATAAATATAAGCGACAAAATAAGGAATGAACTTTTTCATGAGTTCTGAAATGATTCTGTGTCATTTTCTACTATGATAATCAAGGAGTGTTGTCCTCTCATTTGTAGAGGTTTTACAAACATCTTTTGTACAACTAATGCCTGTTCTTTTTTTCTTTTGAAAACAGACAATACAGAGAAGAAACTAGAAACCATCAATAACCTTTGTCTCTAAGAATGTACATTGCTAATTTTGAGATATTTTATTCTGGTATTTTTGCTGTGCGTTACCATATATAGTTAATGATAAACTCATGTATGTACTATCTGATATATAAAAAGCATGTAAGCCATGAGGTGTAATAATAAAATGGCACCCCTGAACCTAAACTCAAACCAGGGACCAGAGAGTCATCGCTAACTTGGCACTTTCCCCTGCGTTCCTCCCCTACTATCTGCCTGCTTTGCTCCCTGATCCCAAACCTGAGGGTAACGTCGAGCCAGGGGTTCTCATTTAGGATTTTATCTCTCAAGACATTCCACAATATTTGAACACATTTTCGGTGGTCACAAGTGGGGTGGGGTTTACAACCAGGGTCTGGTGAGTAGAGATCAGGGATGCTGCTAAACATCCACTAATGCATAGGACAGTCACTGACAACCAAGAATTATCTGCTTTAAATGTCCATAGGGTTAACATTGAAAAACCCTGTTCTCTCCTGTGTGTTGGATTTATCATGACCGTGCTCAAGACAATAGTTTTGTCACACAAATGATCTAAGTAATTTGTCATTTAATTTTGCTGGTTTGGGGGGCGCCTGGGTGGCTCAGTAGTTAAGTGTCTACCTTCGGCTCAGGTCATGATCCCAGGGTCCTGAGATCCGGCCCCACATCAGGCTCCCTGCTCAGCAGGGAGTCTGCTTCTCCCTCTCCCACTCCCCCTGCTTGTGTTCCCTCTCTCACTGTGTCTCTCTCTGTCAAATAAATAAATAAAATCTTTTTAAAAACTTTTTGCTGGTTTAGGGGTTTTATAAAATAGTATTGTGCTGCATGTAGTATTCTGTGACTTGCTTTTTTTCTCCTTCAACTGTTTACTTTTAGTTTTCATTGATAATTTTGCCCATTTATTTTCATGGGTATATATTACTTCATTGTGTGAAGATGCCACAATGTATTTTTTATTCTATTGTCAATGAGTATTTTGTTTGTTTGTTTATTGCTAATATGAACGATGCTTCTGAAACATCTTCACGCAAATCCACGGATGCCCATATGCAACAGTTCATGTGAAGTGTATATCTAGGATCCAAAACTCTAGGTTGTAGGGGATGTAAGCTTTAAATGTAAAGGGTAATGCAAATTTCAATGTGACTGTGCTGATTTATATTCTCGTCAACAAGATACATGATTCTGCCTTGAGCTACATTTCTCCAATACTCGGTATGTTTTGCTAATTTTTGCCAATCTAGGGAGCATTGAAAGGTAAATCAATGTGGCCTTGTGATTTACATCTCCTGAATTACTGGCAAGATTGAGCATCTTTTTATTTTTTTTTAAGATTTTTATTTATTTATTTGACAGAGAGAGAGACAGCGAGAGAGGGAATACAAGCAGGGGAAGCAGCAGAGAGAGAGGGAGAAGCAGTCTCCCCACTGAGAGGGGAGCCCGATGTGGGGCTCGATCCCAGGACTCTGGGATCATGACCTGAGCCGAAGGCAGAAGCTTAACCGACTAAACCACCCAGGCGCCCCTGAGCATCTTTTTATATGTGTATTCACCATGTCTGTTTCTTCTCTGAGGATCTTGCTTTGCTCTGAAGTTTATTAGTGTTTTCCATCTTATTTGTCAGATGAAAAAGCCTTCCCCATTGGTTTGTGACATTTCCTTTATTGTGGAATATGTCCTTCTATATACTAGAGTCTGTTCTAAAGTTATCCATTTTGTTTCACTTATCTGTTACTTCTTTGCCAATATCATATGGTTTTAATCACCAGAATTCTATATTACATTTTATTATATGGTACTGTGAGTGTGACTTCAATATTTCCTTTTTCAGGATTTTATAACCCATTCTCATATCTCTATTTTTATGACCTAGTTTAATATTAAAATCATATTTGATAAGCTAAAAATATTTATAAATTTTGATTGGTAAATAATTTATCGTGAATATTTAGTCTCATTCAGAAACATGGCATGTCTTCCTCTTCTTTCATATCTTTTGAATTACTTCTGTGGTTTACTTCATAAAAGTCACACTTTTTGCTAGGTTTTTTCCTAGCTATTTCATGTTGTAGGTTACTATTGTGAATGGAATTTTCTAACTGGTTATTACTCACATAAAGAAAATTTATTTTGGATATTTATCTCATACTTCACTACTATGCTGAATTGTCTTCCTTATTTTAAGAAGTTTTAGAGACTCCTGGGTGGCTCAGTTGGTTAAGCGTCCAACTCTTGATTTTGGCTCAGGTCACGATCTCGGGGTCATGAGATCAAGCCCTGAATCTGCTTGGGATTCTCTCTCCCTCTCCCTCTGCCCTCACCCCGCTCATGCATGCTCTGTCTCTCTTTCTCTCTCTCTCTCTCTCTCAAATAAATAAATAACAACTTTTTTAAAAAAGAATTTTTAGCTGTGTCCCTTTAGTTCTAAGTCTAAAACAATCATCTCTTTAGGCATGCATTCTATTTCTCAGTATTGTCTTACTGTGTTAGCCAGAAACTTAAATCCAAGTTTACCAATAGTAATAGGGAGCAGGGTCTTATTTTTTTTATATTTATTTTTTTTATTCTTATGTTAATTACATCATTAGTTTTAGATGAAGTGTTCCATGATTCATTGTTTGTGCATAACACCCAGTGCTCCATGCAGAATGTGCCCTCCTCAATACCCACCACCAGGCTAACCCATCCTCCCACCTCCCTCCCCTCTAGAACCCTGTTTGTTTTTCAGAGTCCATCATCTCTCATGGTTCGTCTACCCCTCCGATTTCCCCCGCTTCATTCTTCCCCTCCCGCTACCTTCTTCTTCTTTTTTTTTTCTTAACATATATTGCATTATTTGTTTCAGAGGTACAGATCTGAGATTCAACAGTCTTGCACAATTCACAGCGCTTACCAGAGCACATACCCTCCCCAGTGTCTATCACCCAGTCACCCCATCCCTCCCACCCCACCCCCACTCCAACAACACTCAGTTTGTTTCCTGCAATTAAGAATTCCTCATATCAGTGAGATCATATGATACATGTCTTTCTCTGTTTGACTTATTTCACTCAACATAATACCCTCCAGTTCCATCCACGTCGTTGCAAATGGCAAGATCTCATTCCTTTTGATGGGGGAGCAGGGTCTTATTTGTTCTGGAGATTCTTGGGCCCTCTGCCATTGCTTCACCATTAAGTATGGTATTAGCTGTAGGATTAATGTAGATACTTATTACCGTGTTGGTATTTCTAGCCCATTCCTAGTTTTCTAATTAGGAACGAGTGCAGAACATGATTGGTTACTTTTTCTACATAAATGATACTGTTATATTTCACAGAAATGTCTCAACAACTCTACAGTGGGTCAAGTAAGAGAATATTTAAGATACCATATGGCAAAAGCAGATATGTGTATTTCCAATCTGCTAAAAGACATTTGGATTGCTCTGGAAACTACTTGCAATGCTTACATGCTCCACTTTTCTAGCTTAGCATTTAAGATGTCCTCATGACTTTCCAATATTGACCTTGGCTAGCCAACAGCCATTCCCTCTTCTTCCAATCCTACCTCTTGGTTACTTGACTATACTTGGTGTTGTCCAGGACTAATCCTACATATTCATAGTTTCAAAAAACCTCAGCCAGGAATAACATGATGCAATAGTCCAAAACAATTCAAAGAGAGATCAAAAGCGAGATCTAAAAATTATTTCTGTAACATCCTTTCAGTTTGAAGTGCTGAATCTATCTGGTTCAGTTAATTCACCATTTATTTCCATTAAAAAAAATAAAATATAAAGGCAGGTTTTTCCATTATGCCCTATAACACAGGCTTTTATATTATTATTTAATAAAAGAATTAAAGAATAATGCTTGTTATATATAATAGTCTGCTTCCACTTCTTAGTTAAGTCTCATTCCATGCAACAATCTTCTTAAATCTATCATAAATTGAATTACAGGAAAAAAAATGCTCATATTATGTTAGATACATTAGTAGGATGCTAATATCTATCTCATGATAATTCCTTTTCATTTAAAGATTCATTATTTTTGGGGTGCCTGGGTGGCTCAGTTGGTTAAGTGTCTGCCTTCAGTTCAAGTCATGATCCCAGGATCCTGGGATTGAGCCCCACATTGGGCTCCCTGCTCAGCAGGGAATCTGCTTCTCGCTCTCCCTTTGCTGCTCCCCCCTTGCTTGTTCTCTCTCTCCCTCCCTCTCTCTCTCTGTCAAATAAATAAAATCTTAAAAACAAACAAAAAATTCATTATTTTTATACAAGAACTACATTTTTTGCACCATTCTTTCTGCATAAAGTCTCATTTTCTGTGTCTTGTGGGTATCTAATTTTCTCCCTTAAATGAGGGAAGAGATTTCCAGCCTAAGAATTTACTATATCGAATGATAACTTTATTCAACTTTCTTTTCAGTTTTGAAAACTCAGCTTGTATTTGGCCATCAATTTTAAATTTCTAACATCCTGAGACCATGCATAAGAGCTTCAAAAATGATGTTTTCATTTTGCATTTAATAAGTGACATTTAACGAATGGATAAAGAAGATGTGGTTCATATATACAATGGAATATTATTCATCGGAATAGATGAATACCTACAATATACATCGACATGGATGGAACTGGAGGGTATTATGCTCAGTGAAATAAGTCAATCAGAGAAAGATAATCATATGGTTTCACTCATATGTGGAACATAAGGAATAGCGTGGAGGACCACAGGGGAAGGGAGGGAAAGCTGAATGGGAAGAAATCAGAGAGGGAGACAAACCATGAGAGACTCTGGACTCCGGGAACCAAACTGAGGGTTACAGAAGGGAGAGGCGTGGGGGTATAGGGTAACCGGGTGATGGGTACTAAGGAGGGCACGTGTGGTGATGAGCACTGGGTGTTATACACAACTAATGAATTGTTGAACACTACATCAAAAACTAATGATGTACTATATGTTGGCTAACTGAACATAATAAAAAAAATAAGTGACATTTAAAAGAAAATTTCCCCTCACTTAAGATTTTCTCCCTTCCCCCAAACAGAATTTCTTACCATCCATTCCCATTTCTTATTCTCTCTCCCTCCTTCTCTCTCTTTTCTCTCTCTGGCTCATGCATGCACCCCACCCCCATACACACATTTGCATGCATACCTACTGAGTAGTTCTAAGTCTTGTTGACCAGTTTGACTCCAAGTCACTTTAGACAGCAGTTAAAAATACAGCACATGAGTCATGTTAGGAAGGCTTTAGGTCAGAGCGCCTGATTGCAAATCCTAGCTCATCCACCTACAATGCTTCTTAATCACTCTGTACTTCATTTCTGTAAAATACTTATAATGGAGCCTTGATTTTGTTAAATATTTATATGAATAATCACTTCGAATAATTTTTATGATAATCAAGTAAATTGAATTATTAAATATCCAAAACATTGATCAGTATGGCAAATGCCTAATAAGTGTGGTTTATTTGTATTATAACTTTCATACTAAAGAACTTGGCTTTGAAGGAAAGGAGGACAAGGATAATTTCATCCTTGGAATGTCTGTAAGACAAGGGCATGGGACTGAAAACTTATCAAGCATATACCCTAACTGTGCCAGAAATAAAGTGCTGACAGACAAAATCTCTTGAAACTCTGATTGAGAATGGTTACATTAATGCCTGTGCCTATGCCTAGGAAAACCTGCAACATGTATGGATAGAGATATAATGTACAGTCATACCTCTGATATATTTTGTTGTTGGAAACTCCATACCAAAGGTAGAAATAACATTGGCATATTCTTAGCTTAGTTGGGGGGAAATTATCTGCTACCCATTAATGGTTCTTACCAGCCATCTGGATGTAAGGTAAGTTAAGGATGATATTCAGCTGTATGTGACATAAACCCCAAATATAGTAGCTTGGCCACTGGGGGATTTTTCTTTTCCTCCCATGACAAACAGTGTGGCGATAGACCATCCTGGGCTGGGTGGGGGCTCCAATGGTCAGCACAACCTTAGCTTCATGTTTTTGCTCTCCCATCCTTAGCATACAGCTTTCATCCTCATGGTTGCAATATGGTGGCTTCCCCTCCAGTCTCACGCTGAAGTTCCAGGCAGGAGGAACAAGAACAGATGGGTACACGTAGAAGGAGGGCCAAAACTTGCTCAAACATCCTGGCAGATTCTGCCCACACTTTTTGCTTTTAAATCAGAACTACACTATGCCCATGACACCCTTCATTGTGAGGGCATCTGAAAAGGGATTTGGCCAGGCATATTGCTGCTCTTAACACAATGGGGTGTCTGTTAATGAGGGGGAAGGAGAGAGTGAACACTGGGTAGACACCTGGATGTAGCAGCTGCCCATGTCTTAACCTCTGGCACAGATGTCAGCATCCTGAGCTTACAGTTAGGAAAACTGAGGCTTAGAGGGCATACAAATATAAAACCATAGGCATAGCCTGGAATTGAGGTCTGACTGATGCTAAAGGTGATGCTCTGGAATAACTGGGTCAGGCCATTTCTCAGCAATGAGATCACACAGACTCAGGTCCAGTGGTACCTCCTCAATTTCTATTGTTGAGGCAATGCCAGCCCAGGACCGTGGGCCATCCCAACTTGAACAAAGGACCTGACCCACCAGGAGAGGCAAGGACCCTGCCTTTTTATCCTTAGGCATAGTGTCAAGAACCTAGCCCCCAAGAGCCACCCTAAACTTTTCCTTGTGCTAGAGCAAAATTTGTGCAAAGGAACTCCTCTTTTCAGACTTAGGGCTTTGGTGTCACTTCTTTTCTACCATATTTTCTTCACCCTCCTCTCTCTTTTTAGCTAGTGAAAGGCAGTGTGGCACCGTGGAGTAGTGTATTGGCTCTAGGGTCATGTTCCTTGGGTTCAAATCCCAGCCCTGCCACTGGCTCACTGTGCAACTTTGGGCAAGTTTCTTACTTTATAGGCCTCACTGTCCTTAACTGTAAAGTTGATATAATAATATCTCATTGAGATATACAAGGGCTGAATTAATTTATATGCATAAAGCTTTAAAAAGTGCCTGGAACATAAAGTTTTGTTGCTATTTTAAATCAAATTTATAAATGCACATTTTTTTGTTTTGTGTATCTTGCCATTTATGAATATTGCAAAGTTATTACATTAAACAAAGTATACAGATTATAAGTGTTCAGACTGGTGAGTTTGAACACTCGTATATACTACTTCAAACAACAGACAGAACATTTTCGTCATCCCTAGAGTTTCCTTCACTCCTCTCCCAGAGATGACCACTGTCTGACTCTATCACTATAGAAGAGCTTTGCCTGTCCTTAGACTCCAGATAAAAAGAATGATATACAATGTACAAATCTTTTGTGTCTAGAATCTGTAGCTCAGCACAATTTTTGGAGCTTTATCCATGGTGTTGTCTATACTGGTTTTTCACTCCTTTTTATTACTGAGTACTATTCCACTGTATGGTCACGTTGCAGGGTTTTTGTTTTGTTTTGTTTTCATTCTCCTGTTAATGGAAATTCAGAATGTTCCAGCTTTTAGCAAATCTGAATAGGATAGTTATGAACATTGCCGTGTCAATCATTTTGTGGACACGCACTTTCATTTTTCTTGGATAAGTAGCTGGGAGTGGAATTGGTAGGTGATGGGATAAATGTAAATGTACCCTTCCAACCATTCTCCAAAGTGGTGATACTATTTCATGCTTCCACCAGCAGCGTATGAGAGTGCTGGCTATTTAATAACCTCACCAATACTTGGTTTTGCCAGTCTTTTATGTTTTAACCATTCTCATGAGCATGAAGTGGTGTCTATTAATTTAAAACTTTAAAACTCTGAATTCAGCTGGCTTCACTGGTATACTCTAGCAAACACGCAAGGAACCGCCCCTTTTTTTTTCTTTAGAGAGAAGAGGAGCAATGAGGGGGTCAGAGAGAGAATCTTAAGGAGGCTCCATACCCAGCCCACGAAGCCTTATGTAGGCCTCGATCTCATGACCCTGAGATCATGACCTAAGCTGAAATCAAGAGTCAACACCTCTTTTTTTTAGAATTTGTTTATTTATTTGAGACAGAGAGAGAGAGAGAGCATGAGTAGGAGGAGCAGAGGGAGAGCGAGAGAGAATCCCAGACTCCACGCTGAGCACGGAGGCCGAGGCATGGCTCGACCTATCTTACGACCCTGAGATCAGGACCTGAGCTGAAACAAGATTCCTAGGCTTGACCAACTGCCACCCAGGTGCCACAAACCTGCAAGGAACTCTTAACTGTTCAGGAAAATAGAGGGCGAGAAAGCTGGTGGGGCACGGCGGGGATCTGAGCTTCCGTTTCTCAGTAGAATTCACCCATTCCTCCCTCCCTCACTCCCCATCCAGAGATTGCTGGTGAAGTCCTGAGACTTTGGTCCTTTCTGGGGTGTTAATTAGTTGTCAGTAGGTTCCCCAGTGTCAGCCTAGGCTGCGGCTTTCTGGACGAGCCTAGATAGCTCAGTCCCTACTCATCCTTTGGCTTTCCTGCTTCCTCAATTTTGTTGCTGTCATTTCATTTCCCATTTTCCCCTTTCTGGCTTCGTCTTTAGGAGAACTCCCTTTATAGCTGTTTTTATTGGGGTTGAGGGAGGGAGTGGAGGTAGATAGTTACTTGATTCTGCCTTTGCCCAGACATCTCTGCCTTGGTCTTCGGCGACCCCCGCAGCCCTACTGGCAATGAGATTCTGAACTTGTCGGGGAGTCTCCCGTACAGGCTCTGCAGGAGGACCAGCTTCATGCTTCCCTCACCACTTCTAGGGGGCGTGGTTGGGGTGAGTTACTTTTCTCCTGTTTCTTCATATGTGAAACAGAGATGAGAATAGTACGTACTGCACGTAATTGGAGGAGTCACTGGAACGTACATGACACCTAGAACGGCGGGCAACGTGGTGGGTTCTTCATCGGTAGGAGATATCACGGCTGTTGTTACTCAGACGAGTGGCGCAAGAAGGTGAGTTTCCTTTGGAGGGAAAATAGTGGCAGTGGTGAATGTAACCCAAGTCGAGCTTTTAAGAACTGTTTGCAGGTCTGTATGAAAATATGTATTGCAAGATTCGTTTGTCAATTGTTTGTGCTTATTTGATCCAAGTTTATCTTTGTACTACATATAAAGATTTAGCAAACAATATTGCAAAACTTGCTTATTCATTCCATTTGTGGTTATTTCCCCCAAACTGAGGCTGATCCTTCTACCTTCAATAAGTAAATATTTTGCAAACAATTTAACAGCGTAGAAAAAGATTTCGAAGGGCTTGTTTAGCTTTAAAGAACATAGCGCTACTGATTTGCTTTGTTTTAGCACAGCAATTATATGGAAACAGATAAATGAAATTAGTGTTCATTAAAATAGGTATAGTAGTGAGTATCTATTAGCAGTCAATAAGAAGAAATTAAATTTTTTTTTACTATAATACAGCTTTCTCTGATTTGTTAGTGAGATGGGAACTATATTCCCACATTTATAGAAACAGTATACTCACATGCATACATAATATGATAGTGAATGTAGATAACTCCTAAATATCCTAAAATAGGAAAAAGTACTAACATACTTGCTAATTAAACTTCTGCATGTTTAGTGTTTTGAACTAAACTTAGCTGCCTGTATTAGACAGCTCTGGCAAATGGCACATCTTACTGTATGTGTGAGTGTGTACGAGGGGTGTTTAGCAAGGTAAGATGCAACATGGCATAGATTCAGGTCCGCAGCAAGGTGCGAAGGATGTGACTGTTTGGAGGGGAACTGGGCAGGAATGCCCTTGAGGTTGAGTAGAGGAAGAAGAGTTTCAAGGTCAAGAACTATGCGCCGGCAGGGGCGCCTGCATGGCTCAGTTGTCAAGCATCTGCCTTCGGCTCAGGTCATGATCCCAGCGTCCTGGGATCGAGCCCCGCATCGGGCTCCCTGCTCCACGGGAAGCCTGCTTCTCCCTCTCCCACTCCCCCTGCTTGTGTTCCTGCTCTTGCTATTGCTCTGTTAAATAAATAAATAAAATCTTAAAAAAAAAAACAAAACCATGCATCGGCAGGTGAGTAGATAGATTTTCACAGGGAGTATACAGGGATCATCAAGCTGAAATCAAGGTCTAAAGGACTGGCAAAGAGAGGGAAACTGGGAAGCATGAAGGGGCAACCAAGACAAAGTTGTGTTCAGCTTTGTTCAGATGTATTCTGCATTTCCGTGGCCTGGCTCCCCCGTTGTTGCTTCTGCCAATCAGAACAGGTAGTATCGGCACCTGGTAGCAGGAACCTGATGTAAGCAATATCGTCACATGTAGTTCTGTGGTCTTGATAGTGGTGGTTCAGCTGTGGCCACAAGAGGAGACACAGGAGAGAGTCAGGGAAACAGAGCCTCTTACACTCATAGGTCCGAGAGCCAGGAGGCAGGCCACGCAGGACCACACGGGGAAGCATCAGTGGGGTCAGGGGCCCGGAGAGAAGTGTAGGCTGCAGCCTTTGTAGGAGTTTCTGTGGGAAAGGCAGGGCTGGGTAAATAGTTTAGGATTGGCTCTTTTGAGTAATTTCTGCAGGCTCTAAATTATAGGAGTGGTCCCTGATTGCCTGGCACCTGGCCCTGGGATGATGAAGGCAAAGGAATATTGCCTCCAGGAGTGCAGAGGCCAGATAAAGGAGGGCTGGCTTTGGAGTGGTTTGTTTGTACATCAAAAGCATTGTTCCCAGCTGGTACTCTGCTATTTCTAAGAACTGGCTAGCCCTCGAGGGGCAGTCTCTTCCCAGACAGGTTTTTCAAATGTCAAAATATCACAATATACAGAAAATTAAAAAAACAAAAAACAAAAAACACAAAGGTTATACATTTTACTCTTTAGCTAACACAGGATTGTTTCCTTGCAAAGAATTACATGAATAAAGGTGGTAATCGTCTTCCACTATAAAAATTAACTCCTGTTCAATCAAGAGTTAGGGCATCTATATAATTATAAAGGGCACAGCTGGTTACAAACTTGCTTATATATCACCCCATTTTATCACTGTTTACTCATGTGTAAAATGAACTGATGACCATAAAATGTTACAAGATTACTTTCTTGGGAAATTTGGTCATTACCATTTTTGTAAGCTTCAAGCTGGTATTTCCTGCCTCATCTCTCTAGAGATTATGGGGTGTTTCACATGTTCCATCCTTTCCTTAAAAAAAAAAAGTTTTTTTCAAAACTCAGAGTACTCTAGTTTTATGTATTTTTTTTTTCTAAAGGAGAATAAATTATCTGGGAAACAAATTAGCTTTGTGATAAATAGATTCTATTTCCACGAAGATTTGCACCCCAGAGCTACTTCTTGTATTCTATGAGACATGGATTTCGATTTTTAGTAAAATTTTACCCAAACTGAAAAAACATATGAACACAATCTGTGGGCAATGAGTCTGCACCTGGAGCCCATGCTGCAGCTGGTGCAGGATTGCTGAAGCCTCCGGGAACCTGTGACTGGGCTCCACGGTTAAGAACCCGCAGCTAGACAAGGGCATGCCGAAAAAGTCCGGTGTGATTAAAACAGAGTAGAGGCAACAAATTCCATACCTCATTGACTTTTTAAATGTGGAGGGTGGAGGGCTGTATCTTTTTTAGCACAACGTGCAAGAACCATTTGGTCTCTATGAAGTGTCTTCTATTTTCCGCATCCTGTGACCATTCACCAACTCTTTTCCCTGAGCTCAATGTTTCAAAGAAAGTGGAAGAGGTCATATTGGAGTGATCAAACCCACAGCACACCTTAACACTCACTGACTTGCTTTTAATACAATCCAGGATGGACCCCGGTTCTTCCACTGTCCTTCCTCCCAGCTTCTTGCTCCACCAGCCTTCGCCCCATGGATGGGCCTGGGAAGATGACATTACACTGATACTCGTGAATGTACATTTACTAATAAAAAAAATAAAAGTAACTACCATTTCTGGGGCACCCAAGAGGTACCTGGAATTTTACCTTTGTTACCTCTCCCTCTGCCAATGATTCTATTAGTAAGTAAATAATATGAGAATGGGAATGACATTCATTCACAGGCACAGTACTAAAACTTTTAAAAAGTCCATTTTATTTCTTTTTTGTGCTAAAACTTTTCATTTATTTATTTATTTATTTATTTATTTATTTATTTATTTATTTATTTATTTGACAGAGAGAGACTCAGCGAGAGAGGGAACACAAGCAGGGGGAGTGGGAGAGGGAGAAGCAGGCTTCCCACCGAGCAGGGAGCCCGATGCGGGGCTCGATCCCAGGACCCTGGGATCATGACCTGAGCCGAAGGCAGACATTTAATGACTGAGCCACCCAGGCACCCCGAGTGCCAAAACTTTTCAATACATAATCACAATATAGTCTCACAATGAGCACATGAATTTTTGTTTCCATTACACTAGTCTTGACGCTGAGGTTGAGAGAGGTTAAGCAACTTGCCTGTGGTCACAACCTGTGCTCTAGGGGAGCCAGGACTCCAACCCAGAGCTGTTGACTCCAGGCCTCAGTGTTTTCCTAAACACCATCCTGGGTCATCTGGATCTGCCTTCCCATGCATGAGCAGAGCCACAGACCAAAGTTCCCAGCTACACCCTAAACTTCTGAAGGGTCAGGACTCTCTGTTATTCAACTTTGTATCCTCCACGGAGCCCAGTCCTGCACCTTATGAACGATAAGTTCTGAGAAAGCTCAAGATACCGGCCAAAGCACAGGGATGAAGTCTGGGCACACTGCCTCTGAATCTCAGCTCCATCCCTCACCAGCTGTGTGCCCTTGGAGGTAATGTCTCTAGAATTTTTATCATGAAGAGTTTGTTCCTAGGGAGCAAAGATGTTTGGGAGTTTGTCTCACATTGTATAGCAAGCACAGAGAAGGCCCAGTGGGCAGTCATATTAATGCTCCTCTAAGCCACCCCCTGACGCCATCTTGGCTGCAGGTCTGTTGTACAGTCTCCCCGAGCCTCAGTCTGTCGCCCGATTATCCAGTCGAAGCTGGATAATCACACCTACCTCACAGGCTCACTGTGAGGGCCTGGCAGATTAATGGGTACAAAATACTTAGCACAGCTAGTATCAAGTCCCTTCTCTCTGGACATTGCCCTCTGTGGCTAAGCATTTGAAGACTATGCTATCTACCTCCCAGGACAGATAGGAGTGATGAAGAGCAATACTTTTCAAACTTCAGTGAGTATCAGCATTCCCTAGAGGCTTGTTCCAATATGGATTACTGAACTCCACTTAACATACTGTGAGTCTGAGATGAGGTCTGAGAATCTGCGTTTCTAACCAGTTCCCAGGTGATGCTGATACGGCCGGTCCAGGGACCACACTTTGAGAACCACCATTGTAGAGGACAGAAGAGAGGAGGGAGAAAGTACATGGCCAAATATAATGGAAGTTTATCTAAATATGCTCAGAGTAGGCATGGAAAGTATAAAAACGGAAAGCATGAAGAAGTCCAGGACAAGCTATTAGGACTGAGAGTCATATGTAAGAGGGTCAAAGAAAATCTGATAAAACTGATCAGTCTATGTCCCAAGGCCTGGCACAGGGCTGCTCTTCAGATGTCCCATTTACAAAATGGACGTGAAAAATATGGCCCACGTGAAAGAGGTAAAATGATCATGCGTGAGTAACTACACACACACACACACACACACACACACACACTATGCCTGTGAGCCCTTAAACCTACTTCTAAAATAAAGGTCATCATTGCAGAAGCCAATGCTTCTGCTCTTTCGAATGTGAACAGCATCCCTGCCAGCCCCAGCCGAAGTAGCCCAGGCCATCCGCCTTCTCCAACAATGCTTCTACTGTTTCCTTTGGAAGGAAATCCAACTGGTTGGCCACCAGATCTTGGGCTGTGTCTGGAGCCATGTGGAAGGTTTTGCACATTAAAAGCAAAACTGGCAAAGCCAGGCTTTTTGACAGCTTTGTGAAGTGTGAAAAAAAATCATATTTCTCTGGCACAGTTGTATGAATTTTGTCTTGAGCAAGAGGGAAGCTTTGCCTGTGAAAATGGAAAAAGGGTCATACCAATGACCTCAGCACTGGCAACCTGATTGGAGATCCAATGAACTCTGAAACTGAAAAATTTCCCCCCAATTCTCCAGTTACCTGTGCAACTTCAGAGGAGCTGCTCCGTGCGTTGAGGGCACCAAGCCCCACTCTTTGCTCTATTACCAATGCAGACGGCCCCCAAAACCCACCTCTAGAGGTCCACGTAAAATGCTGGTGCAAAGAGTAACTGTCCATGACTAATTACTACACAGGGCAGGGTAGTCTTCCTGGCAAGGATTCTTCCAGAAGGTACTACATGTGTGCAAAAAGATTACTTGGCTAGACTGAAAATATAACCTAAGGGCCTGGGGGAGGCTCATGAGAAAGGTACATTGTCTACAGATTGCTGTGGTGGAGTTAACAAGAGGATGGGAAGACAGAAAATCTAACCAGATAGGTACCCATTCTTTCTCTATTATTTCAACCGGCCGACCTTTCACACACAGCCAGCCTCACGTTAGCCTCAGTGCCCGACCTGCCCGGCCTTCCAGTGCGGCCTGACCCACGTGATCAGGATATGTGTTTTGGAATCTGTCACCTATTTACAGTTTTAAAGTGTGTTGTGATTTCTTGTCTTATTCTAAAAATACTCACTTTCCTACCTCTTTTTTTTCCTTGAGGAGAACTCTCCAAGATTGTATCCGCCTCAGGCCTTTCAATACCTGAATCTTCTCCTTCCCCATTCTGCCTATTTCTGTCAAAGCTCCCTGAGTTGAAAAATAAGGAGACTTAGAAAATAATATTTCCTGGACTAGGTGACTATATGAGCCTGCTAGGCCTGCCATAACAAATACCACAGACTGGGTAGCTTGAACAACAGAAATTTATTTCTCACAGTTCTGGAGGCTGGAAATTCAAGATCAAGGTGTTGGCAAGATGGGTATCTTCCAAGGCCTCTCTCCTTGGCTTGCGGATGGTACCTTCATGCCGTGTCCTCATGTGTTCTTTTTCCTGTGTGTGCACAGGTCTGTGTCCCAATCTTCTCTTAGAAGGATACCAGTCAAATTGGATTAGGGCCAACCTCTGTAAAGGCCCTATCTCCAAATATAGTCACATTCTGGGGAACCGGGGGTTAGGACTTCAGCATGTGGCATTTGGGGGTCACTGTTCAACCCATAACATCCTACCCTCTAGCTCACCAAAAATCATGGAGTTTTCACGAACAAATATATTCACCCCATCCCAACCGTCTGAAAGTCTTAACCGATCCTGCCATCAACTCGACGTCAAACATCTTACTTGTCTTGTCACTAACAGTTTGGTTTTGCCTTTGGGATAGGAAAACTCTGGGCAAAAGCCCTGTTACTCCCATTTGCCCAGACCCCCAAGCCTGGAGCTGCTACTTGCTGCTGACATAACAGGAAGAGGCGGGCTCAGGCGCTGTTGGCAGTTAAAAGAACAGCTCACTGCCGAACAGTTCAACTCGACATTTGAAGTTTACACAATTATATTTTCCTCTAAGAATTTAATTGGCTTGGTTTATGACTCTGTGCCAGCCCCAGAGGGCCGATTTCACAAGCTGGGTCATTACTTAGTCCCTACCCCACATCAGCAGGAATCTTAGACATGCCAGTTCATTTTCCACCAGAGGGTCTCCACATGCCTAAGGACCCTGAGGGTCCTTCATGTTTATCCAGCTTAGTCTCTACCTCCAACATCGCTATGTTTAATGTCCAACAGCCCAACCCACAGACTGCCCCCAAAGATCAAGGAAACCAAAAGAGACTTTTTGGTGAGGCAATTAAAATAGCAAATCTCACTTTGAGTCGGCTAGATGAGTCACCGAAACGCGAGGGGAGACCTTGATGTTTCCATATTTCTGTATTTTATCTCCCATTCTTACCACTTGATCTTAGAGGTGGTGCGTGTGTGTGTGCAGGGGCAGCAAGTGGATTATGGTAAAAGAACAGAAAATTGTGAGTGGGTATAATACAGGTAGAAAAGTGAGATCTAACTCTAGGATTTCCAGGTGACAGTGAAGGCTATCTCACCGTATCGACCATACACCACACACATATACTGCGTACAGGTATTTACACACATACACATTTGCTGCAAGCCAAAGCAAAAAAAAAAAAAAAAACCTTTCACTGTGAACACCATAAGCCCACTATGACTCATGAATCCTAAAGCATATACCTGTACAAAACTGTAACCCATGGTTACTGTTGGGCTATTTTTCTTTTTTACCTACATAGTGGGTCCTAGGCCTTAATAGTTTGTTCATTCATTCAACAAACATGTATTGAGCAATACCCATGTGCCAAGAACCCTGCTAAGTACCAAGGATTCAAAGATGAATAACAGTGGAAGACTGCCGTAACTGTGTCATGTGTGAAACAGGAGCTTACATAGGTTATTTTAGTACATTCAATTGAGAGAGGACACGGGAAGGACCCAAGTGCAGCCTGGACTGAAAGAATCAGGAAAATGGGGTGGCACTAGAGGTGGGTGCTAGCGGGGTTTCTGGAGAGAGTAGCTAAGGGGATCATCCTGAATGCAGCAGGGCTGTGTATAAAGATACCAAGTCATAAAGGGGAAATTAGAGGAGAGACACAGGCTTACAGGTTAGAAGCTGAGTACAGAGGACAACTGGGCTCAAAATCCTTCCAAAAGTTGGGGTGACTCTTAGGTATAAGTTTCCCTCCCATTTTTGTTGTCCTCCTAAAGGGACTGAAAAGCCTTTGAGCTGACCTGAATATGGTTCACCCTAAAAATAAGATCGGTAACCACAAACCACTTGGGGACTATTTCTGACAGACATGAATTTGAAAGGAAATTCTTTTTTTTTTTTTTTAAGATTTTATTTATTTATTTGACAGAGAGAGACAGTGAGAGAGGGAACACAAGCTGGCAGAGTGGGAGAGGGAGAAGCAGGCTCCCTTTTGAACAGAGAGCCTGATGCGGGGCTTGATCCCAGTACCCTGGGATCATGACCTGAGCCGAAGGCAGACGCTTAACGACTGAGCCACCCAGGCGCCCCAAAAGGAAATTCTTATAGAAAGTCTATATTTTGGATGTGGCTTATTTCACCAACTGCAGGTGAACAAACTTGGACACAGACATCCTGTGTGTTGTGTTTATATATATATATATAGGTTTAGGCTTTAAAGGATTCTTTTACCCTGCTAATACCAACATAGTCACCAGTCGGATGAGGAAAGATAATCTCTTATTCCATCCAGGTAACTTAGGTAACATGCATGTAGGAACTATAGATTTGGGGGAGGCAGCAGGCCCTACCAGGCTGCTTCTTACATCCACACACATATTTAACATCTTCTATCCAGAAGCACTTCAACAGGAGAGTTCTGAGTAGTCCGGTATGTCAAGTAGTCCAGATTTTGGAGTACGACAGGCTGAAAAGATGTCCATAAGGCTACCCAAGGCCTGGCACATGGCACAGACTTAATAATGGACTTAATACATGTGTTTGATCGATGAACTGATTCCAGGTACCCATGTACCTCTTCTCATAGAAGGTAAAGTGATTCCTCTAAAACCCTTTCCTGAACATGAAGTTAAATTCAAGTGCTGATCTTCTCTTAAAAGGCTCTTAACCATGTATGCCCATTGACATTTTGAATTGATGGAGTTAGATTTCAGGGATAGAACACAACTATTTCTTGAGGGCCCTTCTCTCCACATTGCATTTAGAATTGGATTTTTATTTGGCCCCACCCAGCACATATGTTTCAGGCAGCCCCCTTCTCCTCTCCTGCAGAGAACATGTCAATTCTGTTTCCATGCTTTTGTTTAAGTGGGTCCCTCAGCTGAAAGGCCCTTCCTGGCTTCTCTCAGAATGTCTAAAGCCCATGCATCCTCCCAGGCCTGGCTCTGTTCTGGATGCCTCGGTGCATCTGCTTCCCTTCCCCACTGGGGCATCCAACTGTACATTCTCCTGCCTCTGATTGCTGGCTGGCTGTATCAATCTTTAAATTGGGGTATGGACACCCTTCAAGATGGACAGAACTTCCCAGGGGACACACAGTTGAGGATAGCTTTAAGGAAATCAATTTCCAGGTCCTTGGCTTCCATGTCTACTCCTTTATAGCATTGATCTGCACGAGAACTCACCTAGGATGAAGGTGTTCCCTTAGCAATCAGCCTTCTCCCAGTTTGCAGAAGAATGGCACACTTCTCGCCCAACCAAAATCCTACAAAATTTAAAAACCCTCACAGTGCCAAGCCTCAGAAAAATTCAAAATATTGATGTAAATGTTAAGAAAGTGATTGATTGTAATGACTGACTTTCACTAGTCAAGTGGTTTTAAATTTTTTGCTTTCAAAAAAATTGAGAGAGGACCTCACTGAGTTTAGATCACTAAAACATTTTAGTAATAGGTCACTCTATGATGTATAACTCTGAAGGAATTTGAAAACCTGAGCCATACTGTTTATATAAATATCTTACACTCCATCTTATGATTTATACAAAAAAAAGTTGGTTGGTGCTTAAATCTATGAAAACAAAAAATTGGAATAAAATTCTTGAATTTTGTCTCATTTGACAATGAGTAGTTGGGAAAAAAACAACTAAATGAAAAAAGGAACAGTTCCATCTATTTCATCAAATGGTGCATGTCTAATAAATGTTAATTTTCAAGTTTATTTATAAAATTTATTGCATATTAATATTGCCTTTGATCAATTTGTGCTATTTATAATAATAATCAATATAGAAGAAACATTTTAATATTTAGAGCCTTATGTCATAGAATACAGAAAATATTTAAATTTAAATTTATATACACATATTTGTTGCAAAGAAGTATGGGATCATTAACAAAAGACTTTCAATCCTGAAAACATACTATACTAGGATCGGATTCTAGTATACTAGGATGGGGGAAGTAGGATAGAAAAGCAGGTCAAAAAAAGAAAAGGAACAATGTAAAATTTCCAACTTGTTTGTCTGTTTTCTTTGACAGCTTTTTTTTTTTTTTTTAAGATTTTATTTAGGGGCACCTGGGTGGCTCAGTTGATTAAGCATCTGCCTTCAGCTCAGGTCGTGATTCCAAGGTCCTGGGATTGAGCCCCACGTTGGGCTCCCTGCTCGGTGGGGAGTCTGCTTCTCCCTCCCCCTCTGCAACTCCTCCTGCTTGTGCGCTCTCTTGCTCTCTCTTTCAAAGAAATAAATAAAATCTTTTAAAAGAATGCATTTAAAAGTATTTTATTTATTTATTTGAGAGCGAGAGAGGGCACGTGTGTGTGCATGCATGTGCATGCGTGAACTGGGGGGGGGGCAGAGGGCGAGGGAATCTCAAGCAGACTCCCTACTGAGCACAGAGCCCCATGCAGGGCTCAATCTCATGACCCCAGTATCATGACCTGAGCAAAATCAAGTCGGACGCTTAACTGACTGAGCCAACCAGGCACCCTTGAACAGCTTTTTTGATATATAACTTATATGCCATAAAATTCACCCCACTGTAATTGTACAATTGCAGATTTTTGTAAGTGTATGCAATTGTGCAGTATCGCCACAATTCTACTTCAGACCATTTCCATCATCCCAGAAGAACTCTTGAGCCCATTTGTAATTTGTTTGCATATTTTTAAAATAGATGATGATGGTATCCAATAGTTATGGTATTTAGATTTTATTGAATATGTCTAAAAGAGTGAAAATGTTGATATTTGCAATGCATTGGAGATTGCATCCTATGTATCCGTGTAAAATAATAATAAAAATTTTTAGAAAATAACATAAGAATATGGGAGGCATGTTAAAAGAATTTAGGGGTTACCCAAGCAAAAATGATGAAGATCAATAGGCCTATACCATATCACTGGCTATTAATTATATAATAGTTTACTCTGTGTTGTTGAATTTCTATTATATTTGATAAAATAGACACATTCTGATCAATCCTGTACTTGTTGGGTTGATTGAAGTAGTTCATGATAGTTTTGACTTTGATCAAAACAAGGAAGTTCCAAACGCATTTTTCTTTCAAAAAGATGCAACACCTTAGTCTGTATCACAGGAAGAGCAAGCAATAAAATACTTCTTCCATATTTAAAATGACACGGGAGAGATTTGTCAAGTTACAAGATAACGTCATTAAATCCCTGGATAACAACAAAAAAGGGCAAAAAAATGCTTGGACAACAGCTAATGCCATGTTTATGCTCTCTATCTTTGGCAATATTTCTGTTGACAGAGGTCTCCCAGGATTCTCTTGGTTTTTTGTTTTTTTTTTTTTTTCCTTTTTTTGTCCCTTCATTCTTCTTTTGATCCAGTTATTTCGGGCGGTAACAAATTTTCACTGGATAAAAGCCTTAGACTTTCCTACTACCAGGTAAATGATAAACATCTACTTTTCTCTTTGATTTAAGCAATTAGACTCCAAATCTCATTTTTAAATTAAGTTCCATATAAATGCATTACATACATATACACACACACACACACATATATATGTATACACACACATACACACATAAATGCACTCTCATGGATCATATGTGTGTCTAAAAGTAGATTTTTTTAAAGGATAATTTTGGACTCCACAACTTTCTCTGAGAGCATGAATAAATACAATTTTTTAAAAAAACAGGAATAAAACTTGCTTTTATGCATAAAAATAAAAGGTGGATTTGTTTTATTTCTCATTGACTTGTCCCCTCCACATTCTTAACAAAAAACCAGAGAAGTCCTTTAATTACTAAAGAGAGCAAACTGTAAGGGTCTGCGTCAGCATGATAAAGGTTTCTAACTGTGATTAAGGTTCCAATCTCATGACATGTGGAATAATCTATGTAATTATATTCCTCTTAGTGCTACAGAAAAGTCCAAGTGACTGTAATACATGCTAACTTAATCTTAGCCACAGAAAATGTGTTTCTAATTTTCAAATTCGGCAATTTTTCAATAAAGGTTGTTGCACTTCGTCTGATCTATTCTCAAAATACGGAAGTGCTTGAAGCCTGACCACCTGCAATAACAGATTACCGCTCTCTAAAATATTACCATACACCTACAATGTGGAGGCGCAAAGCTTTGCTAAAAAAGATCTTTGTTGTTTTTTCTAAAAGAAAGAAGTGATCCCAAAGCAAAGCTGGTTTTCAGCAGCCTCTCTGCTCCCAAATGCGACTGGCATCAAAGTCTAATGAAAACCTGTTTGCGGACACTGGATCCAATCCAAGGTACACCATTGGCATATTCTACACCCCTTGGGACATGACTCATATAAAAAACACAGGGCTGTCATCGGACGGCTGGTGGCTCAAATAAATCAAATTCACTTTGAAAACTGAGGCATACCAAAATTTTATTAGGTGAAACTTTGGCATTTCTTATAGCCAACTTGCACATATATATTTTTATTACTTACAGCAGTTAAAAGGTATGCTACCAATCATATGCAAAACAAGAAAAGATTGCAGAGTACATTTTTTACTGGGTGGTAGTAGGAACTACCTTTTTTTTTTTTTTTAAAGGAACTCCAAATAATAAGTTAGTAATAGGTGGCGTCGAAGAGTGCAGTCCCGTGTTTGCGTGATTCGCAAGCCCTATGGGGCGAACGTCTCCACCGCACTTCCATTTAGCACACCCTGTAGCTAGTGTGAAGGAATGACTTTTACCCCAAAGTGATTTCTTGCTCACTAAAACTATCAACTGTACCACACTTCATGGGATGATGACAGATAGTGTTTATAATGTGCATTTATGAGAAACAGACACGAACATACTCAGGTTCTTGATGATCTAAAAAGGATTAAACTTTAAGCTTCAAAGGCCTACTACTGCTTATGTTCTAACTTGTGCACCAAGTTAGCTTCAAATTCCGGATTAGCAAAGTTTAGTCTTCTCCTCATACTTACCCTTTAAATACATTAATTGGTCATCAAAGGCATACCAGAAAAAAGGCCCTCGTCCAGTGAATAGCATCTTTCCAAATTAATATTTACTTTTAAGGCCAGATCTATCACATTTTAAAAGTGGCAGCAGTTTATTTTCCTTAAGTGGCAACTGCTCCGAGAGTTTTATGTTGTGACATGTGTACTGATGTGTATACGTTTTAATACCACCCCCCCACACACACACACATACCAATTTTACCAGGTAGTATGTAGATTTCAACTGGCAAACCTGGACCAGAATCTCTCAAAAGATTTTAGTTCACCTACAATATTCACTTTTAAAAGACTGAGTTTTGTGAAGAATTCATATTGCTGTTTTAAAATTATAAAACGGTGATGGGTCACATAGCATTGTAAATAAATTCAGAAGATGGATTTCATCTGTTAAAATTGTAATATCATGTGTACTTTTAAAAGATATTTTAGAAATACTTTTGGAAATATCTTTGCATAGCTTCTTCGAGTATTCTAGGAGAGACCGCCTGCCCTTTCTCCTCACAATTCCCTGGGCAAGCCGTGTCTGGCATCACAAGAAAAGCCAAGTGTCTCCGGGTTATAGAGTGCTCTCACTGACTGAGAACTCACGAGGTCAACTCGGAGGCTCGAATCAACTCTTTTGACTGAATTTACCCATCACTTAAGGATGTCACTTTCTCTGAATACAGGGTTGACAAGTAATTTGTCAGAACAGAAATCACTTTATTTAAAATGGCTCAGTAACTTTCACATATAGATGTAGTCTCAATAAGGTGAGAAAGGAACAACAGAGCGATCTGGCCATGGGAGGCCGAGAAGGAGCACATCTGTACTCAATGAACAAGTAATTGTTCAAGGCTTATTACCTGCTGAGCCTGGTGCTAGAACCACGAAGAATAGAAAAGAAACATAAAAAGGGTTCCTGTCCTTAAATTGCTTGCAGTCTGGTTGAGAATTCATGAACAATTACAGGAATTATCCCAAGAGCAGTATAAGACTGTCAGTCGATCCATGCCAAGGGCTGTAGGAACACACGTATTTCATGGAAGTGGGCTCAATTTGGGGTTTGGAAGGACAGGATCTTGATGGGGAGAGAAGGCAGGAGAGGCCGAGGTCAGCCCTGCGGGAACGAGCCTCACTCACGGCTGCGGATGCTTGCTCTTCTTTTCTCCCTTAGCTTGAAAAGCCTTTTCCCTCTGAACAGATGACCGGCGTTAACTTTATAATTTACTTTTTAATTTTGTTTAGGAAAAAAAATTAAAGGCAAGTCGTGCACTGGGAAAAAGATGTGCCCCATCTCTGACAAAAGGTTAAGATCTTAAGAGCAATTAGGAATCAGGACGTTCAGGCAAACACACTGATGGAAAAATGAATGAGCAAAAGACCACAAGGAGGCAACCAACAGAAGAGGTACGATGGGCCAGTTACAATGTGACAACCTTTTTATCTTTATTGATAATTAAAGCAGTGCACATTAAAATCGTAAAGGAATACAATTTTCGCCAATTTAATTGCCAAAGAGTAATTAAAAGTTATAACACTTGAGATTGCTAAAGACTGGGAGAAATGGGGACATTCATTCACATACAATGAGAGGATATATTGACCTAACAATTTTGGAAGGCACTTCGGCAATGTGTATTAGAAGCCTTAAAATATGTAACAGTCTTTGACCCAGAAATTCCATTTCTGGGACGTTTTCTTAAGGGAATAATTAGGGATGTGTTCAAAGGCTTACAGATAACAAATGATTACAGCATTATTTGAGATAATAAAAACTTAAAAATGACACAAAGATCCAATAACAGAGGACTGTTCAAAGTAATTAAAGTTTAAAACTACCTTGTGAAATAATATTTAGTGATATTGAAATATGTCCTATACACAAATGTACAGAGTGGATTACAAAACATTATATGGAATACATTTTATATTTTAGGAAGAATATACAGGAAAAAAAAACCCTGGAAAATGATACATTAATATGTAACCAGTATAATAGCAATTCTCTGGGTGGTGGGAATGCAGGTTACTTTATCTTAGTCTATGTTTAATTTTAAAAAGATACTATTTTTATTATTTGAGGAAATCTATTCACAAAACAGTGCTACAAGGAAGAGTTTGAGGCTCAAGCCACTTGTACATATTGAAAATGGTTTTCTTAGGCTTGCTGTGCATTGCTTAGAAATTCTTCTGGAATTTCTAAAAATATGCATTTCCAACAGGGATTTATGATCATGTCATTTTCTTTTCACTGCAGCTTCAGCAAGAGGGAGCATTTAATAATCATATAGGGTAATGTTAATATACTTTTAAAGTCATCTTGCGGAATTTCTTTTTTAAAATGCTCCATTTGCACTGGTTTCATCAAAGTGACAACTAGCAGTTAAATTTTTAAAATTGCAATCAATCAATAGATATAAAAATGAAACATTTAGGGCACCTGGGTGGCTCAGTCCATTAAGCGTCTGCCTTTGGCTCAGGTCATGATCCCAGGGTCCTGGGATCAAGTTCTGCTTCTCCCTCTGCCTGCCACTCTCCCCGCTTGTGCTCTCTCTCTCACTCTCTCTCTCTCTCAAATAAATAAAATCTTAAAAAAAAAAAGAGAAACATTTAAAATGTGTATGATTGTACAAGGTTTTATAGATGTTTATCGATAGATTTAAGAGACCTTTTCCTAAAATGTTCTTGGGTTTGGAAAACTGGAGTCAAGAAGATATTTGCTTAACGTTCTTCCAGTATGACTTACCTCATGAGAAATTTAAGGGCAACACAAAAACCCCAAGATCTCACCAACCTTTGCTTCACGGCTTTAAATATAACTCATTCTTGACTACCTTAATTAACAGAAGAAATAGTGGAGATGATCACAGGCAGTAAATAATCAAAAGCTTTCTATTATTATCTTTGCAACAGATGATGTAATTTTTCAACAAATATGCCATATTATACCAAATATAATTGCCTTTGACTATTGAAAATAGGATGAGTTTGGGGGGCACATAGAAATATGTTAGATATCTGAGGGAAGTCTATTTGAATTTTTAATAATTCTGAGGAGAAACAAGATAGATCACTGAGAAAAAAAGGTTGTGCCATATTGCCTTGCTAGTTTGGCTCCCAATTTAACTTGAAACATAAGGATATGATTAACTTGCAGAAATTATTTCTTCTGGAAGAGTGGAAGTTTATATTCTCACCCATACTTATTCTGGAAATGGAAAGGCTTTCCCAGACTGTTCCAGTGTGACAGATTTTCTTTAGGTTGAATCAGACCTTTGGGTCAAAGTCCTTTATCAACCAGTCAACAGTAAAGCTTTTCTCAGTCATGAAAAATGATTTTTTTCTCTTTTATAAGCATTCTTGGGAACCGCAAGAGTTTTCTTCAGGTTGAATTTATAAGTTAGAGGAACATTTCTTCCATGAATAGAATGGTTTTGTTTGTTTCCCATATATTAAAAACAATAACATGGATAGTCTCAGAGGTTTTTGATGAAGGAGCTGAGGGAGAATAACCTGAGTTGTGTTTACTCAAGGAAACAGAACCCAGTGGTGATAAAACGGGAACTTTTGCTGAGGGAATTCTCTTTTCTAAAGTAGACTCCACATCAAGTGATTCCAAATCCTGATCCCAAACTTGTCACCAACCTGACCCTTCTTCCAACCTCATGAGTCAAGTGAAACTCCTCCTGGTGATAATTTGGAGCAAACTGTTTATATAAGAACTGGATATTAGAAGGCTTTTACTCTGGAGCCTGACTTGCAGCTACAGTTCTCTGCCAACTTCACACAGCTTCTTTTTCAGATGGTTCTCTGGCATTTATCTTTGCCCCTCCTCCACATCTGCTTTCCCCTCCTCATTAAAGATTTAAGAGCAGCTAACTATGGAGAGGTGTTCACATGGCCGAGGTTTTATTAGTTTTGTAAAAGACAGTGTGGCATACTCATGCTCCCAAGCATTACAAATACAACTAGAATGCCACTAGCAAAATTAAAGTAAGAGATGTGGGGAAAACACTATCCCAGGCGTCAGGACACCTACATTCTTCGGTCTTCTCATCCACGAGCCTTGTCATTAAACTGGTGATTTAATGAAATTTTTTGTGCCTCCATTTCCTTCTCTGAAAGAAATCAAAGAGACATGAATCTAAATCTGTTCGATTTCGACCTTTAGCAGTCTATGAATCTAAATCTGTTCACAAAACTATCTTTTCGACCTTTAGCAGTCTATGAATCTAAATCTGTTCACAAAACTATCTTTTAAAATTATTTTTATTTTTCTTCTTCAGATATGGTTTTTTTTTTCAGTCAATGATATCTTTGTGATTTACCATGAAACTTGTCAATAAATCTTTTCATAAAAATATTCCTGAAGGCCACTTCACAAAGCTTACATGCTAGTACTTTTGACTGCCTCCTGCACAGGAAAGAAAACAAAATTTCTCCAAAGGTAAGGATGTGTTTATTTTATTTTATTTTTCGAGGGGGCTCATACTATAGAACTAAGTACTAGGCAGTAGTAAATTCATTTCCAACTTTCCTGCTTTCTTAGAATAAGCAACTTATCCGATATGGTTGTGCAAGTCAAATATGGTATTTGCAACCATTGTTCTGATACGTACTCAAAGTCAGTATTAAATATCAGGAATAAAACAGTTATTAGTTTCTGATAAAATCCAGAGTGCATTTCTTCTACCTTCTTTGTGGAAAATTTTTGAGCATTTGAACTGTGATTCAGCATCTACCTTTGATGACCAACAACTTCACAAATGTTTTCTCAAACCTGATACATGTAAAACTAGTTTGTATGCAAACTATGATCTTTCTGAAGTTTGCAGTAATTTTGTAGTAGACAATTTTAATTGTCATTAAATATATTCACATTTTATCTTGAGAATAAAGGAGTTTCTGCTTTTTCTCAAAATGTTTATCATTATTGTTATTAAACTTATGGAATACCAGATATTTTCTCCAAAAAAGGAAGTAAATTTCCCTTCTTATGGTTGTTAAGAAGTCCCAGTTGCTTTAAATACCATTTTCTTAGCAGATAAACTGCCCAAAATGTGTTTGGTTATTTTTAATAAAATATATAAAAATTTGAATAGGTTTTAGAAACAAATTTGATTTGATTCAGTAAGTATGTAGTAAGGCTCCTATTATGAAAAAAAGCATTATTTCAGGGGCTATGTGACATACAAAAAGCAATTCTTTAACGGTTTTACCTTGGTACAGCAAAATATATATATATATTTGAAGATAAACCAAGGAAACCAAAATAAGCATAGCACAGGCAGAATTCAATAAATGCCAAAATACAACATTCTAAGAATCAAAGAAAAATTACGATACCTGGCTGTTTGATCAGGTAGGACTCCTTGGAAGAAGTTATTGAATTTAACTGTTAATATATCCCTTCAGAGATTGCTATGGGGACAAAGTATTCTAAATGTCTGAAGGCTGGCTAGGTAAGGATGTGTAAGAAACATTGAAATTGGCCCAAGTTCTCCCAATGTTATTGCCTTTAGAACTCTCTCCTCATATCACTTGCTATTGGGGGCACTTTTCCTACAACGATTCTAACAAAAACTACTGAGCTTACCTGTGTGAAGAGCAGATGTGGAGGAACAACAAGAACCCAGACTAGAAAGGTAAATTAGACCTACACTATGGAGGGTCCAGGCTAAGTGTGGAGCTAACCCTGTGGACAAAAGAGAGGCCACCGAAACTTCTGGAGTTGCCCTGTGATCAGCTTTTTGTTTTTAAAAAAATATTTATTTATTTATTTATTTATTTATTTATTTATTTATTTATTTATTTAT
>NW_023270807.1:43596697-43597400 GCF_011800145.1 Mirounga leonina
TATTTATTTATTTATTTATTTATTTATTTATTTATTTATTTATTTATGAAAGAGAGATTGAGCATGAGCAGGGCAGAGGGAGCAGGCCAAGCAGGGAGCCGACGTGGGGCTTGATCCCAGGACTCTGGGATCATGACCTGAGGTGAAGGCAGACACCCAACCAACTGAGCCACCCAGGCGCCCCTGCCCTGTGATCAGCTTTAACACCAAACTGACAGACACACAGAGGATGGAGTGACCCGAGAAGTGTTCTTGAGGTTCAGAAACAACATGGGAGCCTTTGAATACTTGACTTTGGGTGATAGTGGTGGGAAGAGTAGAGAAAGAGGAGAGGTCACAAGAGAAAAATAAGGAGAAAATCAGTAACCTCAAATACATAAGAAATAATTCTCAACTATTTAATGCCATAATGGCTCTTGGAATTTTCTATTAATGAAAAATAGGACCAACAAATTCTCTATAGCTCAGGGGTAACTGAGCAGAAGGCCAAGGAAGGGATAAAGTGATTTTGTTAATTTTCTCAGGTCTTTTTCTTTAAATTTTTCATTAGTTTTTGCTGTTAACAATTGGCTGAGAACTTATTTTTTAAATAGATTTCACAACGAATTATTTTCTGTTTTTAGAAATAAAAAATTTTTAAATTTTTTTTAAAATTTAAAAGTCATTCTATCAAATCAACTTATTAAGGGGACTCTAGAATTTA
>NW_023270807.1:43597410-43752665 GCF_011800145.1 Mirounga leonina
AAAAGTCATTCTATCAAATCAACTTATTAAGGGGACTCTAGAATTTACAGCTTCAGAAAATCAAATTTTCAAAAGTATTTTGTCCTATATTAGAGTAGGTGACATTTGTACTTTTTAATTTTTAGAATTTTAATTATTGAATTAAATGCAATTATTGTTTTACTACTTGAAATCTTCTTAATTTTCATGTGATATTTTACAAATTTCCTAAAAATCTAGATAATCTAAAAATGTATTTTGGGAAATCAAAGGCCTACAGTCAAGAACTATATATTTAAATAGATTTACTTTTTACAGCTATATTCATTTTCATATAAAATATACAACTAATCAAACATACCATCAAATACATAAAACAAACCAAGTCGTCCAAGTGAAAGTTTAAGTTACTAAATCAACAAGAAAATTATTATTTTAGATATAGATTCATACACTTTGATAAATTTTCTCTTTCTCAGACTAAATATTTCATTTACATAGAAAAATAACCAAATGGAACGATAGAGCCAATATAACAAAACACTAACATCTTACCAATAAAAGATTTGTCCTGACACAGAAAACAAATTGAACTTCTTAAGATGCAAAATTAGACACATGATTTTTTAAAAGAGAGTAATTATAAGAGTAGCAACAAGTTGAACTCAAAAACCCACTTACAAGGTGGCACAATTAACAACTAAAGTCCAATTTTCTCACGCAATCACAGAATTATTGTTCATTTTACCGCAATGCATGAAACATATCTGTGCTGTGTGAGTGGAGCCAATAGGATAAAGGAACCCAGAGGGGTCTATATTTGAATAATAATATTCGTAGACTCACTGACAACGTGTCAAGTGACTTAGAGGCAACACTGACCCACAGGAATGTAAATCAAGAAAGTTCTCATTGCTGAATAATACCAATAGTAATGATGCCTGTTGGAACCCTGAAGAAAAATACTTGGAAGGACCATATTTACTCTGGAATTGCAATAGTCATTAGAAGTAAGTAATATATTGGGATAGCACTGCAGGAAGACTTTACATCAAGAATTCCTTCTGACTGGGCGCCTAGGTGGCTCAGTCGTTAAGCGTCTGCCTTCGGCTCAGGTCATGATCCCAGGGTCCTGGGATCGAGTCCCACATCGGGCTCCCTGCTCGGCAGGAAGCCTGCTTCTCGCTCTCCCACTCCCCCTGCTTGTGTTCCTGCTCTCGCTATCTCTCTGTCAAATAAATAAATAAAATCTTTAAAAAAAAAAAAAAAGAATTCCTTCTGACTATGTAGAGATTTAGTGATATACTGTTTTATTCAAAAAGATGCTTTCAGATATAAATGTCAATCTGTAGATCTGAATTACACATATTATCAAAATGGCAATCTAAAAAAAAAATCCAAGCTTCCACAATCCCATCTATTTTCAGATTTTTGCAAAAAATGCCATAAGAAGGCCCCTTTCTCCTGTTCCATATTTAATTACATTGGCTGTCCAAAGAAGAGTTTTGTCAAGAGTTTATAAACTAAAAGAAAAATTGAAAAAAAAATGGATGTTTTTCACTTTGCAGGTTTATTGAAGTATGGTTTTGGCTTCAAAATGGCTTACTTAATGAAATTTGCAAAGATTATGGGAAAATACATTAATATATAATGACAAAGCAAAATTTTCAACTTTAGAAAATTAAGGTTAAGATAATTTGCTAGTGATATGTGATCAGTGCAATAATTTGGATATTTAAAAAAAAACTTAAGACCGAGTAGCATCTGTATATTGTTGAGGAAAATCTTCAGTATTTTGAAATACTTGATTTAAAAAAATATATCCTTTGGAAATTTTTGTTGTATAACCAGAAATTTAAATATATTTTTCAGTGAATGAAAGGGAAGAGTTGTTAGATATTAAACACGAATGTACTATTTATGTTTAATTCAAAGAGTTTGAATTATTTGAGTTCTGTTCCATGGATATGAAGGAATCTGTCAAATGGAGAAAAAGTGATACATTTTTACTATTTACTACCTCCTACTCATGTGACCAAGTTTTCTCACAGATGATTTTTATCCAGACTGTGACAAGTTCATCAATAAAGAAATCTTGATTGGGACATATGTGTAGTCAATTAAGTCATAAAACTGTATAATAAAATGTTATGCACACTAAAGAAAATTTTCTCACTTATAAATTTAAAACGACTTTCCTCAGAAGTTTTGTACAAATTCAATATGTAATATCCTCCCTGACATTTGCGTTTTGTGTTTCTTAACATATCTATATAAAGTAAAGAAAATATAATAGTTGTTTTTTTCACCAAGCCCCATGTAGAACCCTCCAAAATCCTCTCCAGTTTTAGTCTGGTATGCTGTACAAATACAATCATTTTATGTGTGACTTGATATGATATGAAAGAGTTTGGGAATAACCAACTGCCCGTGAGAAATGAATTTAACTGACTGCTAAGCAAAGTACAGGGAAGCAGTGAGAAATAAGTCCAAGATAACCCAAAAGTCAAAAATATTACCAAGGAGAAAAATCTGTTGACTTTAGCTCCAGTTTTTTCTTATGTATGAGCTTTAAAGAAGCTATGAGAGGAAGTATGTCGTCTCCTTAGATGTCAGAGTATAAAGATACTCCAAAAGGCGAAGCACCGATCCCCCTCCAAGTTTCTCCAGAGGAGCTCCTCACGTGCTAATGGTAGAAAGGTATATGGGTGTTAGTTGTGACTTCTCATAAAGACCACGTTAAGATTCTCTGAAGCTGCAGTCAATGACTCAATCTTACACAACATGAGAGAGTTTTGATATTTAGGAAAAGAGCTTCAAAGCTTCCCTCTTCTGGGGACTATCTGGGAACAGGAAGGGAAGAAGCATGTATGTACTCTTAAAATAACATACGTCGATAAATCAACATTCATATAAATTCCTCAGCTGAGTGGTGATGCATATCAGAATTTCTGTTTTAACTGTAGAGACACAAAGAATCTTTTTAAAAATATACTATTTTAAGATCCCATACAGGAATAGGCCTGAAGTTTTAAATATGCATTCCAGTAAGTCGTATTTCTTAGGGCTACTGTACTTTTTATCTCATCTCCTATTTGAGGATTTTCCAGGTTCAATATTGCGTGCATCAAATTACTCCATATTCTTGTACGTTTCAGAGAGTCTGAAGAGACAAAATAGTTTCCTTTTGATCTAAAATGGCATTTCCTATGTAAGGACAAAAAACCGCAAGAAAATCTTAAGGCTCCTACAATTAATGTATTCAAAACCTGTGCAGCTTAAAAATGAGCATGATTTCCAGTGAAAGATTTCTAAACCTACTGGACAAGGCCGAGTCAAGAGGAATGTCTATGTGCTTACAAAGAATAGCACAACTCTGTGCTGGACTACGAATAAAAACCCAAGAGTTATTGAAGGCATGAGAATAACTAGTAAAAGGCAGCTGTAAACCATTTTGTAAAATATTATTGCCAATCAAATGTTAAATGATGACAACAGGAGTTCTTTAGGGACTGCTAAAAAGCGAACACTGTTGCAACTATAAGGGAAAAGGAAAGAAAACAGAGCAGATATAAAGACCTCGTAAATTTAAGAGAGAAAAAAAGACAACTGTGAGTGATAAAAGGAAAAGGCTTACCAATTTTATGTCCAATTCCATCAGAATAAATTAGCTCATCTTTACTTCCAGGGGACTCAAGCCCAATGGGAGAGGCAAAGTTAATCTCTTAAATGTTTATAGAGACAGTTTTCACACATAGAAGCAAAAATAGAAGAAATAGGTACTAGTATGTTCTAATACTTACAAGCTTTATACTATAATTGAGTTACTTTTCGAGAAAGTGAGAAGGATTTCTGCATAGTCTTAACAAACAGCGACGATGGAGCGGCTTACGTGAAAGACAAAGACAAGATGTTCTGCAATCTTTACTGTTCACTCAGGGTCTTTGGAAAAATGCCCTGATAATCAAATCCTGTTTCCTAAGAACTGAACGTTATATAATAGTAATAACAACAATAAGGAGAAGGAGAAAGAGGAAGAGGAGGGGGAGGGAAAGAAGAGGAGGAAAAAGAAGTACTCAATAGAGTACATTTAATTCTTGTACTTTTCTTTTAGAGCTATAAAAGCAGTTTCGTGGGGAGTGCTTTCTGAAACTGGTATATTTAATCAAAATGAAGACTAAAAAGAGGGTCCTTATGTAAATCAAATGCAGGTTTCGTCCGTTCTGCCGAATGGATTCCTGACTCTTTCCCTGCCCCATTTGACACCTATATGTTCTTAATTATTGCTGCATGGCCTCTCAGAAAGAGTGGGGTAAAACGTGAATGGCAGTGGAATGTTTTCTGACTTAATAATAACGAGTAGCTTTTTAAAAAAAGATTAAAGTAATAGGATTAGGGTCAAAAAATAATTTGAGTCTCCCTGATACTCAGGGGTGAGTAGGAGTGTTTTTATCCATTTTACAGTGATCATCTTCCAGGAAGCAAGACTTACCACCCATAGCTCAAGAGGGCCAGTTTCTGCGGACTCGGGGGCTCATCCAGTGTTTATGTCGTGAATTCAATGTCTTCACGTGTCAGCCAGCTCGCTGGTGTCTCCTCTGTAGGGTCTGGGTTATCTTGTTTAGACTTTATATGGGTTACATTTAAGGGCGACTACTGAGTCCTCATTTCCCACCTGCTATGAAGAAAAAGTGATAAGAAGAAATAGAAGGGAGAATGAAGGCGGCAGATGAGGGTAAGAGAGAGAAACTTAAGAAAAGAATCAAAAGAGATTTCCTCCTCCACAGTCTGCCCCTGAAGAAAACATCTGCCTGAGTGCTTTACTCTGGAATGACCTGTTAACATAATCCAAACTTAGAGGGAGTGGGGAGGGAGGAAGTTCATACTTTCTGAAAATTGAGAAACAAAAGTGAATGGATAAAATTATCGTGCTTCTTTACAAAGTGCACTAGGTAAACGTTAGAGCTAGCAAAGTGAAGAACAAACACACATGTGATATTTAGGCAGAACTTATAAAGATCAGGGTTCAGATTTAAAGAAATGTGTACTAACTGAAAAGCCACAAGCCCATGTTGGGGAGCATGAGGGAGGAGGCAGGGACAAAGTAAAAAAGGAAAGTCTGATGTTTCAGCACCATTATCCAATGGAGTAAATTTATTTGATTCAGTTCGGAGATAATCTCAGCCCATTTTCTTGGACTTACTAGGGCAAAGTTTTGTAGAATTCCAAATGAAGTCCTGCCTTAGTACTCGCGGACTTTTTCTGGCTCTGGGGCTCCTCATCTCCAGAGTGATGTCTGAGGACCTGAAGTTTGGACGGTGCTGCTTAGCAAGGCTTGTTGCACCCCAGCCCTGCCTTATGACAGGGCTCCATGTAAGTCACCCCGGGTATGGCTCTGGGACTTGAGGAGCTTCTCTGGAGCAAAGGTCGTTCCTTCCCTTGGTAGCTCCTTCAGGTCTTAACAACCAATGGCCCTTTCAATCTGGATGACTAGTTTTCATAAAAGAAAAATAGTCATCTGATTTCTGAGGAGAAAAATGGATCCATTCAGTGAATGAGTGCTAAGGAGAACAGGGATTCACAAGTCAGAGAGAATCCATGATGAGCAGAAAATGGCCAAATAAATTACAAATTGGCAAAGGAGAGTTCTACATCAGAGAGGACTTCAGGCTGCCTTTCGGCCAGGTTGCAGGGACAGTGACCACAGAAGAGTTTATTTAACTCACAAGATGCAGTGCCTCCTAAATTCCAACTATAAAAAAAAAGATAGTGTTATTCCATAGTAGACAAACTGAAGGAAAAAATGAGGATGGGGGACAAATTATTATCTCAAACAACCAATAATCTCCACTGCATCCAAGGAAAACCCTTTTGGAACCATCTAATCTTCCCTTAGCCCGAGGCTGAGCCCACTAACACTCTCCAGCGGAGAGGCTATCCTGGCCGCCTTAGAAATCTGCTTCAAACCTTGCAGTTAAAATTGTATTTATTATATCCAAACCCACCTCCTCTGCTGCCTTTTCTCTTGGCACTCTCAATAAAGACAGAACCTCTGGCTCACTAAGATTTTAATGACAACACATCTTACCCAGAACCACCAAATCAAACATTTGTCTAAAAAATATTGTCTTAGCGTCTACTTTTATAGGAACAATAACATTTCAGAAGGCAGTGGCATCCTTAAACTAGGAAAATTGTTTCTTCCACAGCTATTTATTGAGGCAAGCATATTCATTCAAGGAGGCTACTCACGGGGTTCAGATATCACAGAGCCCAGGAGAGCATCCTGGGGGCACCTAAACTCCAATTTCTGTGTTTGTAGAGTAGACCATCCATTCTGTTCTCAAAGAGCTAGAGTCCCCTCCTGCTTTTGACGGTTTAAAAAATATAACAGTAGCTGTTGTGTTCTTTACCTTCTAGGTCAAGAAACGGGGAACTGAAACCAAAGGGGCAGAGAAGTCTTTATATACTGGGATCTTGGTGATTTCTGGTGGGGGAAGATGGCCAGTGAATTCATTTGAGAATGAAAGAAAACACGGGGGCTTTCTTGATGATAAGGTTAATCTTTCACTCTGCCTTTTATTTTTTTCAAATTAATGTGAGACTGATGTATGGAAACAATCTAATGTAGTTATAAGAGTCATTTAAGTCAATTCACTTTTTATTGATTAACCCCACCACTTGTATGTCACCCAAAAGTTTACAACCCAGCCTAGGTACCCGAGGAGCCTACACTCTTGTTGGGGAGTCTGGACTTAGACTTGAGATACAATGAAAGAAGAATGCAGGAAGATAATTTAATCAAACAGATGCTGATGGCATTAAGATTTAATTTGTGTGATCTCTCTGTGATTTCTTATCCAGAAAAGAACTTCAACATTTTCTCACAGATCAAAATTCATATGCCCAGAAATACTCTTGAGATGCTTGCTTGTGTTCTTTTTTTTTCATTTCCAGCACATTTAGACTATATTGATTTATATTATAATAAATGAGTGCTCCCTCGTGCTACATTAGAGACCTTCCATACTAATAATTGGTATTAATATTCATTGAGCATGTAGTATGGGCAAAACACTGTCTTGAAAAATCTGCAATTAATCACAATCCTATCCTGTAGGTATTAGGATCATTCCCATTTTGTAAATGAAAATTGGAGGCAGTTCAGTCACCTGTCCAAGTTCACAAAGTAAGTAAATCATGGAGCTGGGGATCTAATGTAGGCAGAGTACCTCCTAAGCCCACTAGCTTAATCACAATACTGTATTATTGACCTTTGTGTAATGATGATTAGGTTAGTCATTTGAAATGATTGTAAGGAATGAAGGAGATTGGTATAGAATAAGTTTTACCATACCTGATCGTTCATTTCAATTTAAGTGTCAATGAGGTGCCAGGGCATTGGATCAGATACTGGAGATACAGAAAGAAAAAATGCAGTCACTGTGCTCATGAATCTCAAAGCCTGGGAAGATCCTCCCAGCAGGAATGAGGACACGGATGAGTGTAGGGGCAAGGCTGCATGACAGGGAGGGTGCAGTGGTGAAGTCCTCAGATACCCAACAATGGGGTGTTTGCAGGGACATCTGCCTCAGCCTTTTCCCTGCAAATAGACAGACTAAATCTTGCAAAATGTAGGCACTCCCCACAGATGAGAACTACCCATCTCTTTACGAGCTTGCTGATCATTCCAGAGCTAAAGTACAGCCTCTCAAGAATGTCTCAGATTTATACATAGGCCAATTTGATGAGTCATAAAAAAGAAGCAGCGTCTGTATTCAGTCAACCCAGATGGAATTTACTGAAAGTATGAAAATATTAGGAACACTTTCTAACAATGATGAACAATCATTTCAGCAGAATAAAAATTTATTAACAAAGCATTGGGAGCATGGGGATAAGGAAGTGAGGTGGAGATTAAAGCCAAACCAAAGTATGGATGGGTAGATGCTCCAAGATGAAGAGGGTCTTTGTATTAGAAGTAAAGAAAATCCGTGCAAGGTAGTTCATGGAGAGACAGTGAAAACAAAATGGTCCCTTCTGTTACCTAATTTTGAATTTTCTGTTCATTATTGCTCTCTGGTGATTTACAACGAGAGAGAGGCATTGGGGAAATTAAGAACCATTAGGATGTCATGATGTGTTTCAGAGACAGCCCTAATGAAAGGCAGAAATTTTAGAAAATAAAAAACCCCAAATCATATTTGTTTAAAATCTCGAATGATTCCCTGATTCTTTTGAAGTCCCCGGAGCTGCAGTATGTGCTTACACTGGTGCTGAATTGTGACTTAAAGTTATGCTGCATTTAGGAGGTGAATATCTGTTCATTTATATGGAAAAAGTGAATTGGGCAAAGTTAAAGAAAAATGAAAACACAAAATAGTACTTATTATAATTTATTGTATTGCTGTATGAGAAAAGGAATATGCACATAGTTTCATTTATTCAACTTGGATAAAACATAGGTGAACAAAATACACCAAAATGTCAAGAGACTTATCTCTGTGATGACTGCAGGCATTTTTTTTCTTCTTTTCTCTCTACTTTGCTCAATCTTATACACCCAAAGTTTGTACCGTGAGGTGGCACGACTTATAATTAGAAAAACGTCATGTTATTTTAAAATAAACTTGCATCCATGTTTTAGAAAAACAAGTGGATTATATGATGGTAAATTAAACACCTATTAGACACCAAGTTATTAGCTGCATATAACCAGGGCTTACAGAAAACATATCAAGCTACACAAATTAATAGCTTCTTTTTGGCTTGAGCTGTAAGATTCAGCAGATGTTATATTGGCATTTTAGTAAAGGACATGATATGGTCTCCTGAGATTTGACTGACAAAATGAATTTAAATCTGTTAGGATCAGAGAAACTGTACTTGGTTGAAAAACAAGGGCTGACCGCCTGTAAACAAAAGGAAATGACTTGAAGGGGTGATGCTAATGAAAAAGCTCTAGCATCAGTCAGCGGTGTGCCTGAGGGAATAAAGGCAGAGCCCAGGTAACACAGAGAATATTTAAGACAGAAAAAGGCACCCGCGGGAAGTAAAAATGGGAATGATAGTGGGGGGAAGCTACTGATAGAGCACCTACATTGCGCAGAGTGTTATGCTAGGCTCTCTCATGTGTTGTTTTCTAGGCCCACAATAACCATACAAAGTAGGAATTATTTCCAATGAACAAATGAGGAAATTAAGAACAACAAAAGATTAAATAGGAATACCGATAGGGGCGCCTGGCTGGCTCAGTCGTTTAAGCGGCTGCCTTCGGCTCAGGTCATGATCCCAGGGTCCTGGGATCGAGCCCAGCATCAGGCTCCCTGCTCTGTGGTGAGCCTGCTTCTCCCTCTCCCTCTGCCTGCCTCTCTGCCTACTTGTGCTCTCTCTATCTCTCTGTGAAATAAATAAAATCTTTAAAAAAAAAAAAAAAAGGAATACCGACAAATACATCAACTTATTTATTTGGTTAAATAGTATCTGAAAAAAAAAAAAGCTTATTGACAGTTGGTATCTCATAAAACAAACAAACAAACCAACAAACCCCAGAAATTTGTGTGCTAAACGTTGACTGACAGACGTGCAAACGGAAAAAAACCCTTTTTTTTAAGCCTAAGTTCCACATTTTACACGTAATAACAAAGACACAAGGACAGTTAGCCCCTTTCTCTACTAATACGGTACATTGTATCTCATTACAAGATTTATTCTAGTAAAGAGAATAAGATCCATAAAAACACTAAATTAATGCATGTGGATAGCCTGACTCAATGCTGATTTGGATGAGTCATAACATATATGAAAAGCATAAGCACTTGGGGAAAATGATGTGGCCAGATCTAAACAGGATGAGTAGGATAAATGGGATAAAAGTAAGGAAAGGGGAAAAAAAATAGGTCAAATATCAACAAAAAACTTTCCAATAGCAGGAACTATCAAAACCAGAAGATTTGCTCCCAAAGGAAATTCATGATTGTAGAAGATTTAATACTTGAGTGAATAAACATGAAAGAATAACTAATCGAGAACAGTTCTAAATTTTATGCTTCTATAGATTCATTTGTAAATACACTATTGAGCAATGATGCCTCATTTATTCATTAGCTTCAGGGAACAAACTGTTCCAGAGAAGTCCATTCCCCAGATAATGCAAGCCTGGCAGCAGACACAGATTTCTTTTATTTCTTAATTTCAACCTTTTTAATGGAGAATTATTTGAATTGCATTACTCTGATCCTTGCCTTCTTAACATTCCAATACAGAATTACGATATGAGATGCCAACTGTGTATGGAAATACCTCTGAATGACAGGGTCAGGACAACCGGAGGTCCAGTGCTGGCTCACAGAAAGTAGCTGTGATCTGGAAGGTTTTTTTACCACACTGGTCCTTAGTTTTTTTGTTTTGGGGGCGTTTTTTTATTGTTGTTTTTAATACATATCTGTAAACAAGGGTCCACGAGAAGATGCTCTTGAACATTTCTTCACCTAAATGCTCTAATGCTCAACATCTGCTACCTTACTGTACTATAATATCATTTGTGTCTACATTAAATATTTTAGTCACTCTTTCTGCCAATGGACTTTAAAGTTTTACCTGAGGTGCTACATTCCTTCAGTGAATAAAAGGCGTGGACTGGGTAACAACACTTTTCCTTGATACTCAAAAACCCCCTCACACTGCTTTTTGAATTACTTTCAGTTTCACAGGTAGATGGCACCTAAAATTGAGGCTGCTGGAAGTCTGATTTCCAGGTAACCGGCAAGAGACTCTATTTCTATTTTCGGGAAGATCAAGGAGATGGTAACTATTAGGCACTTTCTATGTATCGGGCTCTACTGAACTCTTTCCATCCACATCTCATTTACCCTTCACAATATTCTACAGGACAGATGCTGTTATAACTTCCATTTTATGGATAAAGAAACAGAGGTTTGGTGAGATTGAGTGGCTAACAACAATGTCGCTAATAGTCTAGTACCTGGATTTGAACCAGGCAGTCTGATTTCAGGACCAGTGTTCTTTTTTAAAAAAAAAATTTTTAAGTAGGCTCCATGCCCATTGTGGAGCCCAATGTGGGACTTGAACTCACAATCGACTGTGAGATCAAGACCTGAGCTGAGATCCAGAAGCAGATGCTTAACAGACTGAGCCACCCAGGGGCCCCCAGGACCAGTGTTCTTTTTTTTTTTTTTAAGATTTTATTTTTTGAGAGAGAGAGAAAATGAGAGACAGAGCACAAGCAGAGAGGGAGGGTCAGAGGGAGAGGGAGAAGCAGACTCCCTACTGAGCAGGAAGTCCGAAGCAGGGCTCCATCCCAGGACCCTGGGATCATGACCTGAGCTGAAGGCAGACAACTGACTGAGCCACCCAGGCGTCCCTGGGACCAGTGTTATTAATCACTAAATAATAATTCCTCTGCTAATACAAAATCATAGGGGGCTTAAATTAGAATTTGTGAATTAAATGTATTCCCAATTTTTTGCAATTTCATACAATGCACTTTAATATTCTCATACATGTCTCCTCACTTATATGTGCAATGTTTTTCCATGATAGGTAAAGAGGAGCTGGATAAAAGGCTAAAGGGGATTTCAGTATTCTAAAGTTATATAGTCTAAAGTTATATATAGTTATTTATGATAGCCAGAATTGATTCATTAATTTCTTGTGGACTAAAAGCTTTACTGAGGTATAATTAATATACGGTAAGCTGTGCAATTTAATAACTTTGGACGTATGTATATTATTTATAAAACCACCACCATACTCAAGATAGTCAACATATCCATCAGTCCCAGAAATTTTCTACTGGTCCAGTACAATTCCTCCTTGCCACCCTCCTGCCCTTCCACGAGGCAACCACTGATTCGATTTCTGTCACTGTAGATTAGTTACATTTTCTAGAATTTTAAATAAATGGAATCGAACTATCTGGATCTTTTTTGGTCTGGATTCTTTCACTCAGCATTATTTTGAAATCCATCCATGTTACTATGTTTATCAATAGTTCATTAAATTTTTTTTTTAAGATTTTATTTATTTATTTATTTATTTGACAAAGAGAGAGAGCACAAGTAGGCAGAGCAGCAGGGAGTGGGAGAGGGAAAAGCAGGCTCCCTGCTGAGCAGAGAGCCCAAGGCGGTGCTGGATCCCAGGACCCCAGGATCATGACCTGAGCCGAAGGCAGCCGCTTAACCGACTGAGCCACCCAGGCGTCCCAATAGTTCATTAATTATTTATTACTAAATAATATTCTACTGCATGGATCTACCAGTTAAACATTCACCTGTTGACGAATATTAGAGTTGCATCAGTCTTTGGCTATTATAAATAAAGCTACTATGAACGTTTACTTACAGGTCTTTGTAGGGATAAATATTTTCATTTCTCCTGGGTAAATACTTGGAGTGGAATGGCTGGTTTCTAAGATATATAGCTAGATAGATATAGATATATTCATACATATTCATATATCTAGATCTATAGGCTTTTCATTAAAAATAAATAAATCTGCTTGGCAGTTTGGGGAGGAAAAATGTCTGAAATATAAAGGATTACAGTTAAGAAAAAAGAGAATGTCATATATATATACATATGAAGCTGTCAAACTCTTTTCTAAAATGATTGTGCCATTTCATATTCCCAGCAGCAGTATATAGGAGTTCCAGTTTTTCATATCTTCAACTGTACTTGGTATGGTCAATCTTTTTAATTTTAGCAATTCTAATGAGAATGTTAGTAGTATCTCATTGTGATTTCAACTTGCATGTCCCTAATGATTAATGATATTGATTATCTTTTTATGTTCTTTATTGCCTTCAATATAGCCTTAATGGTGAAAAATCTGTTCAAATGTTTTCCATTTTTCAAAACTTTAAGTTGGTTGTTTATTTTATTGAGTTTTGAGAATTCCTTATATACTTTAGATAGAAGTCCGATATCAAATACATGATTTACAAATATTTCTCCCAATTTGTGATTTATTTTTTCATTCTCTTAATACTATTTTTGAATGCAGAATTTTGTAACTTTAATGAAGTTCTGTTTATCTTTTTAATTTTATATGGATTGTGTTTTTTGGTGTTATATGCAAGGTCACAAGCACTTTCTGCCATGTTTTTCTCTAGAATTTTTTTAGTTTTAGGTATTGCATTTCGGTCTACAAGTGTCCTGTACACAGTGTGAGATACGGCTTGAAACTCATTTTTTAACATGAATTTAACATGGATATCCAATTGTTGGAGTATCATCTGCTGAAAAACTACCTTTTATTGACTAAATTGTCTTTGCACCTTTTTTTAAAAAATATTTTATTTATTTATTTGAGAGAGAGAATGAGACAGAGAGAGAGAGAGAGAGCACGAGATGGGGGAGGGTCAGAGGGAGGAGCAGGTTCCCCGCCGAGCAGGGAGCCCGATGCGGGACTCGATCCCGGGACTCCAGGATCATGACCTGAGCCGAAGGCAGTCGCTTAACCAACTGAGCCACCCAGGTGCCCCGCCTTTGCACCTTTTAAAAATTTCTCTGTTTGGATCCATTGGTTTATTCATCTGTCTTTACACCAGTGTCTCACTGTCCTCATAATAATAGCTTTATAATAAATCTTGAAATAGGTAGTGTTGGTACTCCAACTTTTTTTTCTGTTTCCAAGTTGTTTGGGCTATTACATGTCCTTTGCATTTCTATATAAATTTTAGAATAAGCTTGTCATTTTTATTAAAAAAAAAGCCCACTGGAATTTTGATTGAGACTGTATTGAATATATAAGTCCACTTGGTAAGAGTGGATGTTGGACTTTAATGTTTTTTCCTGTGTCCTTTGACATGATCATGTGGCTTTTTTTTTTTTTTTTTAGTTTGTTAATATAATGGATTACACTGATTTTGAATGTTAAATCTACTTTGCATTCCTGGGATAAATCGCACTTGATCTGAAAGTATTCTTTATATATTGATGTACTCAATATGCTAAAATTTTGTTAAGAGTGTTGGTATTTGTGTACGTGAGGAATACTGGTTTGTAGTTTTCTTTCTTTGTGATTTCTTTGCTTTTGGTATCAAGGTAATGCTAGTCTCACAGAATAAATTGGGAAGTAGCTCCTCCTTCTAAATTTTGTGGAAGAGTTTATATAAAATTGATATTAATTCTTTTTTAAAAGATTTATTTTATTTATATTAGAGGGAGAGAGAGAGGGCATTAGTGGGCTGGAGGTAGAGGGAGAAAATCTCAAGCAGACTCCCCACCAAGCAGACTTCTGGCAAAGTGTAGAGCCGATGCAGGGCTCGAGCCTATGCCCCTGAGATCATGACCTGAGTTGAAACCAAGAATCGGATGCTTAACTGACTGAGCCACCCAGGCGCCCCTAGAACTGATATTAAGTCTTGATTAAATGTTTGGCAGGATTCAGTAGCAAAGTGATCTGGGCTTGGAGTTTTCTTTGTGGAAAAGTTTTTAAGTATAAAGTCAATTGCTTTAATACATGCATGGCTTTTCAGGCTATTTCTTCTTGAGTAAACTTTGGTAATTTTTGTTTTTCAGAGACTATGACAAATCATGTAAGTTGTCAAATACATTGGCACAAAAGTGTTCATAACATTTCATTATAATCCTTCTAATACCTATAAAGTCTGTAGTATTGACAACTCCTCCATTCCTGGTATTGATAACTTGTGCTTTCTCTTCTTTCCCTGATAGAGCTACCTAGATTGGCTTATTAATTTTAATGATCTTTTTAAAGAACCAGCTTTTGGTTTCGACACTTTTCTCTATTTTGTTTTCTGATTTTTATCGTGTCATTTTTTACTTTGAATTTAATTTTCTTCTTCTTTTTTTAGTTTTTTGAAGTGGAAACCAGGTCATTGTTTTGAGATTTCTCTTATCTAATATAGTCATATTCTGTTTCCATTCATGCCTGGAAATTTAGACTGGACGTTAGACATTGTGAATTTTACTTTGTTGGCCACTGGGTACTTTTGAATCCTAGAAGTACTCTTGAGCTTTGCTGTAGGAGGTAGTTAAGTCACTTGCAAACAGCTTGATTCTCTAAGGTCTTGCTTTTAAGATTTGTTGTGGGGCCACAATGGTATTTATTCTAGAGCTAACTATTCTGCCCTACTGAGGCAAGAACTTTCTGACTTCTTTACCCAATGTACTATAAGTTAGTTTTTCCAGTCTGACACATGGAAGCAGACACTATGCCTGGTCCTAGATGAGCTCTAGGCACTGTTCCCTTTAATTCTTCAGGGCAATTCTTTCCCTGGCCTAAGGAAGTTTCCTCATAAGCATCTGTTGATCAATACTTTGCTCAGTTGTCAAGGGCAATCCTCTGAAGATGTCCGGAATTCTCTCTCTTCTCCATTACTCTGCCCCATGAACTGTAACCCCCTTTTCTCTCCATATACTCAATTCCATTTCCTCAACCCAGGGAGTCTGCCAGGCTCTGGCTCTGTTCCCTCCCCATGCATCACAGCCTGGAAACTTTCTCAAGCCAGAAAGCTAGGGCAATTGTGGGACTCATCTAATTTGTTACCTACATTAAAGGCATCATTCTCCCGGCTTGCCTGATGTTCAGTATCTTGAAAACTATTGCCTAATATAAAATCAGCTCATGTTAAGGATGAACAATCATTGTATAGTATATCTTATTACTATTTCTCTGTATTTGGTACTGCTCTTTCTGGGAGGCCTTTAAATTCCTCCTTGTTGAGCTCAGGTGTGTCCTTGTGATGCGTACCAATGAAATCTGAATGGAAGTGCCGTTGTCACTTCTGAATAGAAGTTTTAAGAGTCAGCATATGGTTTACCATGTTTTCTTTTGCCTCTGCCAAAATGACTGCCCCTGTCCCAAATTTAGGTGGCTCTTTCAGCTTGGGTCCCAGTGTGAAATAGAACCTCAGATGACCCAGGGAAGACTTGAACATTTTTGTTGCAAGCTGTGGAGCCGACCCTGTCTGATACCTACTATAAGGAAGAGACTGGTTCTAATTTCCAGGAGCATCAAATAGTTAATTCTGTCTAATCTTATTCCATACTCATTTAACTGGGAGAAAGTCATGATTTCTTCAAGTAAGAACTATTCATTGAGTGCCATTCCAGGCCAAGACTGTGATGGGCTTTGAGAACACAAAGACAAGAGAAAAAAGATACATTCTGTTCCCTCAATGATCCACAGTCTAGGACTGGGTGTGAGTGAACAGACATTTAAATGAATGGAATAGGCTTTCATTGTGTCAACTAGGCTTGCTATGGAAGCACATAGGGAGCTTTCTTCATCCAATCTGTGATGGTCAGTTCAAGATTTCCAGGGGACGTACTCCTGGGATGAGTCTAAAGAAAAATGGGGAGTTGGCCTTCTAGAGAAGGGAAAGAAAAGCATTCCTGGCAGAGGAAACAGCACCTGGAGGGTCTCCCTGGAATGAGCAGGTGTGGTGCATCCAAGGAACTTCACACTTTTCTAGAGACCAAATAAGAAATGAGGGTAGAAGAATACTTCTCCCCTTGAGGCATCTCATCAATTCATTTCACTTCTATGAATTTTATTAAGCTTAGCACGTACTAAAGTCAAATAAGATGAGACCCTTCTTTTCCAGAGTCTTAAAACTCTCTAAAAGCAACAAAATAGAAGCACTAAAGAGCTCTACCTGCCAATCTATAAGGGTATATAATACAGGCAGAAACAAAGGAAGGGCCCACTCTACCTGGCAGGAAGAAGTGGTATCAGAAAAGATTCCATCTAGGTGATATATTAGTTTGCTAGGGCTGCCATAACAAAGTACCACTAGTTTAAACAACAGAAATGTATGTCTCACGGTTTTGGAGGCTAACCATTCAAGATCCAGGTGTTAGCAGGCTAAGCGTCTTCTGAGAACTCTGTCCTGGCTTGCAGATCACCGCCTTTCTCACTGTGTCCTCACCTGGTCTTCCCTCTGTGTGTGTGCATCCCTGCCGTCTCTCTCTTTGTATCCAAATTTCCTGTTTATAAGGACTCCAGTAAAATTAGACTAGGGCCCACCCTAATGGCCTTATTCCAACGTAATCACCTGTTTAAGGGCCCTATCTCCAAATGCAGTCACATTCTGAGGTACTGCAGGTTAGGGCTTCAACATATAAATTTGGGGGGACATAATTAAGCCCATAACAGGACATGACTAGAGTCTTAACTTGATGAGTAAGTGTTCTCAGGCAGACAAGTCATGCAAAGTATTTCTGGACAGAGGAAACCATGTCGGCAGGGGCAGGAGGGAGGGATAGTGCATCATTCCATATGGCTGTGCATAGAGCGGATGGGAGCAGACATGAGCATGGAGCAGCGAGTAGGGCTTTGCATGTCTAAATGAAGGCCTCCCGGTTTTATTCTGTAGAACACTTGCTCTTATTTTTGACTTTATAATAGAATCACCTGGGACTTTGGAAAAAATGACAGTATCCCACCCTCACCCCCAATCACTTCAATCTGAATCTGTAAGGATGGTATTTTAAAAGTATCCCCCTAGATGACTCTAAGGGCAGCCACATGCAGGAGCCACAGCTGTAAAGAGTGGAGATCTCGGAGCCTAACGAGACAAAGATCTCGGTTAGGAAGATCACTCCTACTGCAGTAAGAAGAGTGGGCTGGAAGAATGTGGGCCTGGGGGGCAGAGAGCAGCTTGGATAGACTGTTGCAAGAGCAGGTGGGGTACATACACATGGGGCGGGGGGTGGAATGGAGGAGGGACAGTAAGAGATGTTAATATGTAGAAAAGAAGGAATCTGATTCCCAACTCAATGTGGGAAATGAGAAAATGGAGGGGTTTGGGGAGATTCTTACATTTTTGGCTCAAGTTATTGAGTGAAGGGAAATTCAGTTCATTAGTAACAACAATAACAACAAAAATGCAGGAGGAAGATAACTTTTTAGGGGAATGATAATAGGCTTAATTTTGGATTTGTGTGGCTTGAGTTTCTTGTAATAAAGTGCAGGAGGCACTGGGGTATACAGGTCTGGGCATAGAAGAGAAAGCTGAGTAAAAGGTAGACACTTTGGAGTCATCAGGGTATGGACCATAGTTCAAGCCATGGGACTGACGAGTCAATGGAGAGAAGAGTGGGCTGAAGAGAGTCTCCTGGGAACACAAATGTGTGAAGAAGACTGGGAAGACAAAACCAGGGAGAATAATGACAAAGAAACCAAGAAAAGGGTCAGTGGAAACAAATACCACGGAAAGGTGAGGAAATATCAGGACTGACAAGAGCCCACCGAATTTGTTAATCAAGAAAGGATTGGTGGTTTTTGCTCCTTGGTTTTAGTGAAGCAATGGGGACCTAATTTTAAAGTTTATTTATTTATTTATTTTTAGTAATCTACAGCCTATGTGGGGCTTGATCTCATGACCCCGAGATCAAGATTCTCATGCCCTTCCCATTGAGCCAGGCAATGGAGGCCTAATTTCAATTGCAGGCTGGTGAACGAATGAGGTGTGGGAGTGGATTCAGTGAGTATAAAATATTCTTTGGCGGAGGAGTATGCAAAGTGCAGGGAGGGGGTAGATTGTTAGGAAAATTGCCACCAAAGTAAGTAGAGGTGGTGAGGTAAGAGAGCAGAAGCAATGAGAGTAAGGGAGTGAGTGGGTCAAAGGAGTTGAAGGTTTTGTTTGGAGACTGATACAATAAAGTTTAAGATTTTAGAGTGGGGTGAGGTCCCAATAATGATTAGATGCAAGGAAGCATCTTAGTAATGTGTTGCTGAAATGGATGGGAGAGATCAGTGAATTTTGAAGCTAAATTATTGAATAGATCAACCACACAGAGTCACTGTGATCACAGGAAAATCAGGGACAGGGGGACCAGAAGACAGAGCCAGGAGCTAACACCATCTCTGGAGCTGGTATCTGTGGGGAAGGACGAGAAGGAGAAGGCCCAGGTTGCTGCAGGAGACTAACCTGGCCCAAGGTAAGGGCTGCAGCGGGGAGGTTCTAGAAGTCCAGAATGAGGGAATAGTGATCAGCTAGGTGGAGACAGGGTCACAGGCTCTCAGGGTAGAAACAGCAACGGCAAAGCAGGGCCCAAGTTCCATTAGGAGATCTGGCTCGCATATATGAGAAGTTCTGAGTTGCTGCAGTAAATGGGAGGAAGATGGAAAACGAGAGTGGAGAGGTGGAAATGGTGGGATGGTGCCGGACTTTGTAGGCCAAGGCCAAGAGTTTAGCCTTTCACCTTAGATCATGGGGACCATCACGTGGTTCAAGCAGGAAGCTGAGATGGTCAGACCCGAGTTTCAGGAAGCTCTTCTAGGGACTACGTGGAGGATGTATTTTGAGGGCTGGCATGGTGGAGACTGAGTTAGGGACAAATTGCACAAACCCAGTGAGGGTCTAGAATAAAACGGTGGTGCTGCTGTTGGGAAGAGGCAACAGTCTTGGCAGCAAAATGTTAATGATTCAGTTATGAGGAGAGAGATCTCGACAGAAGCCAAGCTTCCCTCTATGTCTGCCAGTTATCGGCTATAAACCCTACTCAGAGAAGAGACAGGGAACTGACATTCTGAGTACCAAACTAGAGCCAGACGGGTTCACAAAGAAGCATATGGAGAAGGAGCAGGAGAAGGAGGGGAGAGAGGAAGGAAAGGAGAAGAAACCCCTGTCCTCAGGAAACATGATATAATTGTCCAGATGCGATGCCCTATATCCTGATATAATATAGATAGTAATATGTAATATTATTTTTTAAAATGTGTGTCATTTGGATAATCTTCAAATTTCTTCAATTCATTGAAAATAAGTGTTTAGATAATCTTTGGCAAACAAATTCCGTACATTTTATTTATGTAAGTTAAGCCTAATTGTAGAAAATTCATGCTTATAAAAAGGTCATCAGTCTTAAAAGCATTCCTAAAAATATTTTATCTCAGGTTAATAGCATAACAAAGCAGGTTATGATTTTATTTTTTTAATTTTTTGTCATTGATTTTAAAGACATATCACATAAATGCCTATTTTCTAAAATTCTAAAAAATTAGTTGATGAAATTATTTTTTTCCTACCTCCAAGCTTATATCCAAAATCAAGTAGCAAGCATAATGCCATGTATTCTCTATAGCATTTTATAAATGCTCACTACCCATTGATATATTATCCTTCAAAGAAATGAGAAAGGGCTTATTTTTTAGTGTCTGGTATCAGCTTCCTTATACTTTATATCAGCTTCCTTACTCAGGAGATATTTTTATACTATGAGAATCCAATATTTTTACTTTGAAGGCATCTTTCTCATAAATTTGCGAATCCTGATCATGCACTTAAGCAAAATACTGATATATGTCGCCCGACATACCCAGTGTTGACCTGGGGCAGAGAGTTTCTTTGTAATGTGTATTTTTGTAGCAAGTAAACAGGAGGAATAGGAAAATAGCCGAAGAGAAATAGGCATCGAAGTAACGGAACAGACTCTTTCAGGCACTTCTTTGTCCCGAATGTGTTCTGATTCCATCCAAAAATCAAAGAAAGAGCTACAGACCACTCCTCCCAGCACAGTGCAGAGGAAAGATCATTTCACACAGCGCAGCAGAGAGGGTGACCGGGCTCATGACGCCTGTCCTGCCTCCCTTGTCTGTACTCGGGGCTAGGAACTGGGCACCAAAATAAAAATGACAAAACGATGCAGACTAGGACCCTGTGTATTTGTGGTAGGAGCCCTACTCTTTAAACCCCGAACGTGCAGCAATGGTGCCTCACGAGACTTTCTGTGTAGCCAGAAACAATTCAGCTGCCAGATGGAACGCAGAATGGACCAGAGAGGGATACACATGTGCACAATACATAGGCAAGACCCAAAGTGGGACAATCCAAGAATGCAAAGGTATCAATTAAGACAGGCAGGAAATTTGCTTCTAGCTAAGAACTTTCCCCCAGATTTGGGTGGAAGAATTGGTCATTAACACCAGGCTAACACTTGAAGTTTATTTGTTACTGTACATAATTTATCCCATAGCAGGAATTTCCTTCTCCTTGCTTAATTATTTACTTATCCTTGTAATATGCCTTGAACTAATAAAATCGCTATAACTACTGTCAGGAAGACGACCTCCTTTTATTTTTTTAAGATTTTATTTATTTATTTGACAGAGAGAGACACAGCGAGAGAGGGAACACAAGCAGGCAGAGTAGGAGAGGGAGAAGCAGGCTTCCCACTGAGCAGAGAGCCCGATGCGGGGCTCGATCCCAGGAGGGGGATCTAGGACAAAACTAGACTCCGGGAAGCTCTGTTAATAGCAATATGCTCATTCCATATATTCTTGGCTTTCTGAGTGGAGGCATAAGGATACTCAAAGGTAAGCTCGTAAATATTTCCACTAGCCGGTTGTTGACCATTTTTATATTCTTATCTTGGTCGGTAGATAAAGTAAACATAGTTCAGAAACACATAATGGTCATTTTCCTCGCTAACACCTAATGCTGTTTTGCAAGCGTGCATCTGTGAATGATTGTTTATCTTAGCCATTAAGTATAGGTAAAAACCTCTACAGGCCTGCCTGTCTTTCCAAGCAGAGGCGAACCGTCTTGAGTTGAATCAAGACACACAGTGTAAACAGGACGGCATAGAAAGTGTGATACAATATACAGAGGATGAAGTATATGTATGAAGGGTAACTGATTAATAAAACATGGCTGGCCTTGATTTAGTTTATAAGAAACTTAAGACATTTATCAACATCTGTCTGAACCCAGTTCCAGTCTCTTGGACTCTGTTGTGGATAAGCTGATTAATAAAAGATGATGCCTTAGGAAGGAAGCTTAGAACTTTGTAAGCAATGACAAAGGGAAAGGCAGGGCTGAATCTACATATGAAAGGAAATTGGTAAAGTGAACTAGTTTACCACTATATGCCTGGCTGCCACTTCCCTATAATATTTCATCTCCCTTATATTGGCTTAAGTCTGGAAAAATAGGAAGGAATTTCAAAAATTAAGTGTGGAATTAATTTACAAGACAGATTGTAGGTTTTTGGTGTTTTTTTTTTTTAAACTCTGAAATACAATCCGGTTCCCTTGTGGCTTCCTCCTCTCGGTGTTCTTAACTTTGCAGCTTTCCATGTTTGTTTTTCATTTGTATCCTTGATCTTTTAGTCTTTCGTTTCCTCTTGGCTAGAATAAAACTCCAACGTTGAACAAGTGCCTCTCTTTGCCAACTGATAGACGGTTGCCCGATAAACATTGCCATTTGGAAACAATCGGTTCCCTGCGTTCCGTGGTCCGCTTGCTCATTCCTTCAACCACCTTCCACCTAACACATGTAAATCATATCTAGTCACTTTGGGGCTTTGCTTCAGTCAACATCCATGACCAAGGGCTTGGAGGTAAAACAGAGTAGTAAATGCACTGGTAACAAACATCTGCTAACACATCCCTTTATTTCCTAAACGTCCAGGAAAAAATCACTAATTAACACACAGGAGGAAGGAGCCTAACATTTTAGGAGGAGTTTCCATAGGTTAGGGGAGGATTTAGTATCATCACTTTTCTTATGATCTGTCTAAAAATACATGCTTTCCTAAATACTAAATAAGGAAGCACAAAACTAAGGTTACATGTGCAGCATGTTTCCTTAATTATGGACAAATAATAAACAGAACATTTTTAACTCTTTGGGTGTTACACTGTTGCTCTGAGGGTCGTCTTCATTGCCTACAACTGAGTTGTACGGCTGTGTCCAGAAATCTAGGTTGGATATTTGCTAAGAGGTGAAAGAGATCATTTGAGGAGGAAAATTGGGGTGGGGTGGGGGGAGCTCATGTTGAGTGTGGGCCCACTGAAGACTCTGTGTGCTCATATATCACCTTGGACATCCATATTCATCTAACTGAAAATTCCCACCATTACAGCTCTTCTCTGTGCTCTACAAAATTAGTTGGGTCAGATTCACTGCATATCAGTAAAAAACAGAAGCAACCAGCAGGAAGAAAAGAAAAGTATTCTGGCCTACTGTTAGAAACTGAGGTCTGAGAACATGGGCTGTTCTGATTATCATGTTGTGGGTCTCGTCCTACAAAATCGAAGACTTTATATATAAAACTTTTATTTATATATAAACAAATTTAAAAGACATGAAGACGAAGCAGCCAAAGTCTCACCAGGGGAATCGTAGGAATCACTGTTGTGAAACTGATTTATAAATCAATGGAAGGAGTCAAACAACCCCAGAGCAAGAGCAGGGCGGGAAGCCAGGCTGCCAATGTCCACGTTGGGGGAGTTTCTGCTATTTTTGATATCCTTATTCCCCTGTTAAATGCAAGTTGTCCAAGAATTCTCTTTTAAGACTTTTTTTTTTTTTTTTTTTTTGGTCATCGAAACATCCACATAAATCAGTAAGTCACCATGCCAATCATGAGAACAGGATCCATACTAAATAATTAAACTGAAATAACTAAGATTGGTTTCGCCCCTTCCGTCTGTGTGGCTGTGTGTGCGCGTGCATACGTATGCGTGGGTACACAAGAAAGCGTGCGCACATATGCACGCTCGGATATACGGGAGAGAAACTCTAACCACGGTTCATCCGGCGGTACCTGGGATTCGCTGCGTGGCGGGTCGGGGCGGCGTGGGCCGCGTGCTCCTGCTCTTTCTCGTGGCCGCGTGTGTGTGTTCTGGTCTGAGCAGCTGCTGACAGGAGCCGGGGACCTGAGACTGATAAAGCCGCAGGAGGGCTGTGCAGGCATAACCTTCCCTTCGTGCAGGGAAAACCGCTATGAAAAGGCAATGTGCCGGGCTGGGCAAAGCTGCAGCAGGACCGTCCGGTCGGGGCAGACATATGGTGTTATTTAAGGCCCAATCCCCCAGGCCCTGGGAGCGGCCCTGCTGCTGGAATATTGTGATCTGACGTGATTGCCCCTGTGGGGGGGGGGGTCGGAGCGGGAGCCCACACTCCGGTGGGGGAGAGGTCAGATTTCCCCGGCAGGGAGGGGCCCGGGGCCCGCAGGCCGTGTGGGAAGGGTTGCTCCTGGGTCAGGAGATGGGCGCATGGAAGAGGGTCTCAAATGGGGTATCCTTGAAGGCAGGGATGCCCCGGTGCTACATCTGTGAGCGTTGCTGGTGCAGCGGCAGAAGCAATTTTAAAACGTCGCCGATCTGACACCCCACGCTGGGGACACGTAAGTCACAGTCACAGGCAGCTTTCCTTACTCCTCAGGCTCCGCCGGAGGGCCTGCTGCAGGTCTGGCTTCATCAGGGTGCCACGAAGGGGGTGTGCACAAGCATCAGTTTAGGAAGGCCTTGGCTTCTAGTTCTTGTTCACACCATTTACAGTGGTCCCCCCCCCCAATCCTATCCACCATCTCCCTTCCTGGGGTTTCACCCACCCCATGGCCAACCTCAGTTTGGGAGCAGATGAGCCTCCTGTTGGTGCAGGGGCAGAAGGTCAGTCTAGCCTAAACCCACCTCAATCACCTGCCATTCATCTCATTTCATCTGGAAGGCCTTTTATCATCTCACCTCCTCACAAGAACAAGGTGAAGACAGCACAATAAGATATTTTGAGAGGGCAAAATCACATTCACATAACTTTTATTACTATTATAATTATTCTGTTTTATTCTTAGGTATTGTTGTTAATCTCTCACTGTGCCTAATTTATAAATTAAACTTTATCATAGATATGTATGTTTAGGAAAAAACAGTGTACATAAGGTTCTGTACAATCCATGGTTTCTGGTATGTACTGAAAGTCTTGGAACTTATCCCCCTGCAAGTAAGGGGGAGGGACTACTGGTTTAGCATTTCTTGACCAACTCACTATTGTTTCCTCCAATTATTCATTGGTAAAAGGGGGGGAAAAACACAAAATAATACTTGTCTTTTCTATTTTCCAAGGACCTGGTGAGGATGACATAAAAGAAAGGATATGAAAGTGATCGATGAACTATAAAGCATTATGCATTCACACATTCTTCTGCCTCAGGCCCTTTGCACTAGCTTTTTCCTCTGCCTAGACTACTCTTCACCCAGCTATCCTAATGATTGTTCCCTTATTTTCTTCAAGTGTTTGCCAAATGTCACTTTATCAGAGAGGGCTTCTCTGGCTGTCTTTATACAAGAGCAATCTTCCCAACTCCACTGCTTTTGGCCTTTGCTCTAACCCTGCTTTATTTTTCTCCACAGCCTTACCTCTATCTATCTATCTATCTATCTATCTATCTATCTATCTATCTATATCTATCTAATTTTGGACACAAGGAAGGAGATTGGGGGCTATTTTATTCACTCTCTTATCCCCAGTGACTAGAACAGTACCTGACACATCATAGGCACTTAATAAATATTGTTAAAAGACATTGACCTTTTGCTTTGGTCCCTGTCACCTCTCTGATCTTGTCTCCTACCCTCTCCCTGCCCTCCCCCTCCACTCCCAGCCACATAGGCCTCCTTGAACATACCAAGCACAGGGCCTTTGCACTGGCTGTTTTCCTCTGCCTGGAACTCTCTTCCCACAGATATGTATTTGGCTCCCTCCATCACTTTTTCAGATCTCCCAATGAGGCCAATGTTGACCACCTTACTTAATCTAACAAACTCCTTCTCCTCTTGCCTCAGAGCCCTAACACCAGTGTCCCTGGTCTCCTAACAATTTTCTCTGTCTTCTCTTTTCTTCCATAGCATTTATCATCTTCTCATTCATTATATAATTTACTTTAAATTTACATTTATTGTTGAATGTCTGGTTCCCTCCTTCTAGAACATAAGCTCCATGACAGTGGCGATTGCCTTTGTTTTTTTCCCACTTCTGTACTCCAAGGACCGAAAGCAGGACTAGGCACAGAGAAGGTGGTCAACAACATTGTTGAGTAAATGAGTTGACTTTAAATATGAGTGAGAATTTTGCATGTTGCTGACTTTCCTTGTCTTGATTAGTAATTTTAGGCATTCTGAAATCCAATTCTTTGTAAAATATATGGCATGTAATTTGCTTCTGTTTCCTTCATACAAACATTATGTGACTTGAGCAATACTTCAATTCCACAAGTGAGAACTGAAAACTTACTTTTTTCAGTAATCAGACAGTCCTGGTGCCAAGCAAAAAGGATGCAGAAACAAATAAGGTATAGTCCCTAACTTCAAGAAGGCAGACGGAAATGTGAACAAATAAATTATGATTCAGTATCATAAGAACAATAGTAGAAGCAGACTCAAAGAGATGGCCCGGTGGGAAGAGATCCAGAATCTCCACATGGGATGGGAGAAGGGTATCAAGGAAGCCTTCCCAGAAGAGGTGATCTTTAAGCTGAACAGAGTGTTTCAAGATGAATAATTTTGGATAGACACACAGAGTAAAGAAGGTCATTCCAGGCCAAGGGCATAGCCATTAATGAAGCCACTAAGCACCATGGTACCAACAGGGACCTATAAGCTCAGTATTAATGTATAGCCAAATTCAAGATCACTGGTTCCTTGTGGGAAGATAACAATAATAATGATAGCTTATATACAGAGTACTTACCATGTGCCAAGCAGGGCTCTGAGTCTTCATACGTTCGCATATTTAGTTTTCTCCACCGTCTGCGGACATAGGCACTATTCTTATTCCTACTGTATAGGATAGGAATAATATGAGAAAAATGAGGCTCAGAGCAATTACTATGTAAGATGATCAATACACATAGGCTCTAAGAAAAGAGAATACATTTTCTTATTTTTATTAAGCATTTTTTGTTTTCCACTAAGGCAGCTAAATCATAAAGTCTGATCTAGCTCAATCCAGGCCTGATATACTCAGAGGAGAGCCAGAGAGAGTGATTGGTGATCAAAGAGAGATTTTTTTTTTAAGTCTATGAAAATAGTGTCATTTAAAGCAAAACTGTTGGGTTGTTGTTGTTTTAGCACCATACGGATTTTTAGCACACGTAAAAAGAAAGGACAAGTATTTCTTATGTGACTGGGTAAGCAAGAAAGAGTATGAAAAGTGGAGATAAGTACAGCTTTTTAATATTTTACAGAAAGTTACATAAAAACTTTATAAAGGCCCACTGGATATTTATTTTCCCTCCTCTGGTAACAGTCTTAAATAAATATAATTACTTTTGGACAATAAAGTGCTTCAACGTCGTATACTGAAAACCAATAAAAAATACCAGCCACTTGGAAGAGTTCCTGTCTGGAGACTGACCTGGTCCTTACACAGCCGAGTCAGAAGGTGAAAGGTTAAAAGTGCGTTCTTGATTTTAGACTGAACGTAAAGTGTAGACTTGGTGGGTTTTTTTTGTTTTTTTTTTTTAAGCCAAACGTAGTGTTCTTTCCTTCTTTTTTTTTTTTTTTAAGTTAATTAGTCACTAATGTGGACAGTCTCAAGGATCCAAGTCAATTAGGCCACTGTGTGCAGAACTTTCCAAGCTGAAGGCCGCATGCCCTTTGCATTTATAGGTAGTGTACTCTGGATAAAATCTCTTTGCAAGGAACAATAAAAGGCTGAATAATGGAGACCATGAGCTTAGGGATAATGTCATAAAAGGAGTTCTTAATATTTTGGCACTTCCCTTCTGATGTCAAGTGTGTTATTCTCATTTAGTGGGTGATGGCCAAGTGGAATAAGAGAAGTGTGTGTTAATCCACTGTCATTCTAAAGTGACAGTAAAAACCATTTGCTGCATTTCCCATTCGGATTCTGTAGCCCCTCTGATTCACACCTATTTTTTCCAGATTAGATCGCTGCCGTTTTATTTATGTGGCACTACCACATTCAATTCACACGTCACAACCGGCTGCAAGGGGAGCTTTTCTGATCCCCGGAGATGCAAGTTGACAGTATTTGATAATTGTATTTTTAACAGTCTTTAGAATTCGCCAACCCATCAGGGTCTTTTCTTTTTTCTTCTTATACCACTTTATTGAGGTATGATTGACACACAAAAAGTTGTACATATTTAATGCATACAACCTGATGAATTTGGAGAAAAGGATATACCCGTGAAGCCATGGCCGCAGTCTGTGCCATAAACATATCGATCACCTCCAAAAGTTTACTCCTACCCTCTTTATTTACTATTATTAATTATTATTGTTTGTCATAAGAACTGTTAACCTAAGATCTACTCTTTCAGAAAATTTCTAAGTATATAATATAATACTGTTAACTATAGGCTCCATGCTGTACAGTAGATCTCTAGGACTTATTTTTCTTATTTAAGCGAAACTTTGTAGCCCTTGACTAATACTGCCCCTTTCCTCTTCCCTGGTAATCAGAGGATCTTTTCTTAAGGAGTGCTTGCTTCTTGTGGCACCTGGGTGGCTGAGTCAGTTAGGTGTCTGCCTTTGGCGCAGGTTTGATCTCAGAGTCCTGGGGTCTCAGAGTCCTGGGATTGAGACCCGAGTCAGGCTCCCGGCTCAGCGGGGAGTCTGCTTCTCCCTCTTCCTCTGCCCTTCCCCTCCACTCATGCTTCTCTCTCTCAAATAAATAAATAAATAATCTTTAAAAAAAAAAAAAAGGAGTGCTTGCTTCTCTACTTTTAATACTACTAACATTTCCATTTAAAGGAGAAACAATCTTCTTTTGATAGGACAAAATTCCCTACATCTCTAAGTTTTATTTACATTTATATAAATAAGTATAAATGAATATAAATAAGATTTATTTATATAAGATAAATAAGATTTATTTATATAAAGGAATATAAATAAGATTTATTTATATAAATGAATATAAATAAGATTTATTTGAATATATAAATATAAATAAAATTTGTCAGGCGAAGAACTGACAAATCTTAATATATCATTGGACATAGGAGAGGAAAGAAAGGGAGAATTCAAGAACAATTCTGAAGTGTCTGGCTTGGGCAAATTTATGAAACAATGCCTTTTGCAAAGCCCAAATGGAATGGGACTGTGGAGGAAGATGATGTGCACATTTGATGGTGCATATTGGGCTTGAAGTATCTGTAGGATGCCCAGGTGGAGAGGGTCAGTGTGTGGTTGGATGTTTGGCTTTGAAGCTCAGAGGGGTCTGGGCTAAAGGTAAGACACAGGGGTCAGGAACATCAGGGAAACTGTGGAAGCCAAAGGCATCAGGAGGCTCATCTAAGCAGAGCGAGTTGAAGTAGATGAGAAGACAACATCCCAAGGAACCCAAACATATTGAGGAGCTCCAGCAGAAGGGAAGCCACAGAGAGACTGAGAATGAGCATCTGGGGAGGCAAAAGGAAAATAAGAAGAGTACAGGGACCAGAAGCAAAAGGAAAATCATGTTTTAAGCCAAGAGGGCTCAACAGCAGAGGGTTATAACAGCATAACTGCAAAGTAACTTTTGAATTTAGAAATGATGATATCAGGAAGCTTGATAGAATCACTTGCTATTGATCATTAGAGTAATATTGAGCCCATTAGAGTAACAGAAATAATTATACCTTTAGAGTAATAGAAATAATTTTCTTAAATTGATGTGGATCTTCACAAATTTACAAAGAACATTTACACATAATGCCGCATTTCATTCTCACAACTCTTGATAATTAGATGTAACTGCTTCCATTATGTAGATGAGGAGAGGGCTCTAGAAAGGTCAAGGACTTGTATGAGGATGATGATGATGATGACAATGACAACGATGATGACAACAACACCCCTTATTAACTCAATTTAAAGACGGTCTGGAGAACTAAGGTAACTTCCCCTGGCTCACACAGGAGGTGTCAGAATGGGTCTCGAACACAGTTCTGCTAGATGCTGAAGTTTGTGCTCTTTCCAGAATTAAAGGCGGCCTCACCAGCTCTTCAGGATTTTTGACAAATATCATTTAAAAAATTTTAAAAAACAGGGTGCCTGGGTGGCTCAGTCCATTAAGCGTCTGCCTTCGGCTCAGGTCATGATCCGAGGGTCCTGGGATGGAGTCCCACATCTGGCTCCCTGCTCAGTGGGGAGACTGCTTCTTCCTCTACCCTTCCTCCTCCCCCGGCTTGTGATCTCCCTCTCTCTCTCTCAAATAAATAAATAAAGTCTTTTAACATTTTTTTATTAAAGCAATATGTATTCTTAAAAACATTGACAAAAATCCAATATTGCCACTGATTTCCTGTCTTCCTGTTTATGTTATAATTGAAGAGATGTATCCTCCATGAGAAGAAAACACATCTTAAATGTAGTATTTCATTGCACAGAAGTCATATCTTTAAGGTCAAATAGCTCTCCAATAAAATGCTAGCCACAGAATTCCATAATGCAAATACTGTGCTGAAGACAGTATTGGACTCCATAAATAGAGATGAGCACCTCAAGGTAAGGAAGGGAAGAAAACAACCTTGTTGGAAAAATGTCCAAGGGAAAACTTGCTTCCAAGACGGTGGCTCAGACATATCTAGATCTCCTTCTCCCACTCGACAAATATCTGAACATCTTTAGTCCTCATAGTGAAGCTGCCGGTGACTAGCATTCAATTCCCAACCCATTCATGGTAAAAATGAACTATGTTTTAGATGAAAAAAAGAAATAAATTTACCTACATATAACTTTTTCTTCTTATAAAGTATCAGTTTGAATGACAGTGAGAAGTTACAAATAAGAAACTAAGTTGAGACTACAGTGGTGGGTGTATGAGATTCATTGTATAATTCTTCAACCTTTCTGTATATTTTAAAATTTTCCAAATAAAATGTTAGTAAAAAAAATTTGGAAAGAAGAAAAGAAAAAGCACCAAAGTACCAGTAATATAATAAGCTCCAGATCCAGGAAAGAAAGTTAAGTCTGTGAATGTAGCTGAATTACTCCCCTACCCACCCAAAAATACTCAATTAATACCTTCATTTCAACTACTAATATTGAGTTATTTTATGAGAAAGCTTAAATCCACATAGAACTAAAATAGAGCTAATTCCTGCCCACTAATTTGTCTTTATAACTAAGTTACCAATGTTTTCACATTTCTCTAATTTTATTTCCATTTCCAGGAAACCATGAAAAGTATGGCACTGGTTTATAATCGTTTTAGAATGTAAATTGAATTTACAGTTAGTAAATGAGTTATGATATAAGCTAATTATAAAGCAAACTGATTGTATACTTTTATTTTTAATCAGGAAGTAATGTAATCTTATAACCTAAAGTTTGGAGAAAAGAGAAAGTAAAGAAAATCAAATCTTCCTCCCTAAATGCAGCGATTACAATATTTACATTTTTTTCCTGGCCTTTCAGTTTCTTAAAGATACTTTCAAATGGTTGTGACAGGTTTAGACCCTGTGTTTTTCACTTAGTGTTAGATATTAAGTGTTTTTCTATGTCTACATATTTAACATATTAAAGATTGCATAACCTTTTACTATTATAAACAGTGTTGTGATGAATCTTCAACTGTATGGCTTATTTTACATTTTGGATTAGATTGCTGGAAGTGGGATTACTGGGCCAAAGAGCACAAGATTCAAATGGCTCTGTGTATTAATGAATTTCTTTCCAAAAGTGTTGCACTAATTTAAATTGTAACCGTAACTTAGAAACTTATCTTTGCCAGCATTGAGTATTATAACTTTCCAAAGTTGGCAAATTTAACATGCAGGCAATTGTATTTCATTGTTTGCATTTGCATTTCTATAAAATATTTTCAAACAGCCTCCTTCTGCCCACCATGTGAGTTGACAGTAGAAAGAATGACAGTGAGTAGATTTCATGAACCTTCTGGATATAATTAAGTGTTTCCCCATTGCCCACCATAGCAAATTAAAATCCTAGCTCTTGTCTTCAAAGCCCTGGACAAATTCTCTGTCTAATGCCCTGTCTCAACAGATCTCTTCCAATGAGTCCCAAGTTTCCTTGAGAAGGATGCACCTGGGATCCTTGGTAAACACACATGAAGGCTGAGTTAGGTTCTCCAGGTGGGCCTCACAGTGCCCTGAGATTACCCTCTGCATTTGTATCTTCATGAGCCCCCTGGCTTCCTTTCTTTTAAGGACTTTGATGCCAGGAATAGTCAGAGGAAATTCAAAGCTCATTTGAGAGAGTATTTTCCCCAGGAATTCTGCATAGATTAGACAAGAAGTTCATTTAATATTATTACTAAAATGATGAAACATAGCGTACACTGAATGAGAATGATCTCCTCCACCTACAAACACATTTCACACTTCACTTTGGAAGAAACAGAGCTTTCCAGGTTGGGGGACATGGGTTGGTTAGATGCTCCTACTCCAAGCAGATTGACTCACCTTCTTGGGGCGGGGGGTTGGGGGGGGACTGAAAAGTTCTTGCAGAGAGAGTGGTTAGATATGCTGGAGACCATGGGGTGAAGCGGGGTGTGGGGTCCATCTTTGAGTAAGTCAAGGAAGCTCGATGGGAAAGTGGGAACTTACTGGGTCTAGGAAGGTTCCAGAATTCTTCTGATCAAGCTAAAGAAATATTTCCCTCATTTTTGTTGTGATGACTATTTTAGTCTCAGGCTGAAGAAGCCAAGAAAAAAACCTGTCATATAGCATAATAATTGCAATACTAACAATGCCACATGTAATATTTTTAAAGTACTTATAATGTGCCTGGCATGGTGCTAAGTTCTTTACATCATGCATGATTTCATTATAACCCTCATGCCACCACTCCATGAAGTAGGCCCTAATATGATTCTCATGTTTTACAGATTAATAAGTTATCCTGAAATCACACCAAAAACATCTTGGTCCTTACTTAGCTGTTTTCTTATAGGATTGCAAGATCCCCAAGGTCAGCAACACTTTCTTCTATGGGGTCAGGTACTGACATGAGACAAGGCCAAATCAGATAGCTGTTGAATATATGAATTGAAAGGCAATGAGAGAAAAAGAATGATTAAAGGATCTCTTGGGATTCTTTATAAAAAGATTTTTTTTAAACTAAAAAATAAGATTCTTTAAAAACCAATGTAATTCTCTGCAGCCTCCTCCTGCCCCTCCTCCCACCTCATTTCCAAAATACACTTGGAAGGTCCTCTTCGTTTTGGGTCCAGGTTTTAATTTAAATTACAAACCACCGGGCTTTAATTTTTCCAGACAGTTGGCAAATGCCTCAGAGTCACTAAATGATACTGTTTTTATTCCATTGAGATAAGCACATATTTTAAATAAGTGCTAACTTGGGTGCATTTTCTATAGGTCAAATCTTAGTCAAAATGATTGAATGGCTCGCACACCTCTAGTGTTGATGAGTGGAGGTACATCATTGACCTACAACATCACACATGCTCAGGTCTTAAAAGTAGCCCCGGTGAGGCCCAATATGGTGTCCACACAACACACGTTTTCTCAGCTTGAATTATGTGTTTGGGCTTAGATTCTTATTTCCTAGAAAAGCTTCTGTCCACCCTGGATGAAGCCGACTGACAAACCTCCTCTGAACTAGCTGGGTGCTGGCCCTGTTTTGCCCCCTGTTGGGCAAAGCCTCCATTTTTCAAGTCCCTAACCAGGCCGTGGAAGGAAACCAGGGAGGCTCTGCTGGCATGTCAGAAACTCGGGGGAAGAGACGAAGAAAGGCCACACTACACGCACTCTTGAAGGCATGAAGGCCCTGCCGACTTGGGAGGCAGCCTAGGAGACCTTCTACACGATCCCATGCCATCCCTGTTCTCTCTCTCAGGACCAGGATGCCGAAGGAGGACTTAAAACATAAAGGAGTCAGAATTTCCTTTCATGGACCACAATAAAATAGGTGTCTTAAAAGAAAATGTAAATGAATCAAGAGGAAGTTTTAGCCCAGCAAGGTGATGTAAAGCATCTTTTCCAGCTCCCATGGAACCCTGTAAAGGTTTTAAGAGTGACTCCTTCATACGTGTTTGTTAAAATTTTCTCTTCTCCCAGATTCCCTCTGGGTGCTTGAAACTAAAATGCCTTCCCCCCACGACAAGACATTGAGCTTCCACTTCTAAAAAAAGTCCAAAGCGAGCTTCGTCTCTTTCTGTTGTTACTAGCCAGGGGTACAGTGGTTTACATAATGCTGCTGACTTTTCCTGCCAAGTTCAGCTTAAAATGTATTTCAAGGGCAATTGATTATATGGGCATTGATAGTGATAAAGGAAAAAGACAAAGCTAACTTTTTTTAAAATGAAAAAGAGGTTCATTATTTTGGGAGCTAGTCAAGTCCTTGGAAGTCTTACAAATATACATTCAGGAGCAGCCATGACTCCTTCAACTTGGCTCGCTCCCTTGTTCTTCCTGGCTTCTTATCAATCCTTTACCTACCCCCAATTTGCGACTGTTTCATCTCCAGTTAAGAACCCATGCACTTCCACACGTTACACCATCTACCCCCCAACTCTGAACTTAGAAATGACCCATATCTTGATCCTCTGCCTACAGCCAAAGAGGAAAGCAGCTCTCCAGAGACTGGAATATACGTAGTAAAAGGAGAGAACAGGGCCAGAAAAATTAAATCGTATGTGCAAGATGTGTGGTGTGTCCGCACGTATGACCACACCGGCCATGTGGTAGGCCAGTGCACCTGTGAGCATCTTCTTGAAATGCTTTTCAAACACCCTCGAAATTTCCGTAAGAAAAAAATAAACTCGATAAATTCCAAATACTGATTTTATTTTTAAACATTTTTTTCTAGTTCATTGTTTTGTTCTATTTAATTTCTTTGAATTTGGGTGTTGAAAGGATCTTAAAAGGTCGATAGCCTCTTCCACTTCATGAACGAGGAAACCAAGCCACCAAGCTGTGTCCTGCCAGGAGCCACAGAACTTATTCATGTCACAGCTACAACTCAAAAGCCGAGTGTTTTGCTAGTTCCTATTTTTAATTTTTTTAAACAACACCAGAAAGTCTCTTGTACTCTTCTTTCAAGATGTAAGATGTTTAATTTTTTAATAAACTTATATTCCTGAATTTTGTATTTCTAAGCCCCCCTTTTTGCCATATATCTTTTTTTCTTCCACATTTTTCTCTATCTCCTAATATCTCCTAATGTTTTGAAATTTCAGCCTTTTAATTCTTCTGATTTCCCTCTGCACTTGGTCATTATTCCCTCTGGTCCTCTCTCTCTGTCTTTCTCTCTCGCTCTCATGAACTTATAGAATCCATTTGTGTCTCTATCCTTCTCTTTCCTCAACATTTTCTTATCTCATTCCTATTTTCTCTTGATTCTTTTTAGACGTCTTTCCATAACCTCAATTTCTCCCCCTGCATGCCTTTTCATCTTGTTTCTATCCGTATTTTTTCTTCTTGAATGCTGCTTCTGTCAGACCACTTTTAGCACTTTCTTTACTGTGTATCTCTCCTTTTTCCATCCTGTCTCAACACGACCCCTTTGTCTCAATGCCCTCGAAACACAGCAGTGAAGGGTGTGTGCGTGGGCGGCGGGGGGAGTGTGCTCAGGCCCAGATTTAGAATTACTTGGTAATTACTTAAGGGTAGAAAATTGAGGGAGACACCAAAGAATGTGCTCATAGAAAGAGAAATTCTTTGCTTATTTTCATCCCTGGGGACGTTAATCAGAAAGTTTCTTTTCTAATGCCTATTTAATAAATGCAAGTCATGTACATGTGTTTCCTATATAAAAGTATCCTGAATCAGTACTGTATGTGTGAAATGTTTCAATTTTCCTAAAACATTCTAAAACTTATTCCAGAGCCATTGTACAAATAGTCAGGGAGGAATGGGATTGGTTTCTGAGTTTCATTTGGACATATTTTAGGTATAATAAACACGAGTTAAGATTATGTTTTAAACATCACTAAAGTTAGTTTATCAACTATATTTGAGACAACTATAAAATTACTACAGTAGCATGAAAGTAAAGTTACTTGCTAAATTACTTATAAGAAAAATCTGAATATCTAAACAAGGTATCACTTCAAAAATTAGTTTTTCTGGCTGTAGACTTTGAATGAATTGGGTTAACGTGTATTATTGGCACTTTTTTTTTATTAATCAGAGCACAATAATAAAAATGACTTTGGGTGTGCATAGCCTTAAGTATTTATAAAGATTTAGCCTATCTATACCATTAGGCAAAAAGGTTTCCTTTATTCCGTAATCACCATGTCTTACCCAGTTCAATGGCTGAGTAATTCAGAGTTGGAAATGAGCCCATGTTTAATTGCATCATCTAAGAATCAGACTTTAACAATTACTGGGGACAATAATGGCACAAAAAGAACTTAGATCAGGAATAATTCAGATAATTCTCATTAATTCTTTCGGTCTGAAAATTATAAAGCATCTTCTTATCCTTATTATCCTTAAATACTAATGAATAAATAAGTAAAGACACAAATAATAGTATTACATTTTAATTACAAGATCTCTGCTTAAAATCCTGTATAAGGGTCTTTTCTCATAGACTGTTTCTCAGTCATTCCATATTGGTGAGTTTGCCTGGTGTTCTCCCAGATGACCTGGGTTCAACATCTGCTCTGAGGAAAGATTCTTCTGGCTCAATAATTAAAATATAATGATCTTATTACAGTTGGAAAAATGATTTATTCATCTTTATTATACATTGATTTTTTGGCATGGCAGAAAACAGGGGAGAGATATTAAATGTAATTCCATGGGGCCGGAGATGGGTCTAATATTACCTAATATCTTCAGAAATGACCAGATCAAGTCAGACAGTAAGCCAGAGTTAGAGAGGCTGACTCACTCTGTGAAGGGAGGGGTTGCCGACGAGGGTAGTGAACACTTGATAAATCAGTGGGGTCAGATGGCATGGAGGAAGAGCCCTGTTGCACACGCCTGGGAAGCAGGAATAAAACACATGAACAGTAAAAGGACAACTGGGAGGAATCCACAGAAATAGAGAGGAAAGATCGTAAATGAAATGACACATACTCAGAAAGAACAGAACTGACCTGAAATTCGACAACAGAATGACCATGTGAGACTATTCCTTCTCTCCTTGGGCACAACTGTGGCCACTATTTTTTAAATCACAGAATGGGAAACTAATCTGGCTGATTTTCTCCCAGCAGAATGAACATGCGCATACTGTACCACCTTTAATTCACCAGTATTCTTTCTTCACAAATTTACTTCTTAGGTCCCCACTGTCTTCTAATGCCAAATTCCAGATCGATGCATTTAATTCCTCCCCATTTTACCCTTTCACCTATATGTAATTAGTTGCATGTGATCTCTGAAATAACTCGGTATTTCTGACCATAGTCTGAGTGTCTATCTAAGTTAACACTATAGAACCCAGCACAGCATCGTGTACAGATTAGCAATGATTTTAATACAAGCGGCAATAATAAAAGAAAAAAATGACATAAAAAATCAGTAATGATAAATGTTTGTTAAGTAGAAAGGTCTGTTTCTTTAAATGCTGATTCATCATTCTGCTAATCTCATTATTCAGACTTTTTCTGTTCGGAATAAAAATCACATAGTATGCCATTAATTTTTTTCTTTTTGAGAATTATTTTGGATAGCCTTAGGTTTTTTGCTTTCCACATAAATTTTACTAATAACATGAATTTCTACAAAGCTTATGTTGGGATTTTCATTGGAAGTGTGTTGAATCTGTAGATCAATTTTGGGAGAATTGATAATTTAACAATAGTGAATCTTCTGATCGACAAGTATGGTACCAGTCTTACACATATTTTGTTAAGTAGTTCCCTACATATTTAATATTTCTGATGCTGTTGTTAATTGGTATTTTTAAAATTTCAATTTCTAATTATTTATTGTTAATACAAAGAAATATGATTCTGTATATTGACCTGTTATCCTGTGCCTTTGATAAACTCACTTACTCTAGTAGAATATTTAGATTCTTAAGCATTTTCTATATGGACCATTATGCCATCTGCAAAGGACAGTTTCATGGTCGCCTTTCGAAAGAAAGAAAGTAAAGGGAGGAAGGAAGGAAGGAAGGAAGAGAGAGAGGGAGGGTGGGAAAGAAAAGAAAAGGAAAGGAAAGAAAAAAGAAAAGAAGAGAAACAGTGACATTGATCATTTAAAAAATTGGAGAATGACATTCTTGACAAACATGATATTTACATGCTTAAAAAATAACTCGAGTCTATTTATAATAGGGACATTTTGGAGAAGAGTGGCAGGAGAGAAAGCTATCCATATTTATTTAACAATGAAGTTTTAACATTTTTCCTGAGGAATGGTTTTGTGTCTTAGAAAACCACAACAGCTTCTGCTGCTGTTAATAACTTAAACATGGGGAGAGGAGTATGTTAAGAAAGAAATAAAAATAGGTCCACTTGTTTTTGTAGCTTTATAAATCATGAAATCAAGGTCATGAAAAATTAGGGGAAAAAAATAAGGGGGGAAAAGTCAAGACACAGAAAGAAAGATTGAAAGGGAATGTGAGGAATTGCTTTTTGAAACCAATACATCAATTACTTATTAGCTCAAAACATTTCTTGGTTTCTCCAAAAATGCAGATCCTATGAGACTAAAACTGAATTTATCAACTGCCCTCCCCAAACCAGTTCTTTGTTCATTTCTCTATTTTTTCTCAGTGGTACCACCTTTCCCAGTAACCCAGACTGGAAATGAGTGAGTCACCTTTGACATCCTACCAAGCCGCAAGCCCTGTTTGTTCTGCCACACAACCATCCCTTTACACAGTACCACCATTTGCTCCTTGGTGCTGGAATGACCGCCTGCCTCCCATTCCTCCTAGGGTCATCTGAATGTCAATTACTTACCCCACGTGCAGATGGGGAGGACGAGGATGTGCCTAGTACAGTTACTAGTCAATAGCACATACTTTCTCTTCCATCATTTTACCTTCTCCAGTTCATCTTGAACCAAGTGCCATTTTTTTTGGAAACACCTCAGGCACACCATGCTAGACAGCCTCCACTAGGCCCAAGCAGGCTGTGCTTACTGGCCAGGGCTCTGTCTCTGTGCTAGTCCTCCTGTTCACTCTCTAGACCTCCAGAACCTGCCTTATCCTTGTCCACAGGCATTGCCCAAACTCCAGCCTTCTGTGAGCTCCCCCTCCTCTGGACCTTTTCATCCATTTGTGTCAGTACCTTTCCTGTTGGCATTTATTTATTTATTTTTAAGATTTTATTTATTTATTTATTTGTCAGAGAGAGAGAGCACAAGCAGTAGGAGCGGCAGGCAGAGGGAGAAGCAGGCTCCCCGCTGAGCCAAGCCCGATGCGGGACTTGATCCCAGAACCCCAGGATCATGACCTGAGCCAAAGGCAGACACTTAACTGAGCCACCCAGGCATCCCTCCTGTTGGCATTTAAATTTGTATCACTATGTACAACTTTAGAAGTTTCATGGGTATAAATCAGAAGCTACAAGGTTACCATAATCCTTTTCTATCTCCTGAAGTATCTAGGAGGGCTCATTAAATGCTTATCCAGTAGGGGTTTTTTAGTGTTACGTTTGGGTTCCTTTCTCTTTGTTTTTTGTTTGTTTGTTTGTTGTGTGTGTGTGTGTGTCTATTGTAGGTTTTTGGTTTGTGAGGTTCATATATGTCAATCTCTATATAGAGCAGTCTATTCTAGGTCAGCAAGTCAGTAAACAGTCTCTCTAACACACATTAGGGCTTTTTCCTTTTTCTGGGCTTTTGATATTTGTCAAAACAGGATTCTATTAAAATTTAAGGATTTAATTTTATTTACCAAAGTAGGATTCTATTAAAGTTTTAAAAAATCCACTAATTTATAGTTTCATATTTCTGTGGAGGAGGAAAAAGCCTTTTGAAACATTTTCAGATAATAAGTGACACTAATTGTTGACTGTTGATCACTTACTGTGTAACAGTCACTGTAAGTGCATCAGCTTATTTAATCTTTACAACAGTCCTATAAAGGATTACTATTACTCTTACTTTGCAGATGAAAAATCTGAGACTCACAGAGGGGAACCAACTTGCCTAGGGTCACACAGCTAGCATGCTTCAGGGCTAGAATTAGGACCTAGGTGGGTCTGGCTCTGTCTTGTCTGTCCAGGTTACCATAACAAAATGCCATAGGTTGGGTAGTTTAAACAACAGAAATTAATTTTCTCACAGTTCTGGAGGCTGGAAATTAAGATTAGGATGTCCATGGTCAGGTTCTGGTGAGAGCTCTCCTCCGGGCTTACAGACAGCTCCCCTCCCTCTGTATCTTCATACATACAACACAGAGAAAGCTCTCTTCTTCTTAATCCTCTGCAATCCTATCTAATTAGGACCCACCCTTCTGACTTCATTTAACCTTAATTACCTCCTAAAATCCCTGTCTCCAAATATAATCACCTTAGGGTTAGGACTTTAACATATGCACCTGGGAGGGACACATTCAGCCCATAAGAAGCTCCAAAAAGATGTGGAGATATGCACTGGGCCTTACAAAATGAGATCCAAGAAATCTCCCAGAGATAGTTTGTCCAACCCCAGTTCATCACAACTTCCCACTCGCAGACTTAGCTTCCAGTAATTCAGTATGCCAGGACCATAACGCCCACCTCCAAATCCAACCTTCTTGACAGCCAAGAAATTCCAATTTTTCAAAGGAGACTAATAATTCTTTAAAAAATCCAACCCTTACTGTTCTGGATTTTCTGGAGATTTCAGAATGTGAATTTCAGGGGCTTCCTGTCTGACATTGAGGGGCACAGTTGGGTGAGGCCACAGAGGCTGGAATGCCCATGTCCCGCAGGTAGAGATAAATCCCAATTTGCCAGTGTTAGCTGGCCTTGCTTTGCTGGTACAAAAGCAGTGGGGAGACAAACCATAAGGATTTACCTAGTTCTGGGTGGCCCCGGTCATAAAATGCCAGTGTCTCAAAAGGGCGTGCAAGCAGACTAATTTGCTATGGGGCCACTGGAGTTCATCCACTGGGCTTCCCTGGGAGAAGGAATCCACTGAGTTCAGATGCCTCATGAAAAGAGTATTGGCACTCTATTTCTGCATTAGAGAATTGAGTCCAGTGCCAAGCAGGATCCAGACATTCCTGCATTTTTACTCTGCCCTGCTGTCATCTCTCAATGATTATTGATATTTCAGAAAAGGGAGGAATTTCTGCAATTCTCATTTTCATTAAAAACACATTTTACACATATTTTTGTCCTTTAAAATTTTTTCTTATTTATCTTTTTGTTTGTTTCTAAAACGTCCTTGGTTGTAATTTGTGTGGCTGTTGTTAGATTTCAGTGTACTTATTTCTTTACCTGTATCTTCATTCCCGTGGAGATCATTTGCAGTGGTGGGGTTTTTCTGTTGTGTTCTGGTCGACGTTCTCCTTTCACTGCTTCTCTCTCGGACTTCTTCCCTCCTTGCTGCCCTGCATGAAATCTAACAGTATGAACCCACCATAAGGGTCTTATCCTAGCAACTTTCTGCTGTTGCTCAGTTCACACTCAGTCCATCCAGAGAGAAAATAGAGGTGATGTTTCCCAAGCATACAATACTTAAATGTTTGTCCAACCCCAGTTCATCACAACTTCCCACCCGCGGACTTAGCTTCCAGTAATTTAGTATGCCAGGACCATAACGCCCACCTCCAAATCCTACCCTCTCGACAGCCAAGAAATTCCAATTTTTCAAAGGAGACTAATAATTCTCTTCTGGGCACAAAATTTTGTGCAAAAATGACATTAAAATACTGATAGTCAAGAAAATGCACCTGAAGTTAATAATAGCAAAACTTGAGAGGGGTGGGGGGATGGGGTAACTGGGTGACGGATATTAAGGAGAACACGTGTGGGGATGAGCACTGGGTGTTATACACAACTAATGACTCATTGAACACTACACCAAAAACTAATGATGGCTGATTGAACATAATAATAAAAAATAATAATACCAAAACTTGTATTCTGCTCCAATTTTTGTAGTTGACAAGATTATTTGAGACCCCTAAATGAACTAGTAATACTAAATTCACAGACATTACATGAAAATGGATGTATCATGCATTTTCTATTGCTACATTGCTGATGGAGCAAGACTTTGAGAGGCAGCCTTTTTATTTATTTATTTATTTTAAAGATTTTATTTATTTTTTAGAGAGTGAGCGAGAGAGAAACAGCATGAGAGGGGTGAGGGTCAGAGGGAGAAGCAGGCTCCCCGCTGAGCCGGGAGCCCGATGTGGGACTCGATCCCGGGACCCTGGGATCATGACCTGAGCCGAAAGCAGATGCTTAACCATCTGAGCCACCCAGGCACCTGCGAGAGAGGCAGCCTTTTTATACTCAAGACCTCCCATGGGATGTCACATATCCTTACATGTGACAGTTATCTCTGCCAGTAAATACTTCCTCATCAACTTAAAACCCTCATGAAATAATCTTGGTCCACTTGGTTTTATTTCCAACTTCTATTCCAACGGAGAAGAGCTGGTTATGAAGAAAAGCATCTATTTTCCTACATTCCAGACAAAACCAGAAATCCTTTTACATAGTCACTGTGGAAGATCTATGGCACAACCCTATCCATCAGTCATCTTTTTGTCTCTGCTGACCTACTTTCCAAGACCTTTTACAGTTGTAATTTCAGACTTGTAGACAGTTCCAGTTTTTCCTCTGTGAAGCCATAAGCTCCCTGAAGACAAGAACCATGTCTTATATGTTTTGGCATCCTTAAGGTGTCCAAAGTGTGGTTTAAATCTAGTAGAAATAAGTGAATGTTGAGTGAATGTGTTTAATTTAACACATACTTCTTTTTAAAAATTTTTTTGTTATGTTAATCCCCATACATTACATCATTAGTTTTAGATGTAGTGTTCCATGATTCATTATTTGTGCATAACACCCAGTGCTCCATGCAGAACGTGCCCTCCTCAATACCCATCACCAGGCTAACCCATCCTCCCACCCCCCTCCCCTCTAGAACCCTCAGTTTGTTTTTCAGAGTCCATCATCTCTCATGGTTCGTCTCCCCCTCCGATTTCCCCCCCTTCATTCTTCCCCTCCTGCTATCTTCTTCTTCTTTTTTTTTTCTTAACATACATTGCATTATTTGTTTCAGAGGTACAGATCTGAGATTCAACAGTCTTGCACAATTCACAGCACTTGCCAGAGCACATACCCTCCCCAGTGTCTATCACCCAGTCACCCCATCCCTCCCACCCCACCCCCCACTCCAGCAACCCTCAGTTTGTTTCCTGAGATTAAGAATTCCTCATATCGGGCACCTGGGTGGCTCAGTCGTTAAGCGTCTGCCTTCGGCTTGGGTCATGATCCCAGGGTGCTGGGATCGAGTCCCTCATCGGGCTCCCTGCTCGGCGGGAAGCCTGCTTCTCCCTCTCCCACTCCCCCTGCTTGTGTTCCTGCTCTCGCTATCTCTCTCTCTGTCAAATAAATAAATAAAAATCTTTATTAAAAAAAAAAAAGAATTCCTCATATCAGTGAGGTCATATGATACATGTCTTTCTCTGTTTGACTTCTTTCGCTCAGCATAATACCCTCCAGTTCCATCCACATCATTGCAAATGGCAAGATCTCATTCCTTTTGATGGCTGCATAATATTCCATTATATATATATATATATATATATATATATATATATATATATATATATATATATATATATATACATACCACATCTTCTTTATCCATTCATCTGTCAATGGACATCTTGGCTCTTTCCACAGTTTGGCTATTGAATTTAACACATACTTCTATAGAGCTCTCTTGACTGGAAGCTCTTCTGTGTGCTTTATAACTATCAACTCCATTAAATCTTGTAACAACAAAAGTATTATTTTCATCCCCATTCACAAATAAGGAAATCGAGGGACAGAGAGGTTAAGAAATCAGCCAAAGTTCACATAGGTAATAAATGTCTGAGCCAAGATTCAAACCCTTGGCAGTGTGACTCCAAGAGCTGTCTGGGTTCTCTCTGAGTGAGTAAATACAGGAAGGCATGGACAGGCCATCCTCTGATAAATTGTTCATAGTATTAAACCTGCTTTGACAAGAACAGTTATTCTTTGTGAACTTGTGGTAGTAACAGATTGTTTTCTACCCTGACCACACTGCAATTAAATGTCGCCTATTTTTAACGCACACAGATTCTTGCTTTGAATCTCTCTCTCCCTTTCTCTTCTATGTTGATTCTCTCACATCTAGGTAATTACGAGGACTTGGCATGTCACCTATTTTTAACGCACACAGATTCTTGCTTTCAATCTCTCCCTTTCTCTTCTATGTTGATTCTCTTTCACATCTAGGTAATTTGTGAGGACTTGGCACTCCTTTTCCAGTTTAATCATAGTCATAATATATTTTGGTGTTCTCTTTTACCAGATGCTACTTTCCAAAATTACACCAACTGCAAACTTAACAATGCACCCAAAATTTCACCACCTGAATGAATGACAAAAATTCCTCTCTGGGGACTACCAATCAGGCTACTTGTTGGATATGTCATGCAGTTTTCCACTTGACTAAGAGATTAGGAAATGAATCCTGAGCCCTTTAAAAATAAGCACCTTCTCAATAGGTGTACTGCATGAGTAATATTCCCATGATTCAAAGTCCACCACTAGGAATTTATCTGACTACAAAAATTTTTATTTAGCAGGTACAGTATTATTATACCAACTCAAATGTGACTAAGAAGTAGCATAGTTCTTTAGTTGTTGTTTGTTTTTTTTTTTAATTAATCCATTTGAGCAAGCTGGTGGGAAGCTGTCTTGGTCATTGTTGGGGCTTCTCTAAGAGTCTCATGAAAATTTGTAGTCTCAAGTGATACTTCGCATATAAGGAAGAGTGTCTAGTCCTCAGTCCATTGTCATCATGGATATATTCAACTCTCCAGGCCTCAAGTGCAGTTTGCTGATGGACACATGTGGGCACAGCAACGTTTGCCAAGACTGTTCCTCCATGTATGAGATCTAGCTTCCCTACATGCGACCTGGGTTTCCCTCTGAGGTTCTGCCATTTCCCCAAGAGTTCTCGGGATCAAATCTTCCCACTAGCTGAAGTACCTGTACACCCCTCTACCTTTCCCAAGCCAGGAAATGTCTTTCTCTTGCCATTCTTCCTCTCCTTGAGCACATCCTTCCCTTCTCTTCCCTTCCCTTCTAGAGATATTCAGCATAATTCCTCTGTGAGTTCAGGTGTTTACAAAAGACAAGGAGAGCCAATGACTGTGAGCAAATTTGCTCTCCAAAACAAAACTTGATTTGGGCAAGGGGCTGGAGGGAAGGGAGACGTAAGGAGAAGAAAAACTAAATTAGTATCTGTGTGAATTGTTCTGTCATATATGGTGAAAAGCTTCTTGCTGTGTTTGCTCCTAGTTTTAGCCAAGGAGAAAAGACATTGTGCTACGCAAAGGTATCAACATGTGATTAGCCAAGTGAGCACTAACAATAACAGCCTAAAAAATTTAGAGAACAAAGTTTATCTTTTACACACAGAACTCCTTTCTGGGACTGGCTATAAAGAGATCTTGCTTATGAAGACAGTTGTTCAAGGTAAAAGTGAGACAAGTTTGAACAAAGAAAGTAAACGTGTTCAGCCATTTTATTAAAGACTCATGGAAGGAAAAGGCTATAGGAACACGGGATGAAAAAATCAGACACAATCTCAAAATTGGTGCTTTTTTTCACTCTTGGGGTAGAAAAGAAAACATGAACGTGAAACGAGAGTGTGCAGGTATAGTCCCTAGGGTATATGTAAGAGAGTGTTGGTGATACTACTTTACTGTATAAGCTCCAAGTGCGACACATCCATGAAACTGTCCAGCTTTGGCCTCAGTCTAGAATTTCTTACTCTGGGGATAGTGGGAAAAAAGTAACATTTTAATGCCTCAACCTAACTGGTACCCAGCTTTTTATTATACCGTTAATCACTCCACTAAATCTGATGTTCTTACTTATTCTTACCCACTTAAAAGTGGAATGATTTTAATCCAGGAAGAAGGGAATTTTGGTCTGAAGGTGAGCATATTATAATGTATCACTATCACCAAACCTTTCTTAAACTTTGGATGAATCAATGTTTGCAACTCTCAAGGGCATTACAATCATTTGTTTGAGGTCTGTTTGTGATTTGTATGCCATGTTTATTAAAGCTGATATAAAAGGTTATGTTAGGGACTTAACCCCCGGGGTTTTGGCAAATAACCACTATCATTTAGTGGGAAGTGGGTGGCATGTCAGTTGTCAGCTCTAATTTCTCCTAACACATACTTTTCTTATTATACCTCCTATATCCACAAGACTTTCTGACACACCATGATGGGGGTTCTGAAGGAGGGGAAAGCTAAAGAGCTACCTGGTGAGAGAGAGAGTATTTTAATAGGATATATAAATCTGGTACTTTAACTGGAAAGAAACCGTAATGAGATGTTGAGTTTTTTTGTTTTTTTTTTTCCACCAAGTTTCTAAGGACTTCAAGCCAATTTCTATGAAAATTGGTATAGATTTTTGTCTCCTACTTGCTTCAAAGATGAGTGAACAGACATGTAGGATTATGGCTAGATTTCATTACAACTAAGTTGCATCATTATTTTATGTCCCATTAAGGAGAAAAAAAATGGCACCAATTAAACTGACACGATATTTTCTTATCACTTAACATTTATATATGGTTGAAAAATATTTTCAGACCCATTTTAGATATGGATTTTTATTACATATCCTACTTTTCTGTTTCTGTGCCTTTCTACATCCGTAATGAACTCTCAATGTCAACTCTTGGTGCCAGACCTTCACACTTAAGATGATGTTATTGTCAGGGCACCTGGGTGGTTCAGTCGGTTAAGCGTCTGCCTTCAGCTCAGGTCATGATCCTAGAGTCCCGGGATCGAGCCCCACATCCGGCTCCCCACTCAGCAGGGAATCTGCTTCTTTCTCTGCCCTTCATCCGGCTCATGCACGCTCTCTCTCTCTCTCTCTCTCTTTCACTCTATCTCAAATAAGTAAATAAATCTTAAAAAAAATGATGTTATTGTCCATCACGAACTTTGAGTTGTTTTTCTCGTTGAGGGAGTGCAACAGTGATTCATTGACACTCCACACCCAGTCAGTCGCCTTGCATAGAAATGGTGTTGACTATAGTCAGGTGGCATCTAGGTTTCATGCAGTACAGTATTAGTGTCCGGCCAGCAGGTGTGACAATGAGCAGCTATGAGGAAGGCAAAGGAATGCAGGGCTTGAGCCTGGTCAAGAGACAAGTCAGCTAGTAGGATCTGGAAGGGTCTGAGGGTCCTTTGCTCCTTTGTAAGGGTCTGAAGGTCTATAAGCTAATATCTCAAGGCACAATATGTACTCCCGGTAGGGGTCATCATTAATATGAATGCCTATAAATCCACTCTTCAAAGAGTCTTCTTGACAATTTTATTTTGTCACCTTCCTGTCCGATCCAACTAGCTAATTAGTTCTTCGTTTTCCTTCCCAAAGGCACTGATGAAGGACTGGTGCTTGGCATTCGGTGTGGGACCTGTGTCAGATCTGTCAGTGCTCGCATTATTAGTGCTGTCTTCATTTTATTGCTCCTTCTTAAGAATCTTTTCAAGCCATTTGACCATTTTGTGAGAACTGGTTCGGTTTCAACTTTATAATAAAAGTGGACACCCCATTTCCTCAGGAAACCCTGCTCACAGCAGCATGGCAGACTGAGCAAGGAGTCAATGTCAACACATGCGCTAAATACTACATTCTTTCTTAATTTTTAGATAAAAAAGTAGATGAGTTGAAGTCCTAACATTTTCTTCCTGTACCCTACTGGGTTGTTTGTTTAACCCACTGGCGTGTTGCACCCAGCTGTGGATGCTGTTATCTAAACAACTGTATTAATCTAATAGTGTAAACATTTGAGGAATTGAAAAAAATCAAGTTTAAGGGGCTACCGCCACCCCCCCTTTGTTTTACTCTCAATTTAATGTGGGTGTGAGGCAGGGTGGGGGGGAAGTTCTTCTGGAAATAACTAAAATTTTGCAAGTATATATTTTTAAATCTTTTAAAAACATACTACGTGTTCAGTCTAGTAATTCTGTTGTTGCCCAGCTTTAGACTGAAGACAATGTGAATTCCTCATACAGGAACAAAATAATAATTGGCAGCTGTGCACAACAAGGCAATCAAGGGCCATGTGTTGTATCATAAACCCCTAGGGCAAAGAAATGTGCCTGATGTTGGATAATGAAGTGTATCCAAGAAAATAAATAAAATGGGCTGTGTTATTTTAAGGGTAAGACTGTTATTCCCTCCTGTCAGAAATAGATAAAATTTTATTTCTTCACATAGTGAAACTTACTCAGAAACCTTTTGGGCTGCATACCCACTGGGGTAAAATGCCGAATAACTGGTCACTAGTGATGACACTGCCTTACTCCTAACATCTTGATTCTTAGTAGAATAAAGATAATTTTTCTGGGGCGCCTGGGTGGCTCAGTTGGTTGGGCGACTGCCTTCGGCTCAGGTCATGATCCTGGAGTCCCGGGATCAAGTCCCGCATCGGGCTCCCTGCTCAGCAGGGAGTCTGCTTCTCCCTCTGACCCTCCTCCCTCTCACGCTCTCTGTCTCTCATTCTCTCTCTCTCAAATAAATAAATAAAATCTTTAAAAAAAAAAAGATAATTTTTCTAAAGAGTGCATGGCTAAGATAGAACATTATAAATATAATATTTTCTCCCTGTTGGCTTCTATGGAAGGCTGAAAACCACTAATCTGATTACACAACAGTGACAACTTCAGATAGCGTAGTATAGCCTTCCTTGAAAGTAGAAATTCACTACTTTTGTTCCTCCCCAAATCTTCATACAGTTCCATAAAGATTTCCTAAGCTGGAAGAAACCTTCGCAAACAATACATTTTCCCATCCAACTCATGCGTCAAGTTTTGGTTGAAACTTTGTAAGGCAAGAACACCATGTTATTATATTGTTATATTGTTGGATCTCTCAACCTCTGGGTCAGGATGTGATGTTCACAAATGTTTGCAGAACGAGAATGGATCCCCACTGCCCCCCTGCCCCACAATTGTGTAGAGGGGGGAGAGGAAACTGCAAAGTGAGGATAATTGAAATAACCAGTTTGAGAATCTCCCAGAAAATAGCAAATGTTAGTATTAATCACACTCCCACCCACATTCAAATGGCCAGGACTCATTCATGTGAACACAACCTGATTGTAATGGGGGCTGTAAAGTGTATCCTCCCCCTGTGCCTAGAAAAAGGGAATTGTGTGGTGAATACAGCATTGTCTCTGTCAAGTATATAACAGATACTCAACCTCAAGAGTAATCAGAGGATGCAAATTCAAACAGCAATAAGATACAATTTTCCCCCAGCAAATTGTCAAGAAGTAGAAAGCCAAATAATATAAAGGTGTGTGAGATTAGGAACCATCGTGGCTGCTGGTGGATGTGTGAACTCATTCCATGGTGAAGGATCATAGCAATAAGTGCGCTTGAATATGCAGATACCCTGAGACTTAGCAATTCTATTCCTGAGTAACTTATCCTGTGATAACTGTCATGCAGATGCCCATGGAGACTTGTGTAAAGATATTCTTTGCAGGGTTATGGATGAAAATCAAGGCAACCTAAAGCTCCATCAATAAAGAAATGAATAAATAAAATGGAGCTCGTATGCAATGAACAGAATACTATGCAGGGGTCAGAAGCGATGAGATATATTTTTTTCCTTTTCTCTTTTTATTTTGCACTATAGAAAACAACAACAATGAGCAACATACTGCTTTTCTTCACATTTGCATGAAATGATTGTCTTTCCCCTGGAGAAATAACCTGCAGATAAAAAAAAAAAAGTAGTACCACGTTGCAAAATCTGCAAATCCCAGAAGCCAACTGCCTAAAGACAACCACCAGGGACTGGGAAGAAAACAAATGTCACAAGAGATGAGACAAGAAAATATAAGGGTGGCAATCTGGGAAAATGCCCATTTTCAATGCCATTGACCCAGACTGAGATACCTTTTTTCCTTTTTCTCCTGGCATCCACTGCCACCACCCCACAGGGCTGATTTTTGGTCTGTGGTCTGAAGAACTCTTTTTAAATGAAACAAGAGTAGCTTTGAGGAGTACGTATGCATATGCATATCCTTGATACGTGTATCAGCATGCACAGATCTCAAAAACACAAGTGAAAGAAGTAAAACAGATTTGTAGCAAATATTCATTATGTAAAAATTTAAAAACATAGTAATACTACGTTTTCCAAGGATACACATTTTATAGAAATAAATGGGATTTAGATTACAAGGACCCACATAAGAATGGGTGCTTATGAAGTGGGGGTGGGGGTGGGGAATGGAATGAGGACAAAAGTAATATAATCCAACTCAGCCTAATACTTAATAGGGTGGCGTCAACTGAAAAGTCTGATCAACCAGATTCAGGCCCTCTGAGGTTTGGCTCCATCACCTCGATGTACACAGCCCAGGAACCATGGGAGAAATCTGGATTAGGGGTTCTATTGTATGATCATTCTATTTCCAAATCACATTTGAAATCACACGTGTTTGGCCTTAGCTTCCTGCACATTCTTTGAATACTATTCCAATAATAGTCCATGAAGCAGGAGAGGTGGGGGAGCACAGGGTCATCTGATCCAAGCTTCGTTTCACGGAGAAGGGAGCCAAGATCGCAAGCAGTCCAGGCATCTTCCAGGCCTCCTTTTAGTTTCTTGGTTTCTTATTATGTGTGAATTTTCTTTCAGCTCACTTGAAGAATTGGTTTCCTTTTCTAAATACTATCTTTCCTCTCTGCAGGGTTGTTTCAAATTCAGCAAAATCAGGGGGATGGAAAGGATTCAAGCCAATACTATTTTAAGTGTAAGAATCTAGGCAGATAATAAAAACATGTTTTTTAACTTATTTAAATTGTGCGCATCTGCATTTATTTGTTTTCAGATTTTGTAGGTTCTGTGGGTGGTAGTCCAGGAAAAAACACACAGAGACATTTGCTCCGGGACTGCACAGCATAAACAGCATGACCACGGCAGATTGGAATGTGCGAGCCGAAAACCGACAAGGGGTCAGAATCCAGCCCCAGAGGCAGCCCATGCACTGGAAGAGCCCATGATTTTCCTGTACCATCCTCCCTGTTGAAGAACACATGCTTCTTCGAAAGATACAAAGATCTTTACTCGTACTTTCAATTAACTACTGCTCTGTGTCCTGGTCACAGCCATCGACTGCCAAGTTGCTCTTTGGGCAACAGTTAATTATCAGCTGTCTGGACTAGCTCACCGTAAACATATTACAGTGTTTCATCGCTCATGTTTTATTTAATTTCACTTGTCATCAAGGTCCTTGATTGGAGCTCTGTGATTTAGATTGAGCGAGGTGGTTTTTCCTCCTGTTGAAATCTGCTTATCACTCACTTCGTGCTATGTTCCAAAAGCAAAGGACGAGCCTCTTTTGCCCACGAGGGCAAGGTCTGGTGCTCTCTAGGGCAACTCCAAGACAGAGCTGGGCTGGTTATCCCAACCTCGATGCTAGTGCAAGAAGCTAAATGAGAGACACATGCGGTGTTCGGGTGGTATAATCTGTCTTCAGTTAATAATGGCATTTCCAGTGTGGGATTCCTAATGAGAAGACCCTAGGACCACTGCCCAAACTTCCGATGTGAAGAATCCATGAACTCCCACATAGATTTTGTGAACCATGAAGGAAACTTCAAAGATGAGATGCAGTTTTCCATGGAGATGGCTGTGTTTTGCCGGATGCTCTGGCAAGGGTACAGAGCACTCATATTCAACACCCAGAAACACATGTGAACACTTGCAAACACTGACACACCAAATGATTCTCTCAGCACACCGACCTGAGGCCTCCAGGTCAGCTCCGGAGCAAAGCCATTGGGAGAACTGGGAGTAAGGCCCAGCTCTGATGCTCAGGTAAGATGTAAGGAAGATCCTCCATGGCGAGCGTGTCAGGCAGCCAAACACGCCCCCACATGCCTCTGTTCCTCTCTAATATGGCCAAGACGTGTGTAAAATATGCTTCCTGCAAAGGGAGAACACACCTGCCAGTGCCCTCTCGGTCACAGCTGTGCGCTGTGTGCCCAGCCGGAAACGGTGGATTTTGTCCCTGACTGCATGAAGGAGCTCAGAGAGGGGCTTCCCACTGAAGTCCTTGCCTGACCATAAGGTTTGTCAGTAAAACTTGAGGGTTTCCTTCTTCAATGGGAGCAAAAACTAACAACAATATGGTATATAAAAGTAAACAATGGGACAAAAATGTCATAAAGTCAGTAAATATGCCATGTTTTTAAAACATAAATTTGCCCAAAGTCTTTATATCCATCATTCCTCCCCTCACACACACTCTCAAATATTAGCCATTACCAACAAGCATTATTTGGAGCTGATTCTAACTTTCTAAGAGTATTAGAAACTACCCCTGCCACTAAGCCCATGATTATCTGCTTTTGTACACAAGCAAAAAGGAAAGAACTCTAGTCCCAAAACAGTTAATAAGAGGACTTCCTATTATCAAAGTAACAGCATGACATTAACAGTCAACTGTGCCTTTCATTTGTCAATGCATAATTTTGTAATTAATAATCCTTAAAATAAATTATGACATTGATCAGCAAAGGCTACCGTCATTTTGGAGGCACTGAGCCATTCTTAGGACCGAGCAAAGGTGGGGAAGGGAAAGAAGGTAAGTCAGACATGGTTCTGGCCCTCAAGATATTCAGGGTATGCTTTAGGAGTAGACGCAGACACGGAATACTGACATAGTAACAACAGCATGAGAAATGGAAAATGATCAAAGGGCTATGGAAGCCCAGAGGAGGGGGTACATAGGCTATGTATGTATATACATGTTCCAATCACGTGTGTCGGAATGATGGCAAAAACTCAGTGGAAGAAACAGTTTTTATAATCCAATACTTCACCTCCTATTAAATGGCCTTGGGCAAGCTGTCTGGGGAAGTAAGCAATGTGACTGTAGACACTGAAGTTGATTACAAACCTCATGAGGGCGAGACTGATGCACTCTTTTTCACTGCCATGCTTCCACCTCAAAAAATAATGTTAGGTAAAATAATTTTAAGTGAAATGCCTAGGAAGAGGAAAAGATATGGGGCATGGAAGAAAGTTTGAGAGAAACCCCAAAAGAATATGGAGGTGTCCTGCCCGTCCTGAGCTGCCCTGCCCCGGATGGGAGGGACGTGGCTCAGCCGTGTGGTGCAGACGGAGTGGAAGAAGGGATGTAGGTCAGCGCAAGGGGGCAGCAGATGAAGCAGGATTCCTTCTGGCCCCTCCTTCTCCCCCAAAGTTCTGGATATCCAAGAAGGCAGGCCCTGTGCTTGAGATGGAGGCAAATGATGTCAAGAGGGAAAATCAAGTCCCAATTAAGGTGCAAAGGGTGTAGAATGCATACTCGGAAAAGGCCTTTATAATAAAGGACCCAAGAGCTGGTGGTAGAAGTGTGACAGAGGCAGGGCTGACTAGGGGAACTGAGAGGTTGTGTGGGAGTGGGGTGTGCGTGTGGCAGAGGACGGGGGCCTACCCGGCTTTGACAGAGATGTGCGTCATGCAGAAAAGGGAGGGAGGATAGACAGCAAAGGAAAGAGGCTTGAGCGGAGCTAACCAGCCCCAGGGTTCCCTTGGGGGGAAGCTGCTCTGATGATCAGTCCCTGTTGATCCCTGGGAGGGTAAGGGGAGCCATGGCCCCCAGTCGGGTCCCTATTGCTCTAAGCCAGGAGAGCTGGACCTTATTTTTAGAGGTCTGCGTTCCTCTGCAAATCTTCCTCTGGCCCACCCTAGGAAGTCCCTGCATCAATTCCACCACCTTCTGGTTGTAAGGGAGCCTCTGAGGTCAACCCAGATTCATAGAAAGGGAATTACATTGCTCTTCCTGAAGGGCACACAGCAAGATCACATTGTACAAGAGTGTGGTGGCCACTTTAGAACATTCAATCTTTACACACCCTTCCTATGGCGAAAGCAGACTTTTTTTTTTTTGCCAATGTCTCAACCTCCATGAGTAAATAAAACCACCTCTACCCAATGGCTCAAAACTCCAAATTTAAGAATAATCCTCACCTCCTCTCTTTCCTGCACTCCTCAAGTTTAATGCATCCTCACCAGGTCCTTGCGACTTTACTTCCAAAGCAACTCTCAGCGACATTCACCCCTCTGCATCTGTGCTTCAGCCACCACCGTCTCTCACCTAAACCACGACAGTAGCCCGGGATCTGATCTCCTGACTCCCCTTCTGGCCGCCCGTGATCTACGTTCTACAACAGACAGAGGAATACATTTAATGCCCACACGTAAGATTGACCACTCTCATGCTTAAAAACCTCTGACAGCTCCCCAGGCAGTTGGGATACAATCCCAATGCCATCCCCTGGCTTCCAGAGCCTTCCGTGCTCTGGCTCCAGGTCTTCACACCAGCCTCTTCAGGTCACCCCTTGACACCTTGTCTGCTCTGCCTCACTCACATTCACTGCTTTCTTTCAGTTTCTCAAAATCCCCCGCAGTTGGTATCTTATTTTGCCTTCCAGAATATTCTCGGTTCTGTGTATACTGCTAACTTGTTTAAGGACCACTTCCTCGTGGCTTTTCTAACCTCCTCATATAAAAGTAGCCCCTCGGGTCACTGTCCTATTCCCTGATTTAATTCACTAATTGAGACTCAGTATGACATAGGGGATGTGACAGGTAACTTTGGGGCCATGACAACAAATAAAAAAGCTGTGGTTGCATTCAGAAGTGTCTTCCATTTTCTTAGTCCTTTCCATCTGATCGGACACACCTCCCGCCTCTCTTAAAACAGCAGCTCCATAGGGCACAGAGGACTTCTCTGAAGACCCGTTCCTGGAAAAACCGCTGACTTATGGTAGGAGCACAGTCTTTACCAAATGATTTAGTACCTGGAAGTACCTGGTAACTTAACACAGTACACGGTAAGTGATTCACACATTTCTCTTATAGTGATAATTATTTTGTTAATCTAAGTGTCTTAATTTGCTAAGGGGACTGAAGCCAGAATTAACATCACAAGGTCAGTTGGGAACAGCATCTCGCCTAAGCTTAATTGTTACAATCACGAGTCCCACATTTTTACTAAGAAAGGAATTTTTCAAAACCCAAACACCTCTTACTTGTATCGAGCATCCGCTACAGCATTAACTTGAGCTGTATGATCTGAACTGTGACCCTGACTAGTAGTGAGGCATTGAGCAAGCCATGCGGGAGAAGAGGGTCAGATTTCCCACAAGGCGTTCTGGCTTGAAGGACGCCATGATACCACATGGAAGCACTGACTCCCTCACAGGGGAGGATAAGCAATTCCAAGAGTGTAAATGCCCTCCCTTACCTTTGTCCTTCTTTTGTCATTATATCCCTTGGTCTAGAAGGCTGATTCTTGCCACAGCTTGCACTTCAGAGGTGAATGCCCAAGACTGGAAACACAGCTTGGAACACCATTTTCTACAGACTGTTCCTTGGAACACACGTGTCTCCTTGAAGAAGAGATCAAATAAGATTAGGAAATGCAGAAACCATTTGCAGGCACAAAAACATATTAAAAGATTTGAGAGATTTTTCAGCAACGCGTCCCCCACCCCCTTTTATAAACACAGATTTTTCCTAATCCACAGTATCACCTTAGAGATTGTGATCCATACATATTAAGGTAGATCCAGGTTATTCTCAGATACAAACTGATTTATGGGCAAGGTTCATAAAATTCAATAAGGCATAAGGATATGACAGGTTGCTTTCTACACCATGGTAAAGATTTAAAAGGATGTGATTGCAAAAATAGCTCCATTTCTTCACTCTGCCCTGCATCCATACTCTTTATTATGTGACTTTCCAACTTCTCCGATTTACAGGGTGGAGTCTGTTTCCCCACCACTTAAATCTGAAATGGCCTTATGACTTGCTTTGGCCAATAGAACACAGCAAAAGGGACCGTGTGCTAGCTGTCAGCCGAAGCCCTAGACAGTCTTGCATGTTGTTGCTGGCTTCCTTGGAAACCGGTCGTCGCTCTTCAAATGAGCATGGGCTAGCCTTCCGGATGATGAGAGACGATGTGGCCCAGTCACCCCCATCGCTCCCACTAAGAGCCAACCAATCACTGGACATGGAAGTAAGAACCCGCCCCCCCCAGACTGGGTCAGTCCCCATTGAGCCACCAGCTGACAACAGATGAGAGTATAAGCCCTGCCCCAGTCATCTGAGCTGGCCAGATCAGCAGAACACTCCAGCTGACCCATATACTTGTGAGCATTAACAAGGGGTACTTGTTTTCAGCCATTATTTTGGGGGTGGTTTGTTACCTAGCAATTCAATAATTGATACAAAGGCAGAACCCCTGTTCACTCCCACAGACAAAAATGGAACCCCCCAAAACACAGGATGGTGGTACGATAGAAAATATCACTAAAGCAGAAAAGAAAAACTGATTGCAGCAAAATGATAAGAATTTCCAAGGCAGAAGGTGGGTCTTACTCGCGTTTATATTCCTCACACCAAGCACAATGCTGTGCACATGGGGTGTTCGATGAATATTTTGGGGGAATAAGAGCTTAGTAAATTGCCGTTGTACCTGAAAGCCAACCGTACACAAGGACCAATGAATTATGTGTTCTAGCTTGGGAAAGAGATAAAAAAGAGGCAGCCCTAAGAACAAGGAGAAAGGATAGTGATAGCCGTTAGAAATTAATCATTTTCCTGATCTGAACTCATGATTCTCATGCTCCTGGGATTCGAGGTAGGCGGCCCTTTCAACATCTGTGCCCCAGGATTAACATCTGTGTGAACGTGGAAGTGGAAAAAGGCAGAGAGGATGAATTCCTGAATTGTTCTTACTGACATTCGCGGATATGGTTCCTTGGATGATTCCAGCTCACAGGTGCACTGGCCACACACTAATTGAAAGAATTATTTTCTTAACATTCGGTGTCATCTGCAAAGGCTTTTGTGAAGAGCATAATTGTTTCAACCAGCTGCTAGGAGCTGTTTTTATTAATTTTTTTTTAAAAAAATCAAACAATGCCGAAGGAGAGGGTGTTTATAATATTTCCCCCCTCCACATTCTTTCGGGGAACTAAATGAAAAACAACAACCTACAGCTCGATGAGGCCAAGACCTCTGAAGACCAAAGAATTGGGTTCTGTAAACAGCAACAACAGAAATGTGTCCTTTTTCTCTCTATTTTTACCCTTGCCTAGAATCGGCTGTCCTGTGTGTGGCATATCTGAGGGACACCTGCTGGGCCAGGTGAAGCCCAGAGCAGCCGCATCCAGAAGCATCCAGAACCGGTGGACTCATACCGCCTGACGGAGTTCATCCCAGACTTCCATTGCGTGCGCTAGATGCACGCAGTAGAAAATGCTTCCAGTTCTATGAGTTCTGCCTTTGGGTCCCTGCCAGACCCATCTCCAGGGGACTGGCTCTACCAGCTGAAAAATCCCCTCATAGAGTCAAATCTCTAATATATAAGAATTTCCAAGTTTTCCCAAAGATAGTCTGTAAGTGCCTCTAAACCTAAATGTCTCCTCAGCATTACACTAATTTCCTCTAATTATTTGCTTTCTTTCCCTCTTTTTTAAAAATTTTAATTTTATTTATTATTTTTTTAGACAGAGAGAGAGTGTGTGTGTGTGAGCAGGGTGGGGGCAGAGGGAGAAGAGAGAGAGAATCTTAGGCAGGCTCCACGCTCAGAGCCGGATTTGGGGCTCCATCTCACGACCCTGAGATCATGACCTGAGCCTAAATTAAGTCAGCCACTGAACCGACTGAGCCACCCAGGTGCCTCTCCTTCCCTCCCTTTTTGGTTTTAAGTTCCTCAAAGTGGCAAGTTAAAAAAAAAAAAAAAAAAAGGACAACAGGACAAAAGAGACAAGTGAGAGACCAAAGGAAAAATTATGCATGTGGTCATTCCTATCATGAGGGAAGCCGGCAGGGATTTAGAAAAAGCATCATAAGAACTAAGGTTGAAAGTGGTAGACTGTACTTCTAAATAACGAAAGAAGATACAGATCAAGATAGAGTGTTGTGTTTTAAGGCAGCATGGGGCTCTGTGACTATTTGGACTCTTTGGAAATTCTTTAAGGTCAAAATGAAATGCTCTGAGTGGGGTGTTACACACACTTCCCTGAGATTACAACTTCGTTACAACACATAACTGAAAAAGTCAGCCTAGTCCTCAAAATGTAATGCATGCATCCTGGAGCATGATTTCCTTACCTTTACTTTTTTTTTTTTTCCTTTTTTCACATTAAAATCAGCAGCAAATTAAATGCAAATGTCTAGAGAAATGAAACACTTGTGCTACAAATTTACACACACCAAATCAGAAAAAGAGAAAGTTATAGTCCTCTCGTGGATTGTAAATCCCCAGACTTCTAAATATGTACACTCAATGTATTAAAGAGCAACTTAACCTTGCTTGGAGGACTTTGACTTTTGCAATTTCCAACATATGTTTATTCTTCAAACCAAAAAATTGCATTTCCATTGGGTTTAATATTAATATGCCAGTTTCTGCTAGTGCTTAAGCTACTTGTTGGAAATAAGTCTGGTGCTTTTAAACATTACCTAGAGCCTTTTAGATAGCTGGAACCCCATATAAAGGAATATCATCAAAGGGGAATGCCAAATTGTAATTAAATGCCAGATTGTTTTAAAAGACAAAACATAAAGAAGCCATCACATATTCAAAGTCATATGGGACGAACTCAGCCATCGAATTCCAATGGGTTTTGCCATCACTCATAGACACCTCTCCCAGCAGGCCATCTTTACAGCTAGGTTATTGCAGAGTGTACCGTTTGCTCAACTTTAATGCACTACCAAAAGTCACCGCCCCCACTCTACCCCATCAACTGAGCTTCACGTCATCCTTTCCCAGATGTTGGATGTATTAGATAAAAATGGGGAAATGGTACACTTCCACTTTTTAACATTTCTTTGTAATTGCTTCACCTAATGTAGCTCTCAATCACCCCCATCCTTACTGATCTTCCCAGACCAGAAACAGATGTGCAATGTCATTGTATACTCACCACTGAATGATTAAAAACAAGGGAACCCAATACGGCAGGACAGGGTGGAAAGTCACCATGTAGATATTGGATTTCCCTCTGTATTCAGAGGAACTGTGTGGAAAACCCACAGAGGGAAGGTAGAAGTAGAACGAGAATTAAAGCTGCCTTTTGCTGAAATTACTTCTATAACAGGAGAATGTGGAAGCACACCCTTAGATCTCCCAACACCTCCTGCTATGGATTCTCCACTTTAAAATATGTTTTAGGAGGGGCTCCTGGGTGGCTCAGTCATTAAGCGTCTGCCTTTGGCTCAGGTCATGATCCCAGGGTTCTGGGATCAAGACCCACATCGGGCTCCCTGCTCAGCGGGAAGCCTGCTTCTCCCTCTCCCAATCCCACTGCTTGTGTTCCTGCTCTCGCTATCTCTCTCCCTCTGTCAAATAAATAAATAAAATCTTTAAAAAAAATAAATAAAATGTGTTTTAGGACTAGAGTCCAAGAGTTGCTTTTCACATATGCGGAAACGAGGAAGATTCCAGTCCCCAAAGTACAGTTTACTGGTCAGCCTGAACATCGTGGAATGTTTTAATGTTTAATGTTTTAATCGATAGTTAAAACCTTTATTCTAAAAGATTCAGTTACTTCAGAGAGGAGGCCACCCCCAGAAATGTCCTGTGGAAGCCAAAGCCACAGGGAAGCTGGGGCCTGATGGGTTAGCAGCAGGTGATCCAGATGTGCACATCTGCTGCAACCCACCCCCTCCCTCAGGCAATGGCTGGGCTGCATTCTGTCACTAGGGACAGCCAGCACAATGGGGAGGCAGAAGAACAAGGTAAAATGACATTTGGAGGGTTTGTTGAGTTATGATGATATTCTTTGAAATTCCCAAGGGTTGTGAAGGGTCTTCAAAGGGATTCTCAACTCCAGGATTTAGTGCTCTGGGCAGCCGCCCAGGTACCACAAAATCCCCATGTGTGCATGTCTCCTTTGTTACCCATGTATAGACTCCCTCCCTGACGTCAAAGCCATGTTTGCTCAGCTTGTTGAAAATGTGTTCCTTGCTGGCCACATTCTTCCGTTTTCTGAGTCAGGGAGGTTTCTGCAGAGCCGATGGCACTGAAGCTGTTCTCTTCTTAGAAGGGACAGGGGGGACAGTTGTTTCTGCATCGAGCCACATGCTAACCAGACAGGCTTGTTTGCTTAAGAAACCTTGTGTTTTTTGATAGGGATTTAATGCAATCCCTATCAAAATACCATCACCTTTTTTTCAAAGAAATGGAACAAATAATCCTAAAATTTGTATGGAACCAGAAAAGACCCCGAATAGCCAAAGGAATGTTGAAAAAGAAAAGCAAAGCTGGTGGCATCACAATTCCGGACTTCCAGCTCTATTACAAAGCTGTCATCATCAAGACAGTATGGTACTGGCATAAAAACTGTCACATAGATCAATGGAACAGAATAGAGAGCCCAGAAATGGACCCTCAACTCTATGGTCAACTCATCTTCGACAAAGCAGGAAAGAATGTCCGATGGAAAAAAGACAGTCTCTTCAACAAATGGTGTTGGGAATATTGGACAGCCACATGCAGAAGAATGAAACTGGACCATTTCCTTACACCACACACAAAAATAGACTCCAAATGGTTGAAAGACCCAAATGTGAGACAGGAGTCCATCAAAATCCTAGAGGAGAACACAGGCAGCAACCTCTTTGACCTCAGCCGCAACACCTTCTTCCTAGAAACATCACCAAAGGCAAGGGAAACAAGGGCAAAAATGAACTATTGGGACCTCATCAAGATAAAAAGCTTTTGCACAGCAAAAGAAACAGTCAATAAAACCAAAAGACAGCCGACAGAATGGGAGAAGATATTTACAAATGACATATCAGATAAAGGGCTAGTATCCAAAATCTATAAAGAACTCATCAAACTCAACACCCAAAGAACAAATGATCCAATCAAGAAATGGGCAGAAGACATGAACAGACATTTTTCCAAAGAAGACATCCAAATGGCCAACAGACACATGAAAAAGTGCTCAACATTGCTCGGCATCAGGGAAATCCAAATCAAAACCTCAATGACATACCACCTTCACACCAGTCAGAATGGCTAAAATTAACAAGTCAGGAAACGACAGATGTTGGCGGAGATGTAGAGAAAGGGGAACCCTCCTACACTGTTGGTGGGAATGCAAGCTGGTGCAGCCACTCTGGAAAACAGTATGGAGGTTCCTCAAAAAGCTGAAAACAGAGCTACCATACGACCCAGCAATTGCACTACTGGGTATTTAGCCCAAAGATACAAATGTAGGGATCCGAAGAGCTACGTGCACCCCGATGTTTATAGCAGCAATGTCCACAATAGCTAAATTATGGAAAGAGGCAATATGTCCATCGACAGATGAATGGATAAAGAAGAGGTGGTATATATATATATATATATATACACACACACAATGGACTATTATGCAGCCATCAAAAGGAATGAAATCTTGCCATTCGCAATGATGTGGATGGAACTGGAGGGTATTATGCTGAGCGAAATAAGTCAATCAGAGAAAGACATGAATCATATGATCTCACTGATATGAGGAATTCTTAATCTCAGGAAACAAACTGAGGGTTGCTGGAGTGGTAGGGGGTGGGAGGGATCGGGTGACTGGGTAATAGAAATTGGGGAAGGTATGTGCTATGATGAGCACTGTGAACTGTGTAAGACTGTTTAATCACAGACCTGTACCTCTGAAACAAATAATACATTATATGTTAAAAAAAAAAAAAAGAAGATAGTAGGAAGGGAAAAATGAAGGGGGGGAAATCGGAGGGGAAGACAAACCATGAGAGACGATGGACTCTGAGAAACAAACTGAGGGTTTTAGAGGGGAGGGGGTTGGGGGTATGAGTTAGCCTGGTGATGGGTATTAGAGAGGGCACGTACTGAATGGAGCACTGGGTGTTATACGCAAATAATGAATCATGGAACACTACATCAAAAACTAATGATGTAATGTATGGTGATTAGCATAACATAATAAAATAAATAAATAAAAATTTAAAAAATGCAAAAAAAAAAGAAACCTTGTGTTTATTTTTTGTTTCTGTTTGTCTGGCATCTAACCAGCATTAGTAAACTGTCCATCCTTCAGCTTTGAGAATGGGAGATGCTGCTATTCAGTGTCTCTTGGTAGGGACTTGTTCTAAAGATGGTCTTGAACATAGCTGAGCCCAGCACGTGGCAAACTTCTCTCTCCACCTTGATGGGGGACAAACGTAGTGTTGAGGGAGGATGGTAGCTTACTGCTATTGTGCAAGTGATGGTGATCATCACTGGCCCATCTGAGGTCTAAAACCTTCTATTGCTTGCCGAAGTGTTAATTGAATTATATGTACTGTAAGAAACTATAAAAAAGGTGGGGGGGGGGATGAAAACCATCTTGATTATTGATAAACTTGTTTTAGCTATTTGGAGACTTAGTCATTTACTCTAAGAGGGATGCCAAAGCCTTAGTCACCTCTTTTGTAGGTTACGATTTTACTGTAGAGCCTAGAAAGAAGGATCTCTGACCAATAAACTGGTCTGTCCCATGTAACTTATTGGTAAGAATGGGTGAGGACATAATGTTTGTTACATGTCTATGATAGGGCAGACTTTCAACATTTAGTATCTGACTTTAATTCTGTGAAGTAGTTATTCCCATTTTACACCTGGGAAACTGAGGTAGAGAGAACTTGTATAACTCATTCAAATTCACACAACTGAAAACTGACGGAGTCAGAATTTAATCACAGGCCAGAATGACTCTAAAAGACTTTTCCTACAACATCAGAGTGCTGGAAAAAAGTTTCCGACACTATATTTCTTACAGAAAGATCTCATAACTTCGTGGTTGGTCCCCGACAGATCTGGTGGTCTTGTCATGATCACAGATGTCACATGAAAGCAAGTAGCACTGGAAGCTGATGATCTACTCTGTGACTGACTATTCCCCCAGAGTGTCTTGACCATTTTTTTTTTTAAAGATTTTATTATTTGACAGAGAGAGACACAGTGAGAGAGGGAACACGAGCAGGGGGAGCGGGAGAGGGAGAAGTAGGCTTCCCGCTGAGCAGGGAGCCCGATGCAGGGCTCGATCCCAGGACCCTGGGATCATGACCTGAGCCGAAGGCAGACGCTTAACAACTGAGCCACCCAGGCGCCCCTGTCTTGACCATTTTATCTCCATACCTCACCCTAGTGACATTTTCCCTCACCTCTAGGACCGAAGTAACTAAAAATTCACTTATTTTCAGAATTGAGATTTTTCTTTAAAGATTTATTTACTTGTTTGAGAGAGAGAGAGAGAGCGTGCGTGCATGCAGGGGGGAGGCGCAGAAGGAGAGGGAGAGAGAATCTCAAGCAGGCTCTGCACTCAGTACAGAGCCCAACTTGGGGCTCAATCTCATGACCCTCAGATCACAACCTGAGCTAAAACCAAGAGTCAGACTCTCAACTGACTGACCACACAGGCGCTCCTCAGAATTGAGAATTTAAAGAAACTCTGCATTCCTCTCTACCTAGCATGGCCATTCTTAATATGGAAGCCCTGAAATCACAGGAGTATTTATGAGTTATTAATTATTTGAATGTTGGTCTGTAAGAGTTATCAAAATATTTAATCAGATTAAATAGAAACCATACCATTACTTGAGAAATATTTTATTGGCTAATTAAAACATCAAGGTCCTTTGTGTTTTTACTAGAATTATAGTGAAATATGTCTTTCATTCATTAAAATGGGAAAAATAATTATTAGTTTTTTAAAATACAGCATATAAGGTAGGGGAGAAAAGTCTTTCCACGACAGCAATGACAGTACTGAGGGAGGAGCTAATAAAGTAACTCCTTGGTGGCAAAAAAAAAAAAAAAGAAAGAAAGAATTCACATTAATTGCTTCAACTCAGCACTGGCAGGAAGGCAGTTTAGGGATTATACACCAGACTTTAGAAACAGGAGACAAAAGTGATTAACCCAAGATTGCCCAAAACATTTGCCAACATAAGGAATAGACTCCAGATCTTCTGATTTCAAGCTCTTGATGTCCCCTAGAATATGCTAGCTCACTCATTTTGTGCACAGCAGCTCTTCCCTAGAAAATTATTCAAGGTTCTGAGAATGTGGTTAAATTTCTAACACTAAATTTCTAACACTTCCGCAATTAGATGAGCAATGTGTTATACTGTAGGTTTTTAAAGATAAATTGTGAAGTGCCAAAGGAAACAAAACTCACCCAAATGAATTGTATATTACAGAGAAATGTTTGGGTCTAGACCACCTACACGATTGGGCAAAGCATCCACTTCGTTGGCCAGAGAACTTAGATCCAGTAGATAGATAGAGACACAGCCCCCAAAGAGATTTGTCAATAAGTAGTTGAGAAGCAATATGTCATTTTCAAAGAAAACTGGAGTCCATGAATAATTTCTAACTTTAAAAACAGTTTATTTGGTGTCCTGTTTTCCTCCATTATATTGTTTCCCATATAGAAATGAAGGGTCTTAAAAAGAGTCTGCTACTTCGAATTTTCACCATATTTTTTGATGCATAGTTAAGACACTATGAAGAAAGTTGGGTCCATGGGCCAAAATGACAATTACAGCTAAATGAAACAAAAAATTAAAGGGTGAAAACTTTATTCAGTTCGGATATTAAGTATTTCCATAAAGAAATAGCTTTCCACAAATCTGTAATGGACACCAACTTAATCCCCTCTGTTATTAGCTTTTGAAACTCTTATCACAGTGTATTTTGGCAGCCAACCAAAACCAGGATGTTCAGCTTAATAGGTTTAACCTGAATTTTTAGGATTTCCCCTCTTCTGCCATTCAAAGCATACAATTAAACCTCTGGTGAACTGCTGATAACATTTCTCTAGGCCAAATTTGCCTTTGGATACAAAGGAAACATTCCTGGAGAATGACATAATGTTGCCACCGGGCCAAAACATGTTGAGAAACATTTTTGTAAATGACAAAACATATTGTTTCAGGATTATATGCAGCATTGGGCTCCATCACTAACCCAGTATTAGGCTGCTGGGACTAAAATAACATACTTTGTGGCCAGAGGGAGTGTGTGGTTAGTAGGGATGTCTTTGTGGGACCATCTGTCCCTACATCATCACACACAGTCTCCATCATTATAGATGGCACAATGGGAAATAGAACTCCAATTCAAAGATTGTATGCTAATGTGCTATTCGAATTCCCTTCTGACAGTTACAGAGAAACAGGAACATTCCCTCAGTCAATTCTAGCCTGAACTATTGGATCAAACAAAACAATACATTTGTCCAGCAAATATTTATTGATTATCTAAACTGCCTCTGGCACTATATAAGGAGCTCAGGCTAGTGGGATCTTACTGAGCTTTCAATCTTCTGGATCACAACAAACACATTAATCGACAACTCCTGCCAATGGATGGCAAGTTGTACCTGTGATAAGAACTGTGAAGAAGATGCATGGCTAATAGCTCAGGATGCTTTAGCTATGTTAGCTTGGATAAGTTGCCTGATTTCTCTGGGCTTCCTTTCCTCATTTTTAAATGGAGTTAATGTTGGTCCCTGTTTCAGAGGATTGCTATGGGGATTATATGAGATGGTCAGTGTAAATGCTCCTAACAGTGCCTGTCATATAGTATGCTAGCTATTATCACTGCCACTCCTACTGTTTTCATTACTATTAGGAAAGGAGGCTAGAAAGGCCTTCCCTGAGGAAGTGGACATGGTAAGGAAGAAAGTGATAAGATTTCTAAATAGAGGTGCAAATGCCCTGTGGAACACAGCAAGGAGAAAAAACCTGCAAAATGTTGGTACATGAACACTGAGAAGATGTAAAGTGAGGCTGGAGAGGTAGAAAGTATTGAATGGATTACTGAACTCAACTAAGATATTTACTGTGGATTTGTAAACACCCCCAAAATGATATTTCCATTTAATGTGGGAATCCTAACTGTACGATACCATGTTGACCAAAGATAACATACTTCTGCTCCTGTAACTTCAGAGTTGTAGAGTCATTCACTCACTTATCCATGTTACAACCCATTCGACACTTACAGAATTCATTCTGTGGGTCAAACATGGTATGAGGTGCTGAAATTACAAAGATGGATGAAGTACCATCACTGCCATGGGAAGTGAGATAGAAATATGAATGGATAAAATAACTCCTAGAATTACTAAAAAGAGAGATGGACCGATTCCTATGAAAGACAGGGGAAAGATCCACTAACTCTGTGGAGAACTGGGGAAGGCATTAAGGAACGGATTTTGAGACATGAAGAATAAACAGAAGGGGGGACAAAAGAGGAGGGAGGGAAGCACGTGTCCTGAAGAGGAAACAGCATGCAGGAGTGTGGGGTGGGCAGCAAAGTGATGCAGGGAGAATCCACAGGAGTTGAGTCAGGGATGGCGGGAGAAGTCCAATCCTACTTGGGTATAACAAAAGTGTGGCTCTCTGAGATTTTGTTCTTTGGCAACCTGGAGCTGGAAGAGTATAGCAGAGGCCTCATCACTGGGGCAAACCAGGATTCTTCCATTTTCTGACTGAGGGTCATTGGGACAAAGGTTGTGCATGCACCAACGTGCACCATGGTCTGGTGCTGCTGATTTCTCGGTTTTACCATCCCAGCTGCCTCCTGCTGAGGAAAGGCTGAAGGACTGAAAAGGACAGAATTGGATCGCAGCCTTCTTGTCCAGAGTGAAAGACTCAGAACCACTGCAGATTGATAAACTGAAGGCAGGAATATTTGATGTCATTATCAAATCTCACCATGTAATGCTAACTCACCAAAAACAAGATACAAAGCCATACCTGAGGGAGAGCCTCCAATTCGGTGACAAATGGAGGAGGTGTAGAAGAAAGGCTGAAAGGAGAACCTCCAAAATGTTTAAGGGTGTTGTCTCTGAATGTTGACATCACAAGTGATTTTATTTGCTTCTCTTTACTTTGTGGGATTTTCCAAATTTTCTTCAAAGATATATATCGATTTGATGGTCAGAATAAAACACAATAACTGAAAGTCATATTAAATAAACATCATGAGTAGTACGGATAAGGTGGAGGGAACACAGGAAGGAACCCTGCACCCCCAGTATATGAGCCTTTGGCGCCAATTATTCAATAGCCTGTAAATAACTTTAATTCATGCCGCCAGGTCACCCCTCAACATTTATTTTATATCAAATATAACATGGATGATTAGGGGAGGTAGGAACAATAAACCCCAATCCCAAGATAATTCATCTAAAGCACCTACTAGAGTGGCGATACACCATAAATGACAGAGTTAGCTCCTTTTCCTGAAACTTAGTGACTTTTTCTCTCATAGAGGAGAGGACACTATTGGCAAAATAGTGAAACCACATAACCACAAGAAGTCTAGAGGAATATGGAGCCTTCCTACTGAATAGAGAGCAAGAAAATGTAGTCACTTGTGAAAAAGCCCTGAGGCGAAACGCAAGAATGTCAATTATGGCAAATTTCAGATTATAGAGTACTACAGCACATTTGAAGCAAAAGTGATTTGCTTGGCCAAGAATGGGCACATGGGCATGTCTAAATCCCTAACCTATGGCTCAATTGTTAACCCTCACATATAACATGTAGCATCGTGCTCCCCTGAATACCTTGTAAACCCAATTGTGCATAAATTATCGTTATTATTTTTTAAGAGGTGAGTTGTTTTGGATGAAAACCAAACCAAAAAAGAAAGTGGGGGGAGGTGTGGGGGAAGAGAAAGAAAGAAAGAAAGAGAGAGGGGGGAGGGAAAAAAAGGAAAAGAAAGAAACACTTCAGCACATGCCATTACAACCATTTGGTTAAGACTGAGAACATGAATTGGAGAAATTGTGCAAAATCTGAATGCTTGCAAATCTCCTGATTTCAGCTAAGGTCAGAAGGTCAACGTCATTTTTAAAGATTATTTATTTATTTATTTATTTGAGAGAGAGAGAGAGAGAATGAGAGAGAGAGAGCATGAGGGGGGGGGAGGGTCAGAGGGAGAAGCAGACTCCCCGCCAAGTAGGGAGCCTGATGTGGGACTCGATCCCAGGACTCCAGGATCATGACCTGAGCTGAAGGCAGTCGCTTAACCAACTGAGCCACCCAGGCGCCCCAACGTCATTTTTAGTAGTGAAATTCATCAGCTTGTAAAAAGTACAGTAAAATAGGACACTGAGCCATGAAAGGGGGGAAGTGCACCCTTCCATGTCCAGTTAAATTGATCCCTCTATGTCGCAATCCTTCTTGGGTATAACCAAAGTAGCTTTTCACCTCATTCTCTGGCACTGTTTCTGTCTCATTCTCTTTTTATCATATCAAAAGTACACTCTCTCTGGCTTCTCCAGGATGGCTTCTCCCTTTACTTAATTTAACAGCACTATCCATGAACCCCAGAAAAATTAGAGATGTTTCCTAAGGGAAAAGTAGCAAATTTATGCCTCGCAAGTAAGGGTTTCATTTTTATAATGCAGAATCAAAATGTTTACTGGAGTGAAAGAATTAATAGCCTAATCAGCTAACTTTTCCTTATTAGAAGGACTTGGGGCTTTAACTTGAAGTGAAATCATTCTTCTGATCCCAATGCCAGTTCCAGCTTGTTGACTTTAATGAGGAAGTATAACACTTGGAAATGTGAAACACAGTGGGTAATATTTATATGAAATCTTCAAGAACTATGGTATTTTGCTCATGTGGAATACTGTGGCATTCTGCCTAGATCAGGGGACAAACAGATTAGCACATTAACACTTTTAGGAAACATGCATATAATTTGCTTTGAATGTGGTCTTTGACTTCTAGGAGGAATACTTAATGATTCTGAAACTGACAGACTTTTTTATAAAGCATTTCTTTAAAAAAGTGCTGCTTGCTAAGAAGCTCCTAGCATCAGCATTCTAGAACAAGTATGAACTCCCCTTTTGGACAGGAAAAGTCCTCTAGAGGAAGTTCCAAAGAAATGCCCTAAAACTATGAGTAAGGTAATTTTAAAATAGTTCTTAGGCTGGTCTTCAATTATACATTTTTAAAGTATGTCTTACATGTAAGTCTTTAATGCCAGAAATGTATCTGAAAACTATAGTCACATCAACTCACGTAATCCTCACAATAGCCCCACAAGTCATGAACTACCACTATTCTCACTTTAGAGATAAAAACAATGGTGGCACAGAGAAGTTAAAAGAAATTGTCAGATTCATTCATCTGAAAATTGGAAAAGGCTGAGCAATCTGACTCCAGAGCCTGTGGTCTTAACCATCATGCCATAGTGACTTTATGCATGGATGGGTTGAGAGCTTGAAAGATCTTATAAACAAGTAAATATAAATACCGTTGTTAACAGCATTAAAGGTCCAACTTTTCCCTCCCTATTTCTTTTGTAAGTTGGAGAGACTGTATTTACCATTTAATGAGGCTTAAGCTAACCACGTTAATGAGGTTGATATACATTGTAATTTTGCTTATATACAATGCTTCCATTACTAGAGGTAAAATATTAACCAGTCAATGGGAGATTTAATTCCTAAATTGGTACAAAACTTCATCAGTAGTTTTGCTTAAAATGTTAAAATAAGAATTTTTGTTACGTCTTATTTCCTATATCATTCTCCATCGGTTTTCATGACTCAAATGCCAGTATGGAATTAGAATTTAAATGACCCACAAACATAACCCACTGCACAGTGGTGGTGGTCATGAAGAAGAGGAAGATAGAAGAAGGAGGAAGAGGAGTGGTGGAAATGTTGGTGATGAAATGATCAATGGTGAGGGAGATGAGGGTGATTTTGATATGATAGAAAGCTAAGGTGGAAAAAACATATGGAGACTGAGTAGACAAAGCAGACCTAGGTCTGCACCAACCTTCCAAACACTGAAGCAAATCCCGTCTCGAGGAAACAAGGCAGGATTGATAGCTAAAAAGATCACTGCCAAGTTTTGGCATCCAGATGTTACATGCATATAGAAGTACATGTACTTTCAGGAGAGAAGGTTGTTTTACCAGCATTTTTGTCCCTCTGTACCCCTGACCTCCAAGTAACATTTAGACAGTATTACTTATACCGTTTCTCCTCACAGACTCAAACTAACCCAGGTGAAGGAAGCATCTAGAACACCACTATCAATGAGGATTATGTTTCATGTTAACCAAATGCATTTTGGGGTAACAGAAGGCAGGTGGATATTATTTCTTCCTAGGGGATTTTTTCTTGCTTTTGTTTTATCTAGCAGAGCTGTTATTTCCCCCTTAGTTGCTATCTTCTCCTGACCATCTTCTTCCCATGCACCATATTCTATTTGGTATCTTAAGAGACCACACATTGAGGTCCACACACTGAAAATAAGAAATAAACTAAGAATACATGAGAAATGAAGGGGGGGAAATCAGAGGGGGAGACAAACCATGAGAGACTATGAACTCTGAGAAACAAACTGAGGGTTCTAGAGGGGACGGGGGTGGGGGGATAGGTTAGCCTGGTGATGGGTATTAAAGAGGGCACGTTCTGCATGGAGCACTGGGTGTTATATGCAAACAATGAATCATGGAACACTACATCGAAAACTAATGATGTATGGTGATCAACACAACATAATAAAATTAAATTAAAAAAACAAAAAAACAGAAAGAAATCAGATGTGTAAATAATATGTACAATGCGAGAGCATTTATAGATAATCCTTTGCAATTTAAACAGAAGAATAAAGATTTTTAAAAATTTAAAAAAAAGAATACATGAAAAATCAATATAAGGCCTGCAAACTTAACCAAACTGTCTAATAAACTCCATACTAAAAAACTAGACCATAAAAGATTGGATTCTTCATCAGATTTTCCCTCTTCTGAAACTTCAACTGATAAGCTGAAACATTCATTCTGGGTAATTGGAATCAGAACATTTGGAGTACAATTTTTTCTCTCCCTGTTCCAATTCTCATCTTCATTTTTTATGAATACTAGCAGCCCATCTGTCTATTTTCTTTGATGAGTTATTGAGAATTATCTGATGAAATCATTGCTCCCTTTTTCCAGCCTTAAACTAGCTAGTCAAGGGCCCTGAAAAAAAGAGAATTGTTGCGGATTTGTGTTTTGTTTTATTTTATTTTATTGAAGATTTATTTATTTATTTATTTCAGAGAGAGAGAATGCATGTTCATGTGGAGGGGGGATGGGCAGACAGAGAAGGAGAGAGAGAATCTAAAGCAGGCTCCCCGCTGAGCATGGAGCCTGGTACAGGGCTCGGTCTCAAGACCCTGAGATCATGACCTGAGCCAAAATCAAGAGTCAGCTGCTTAACCTACTGAGCCACCCAGGCGCCCCCAGATTTGTATTTTTAGATCAATCCTTTCAGAGTCTCTGGAGAACAGATTCCAGGTGGGTGAGGTTGGAAGCAGGAAGTGAGGTTGGAGGCTGTGGTCACCCAGGTAAAGCTGACGAGCTGTGGAGCCAGGACAGTCGAGTTGGGATGGGGAAGATAGGAAAGACTTTAAAAATTAGATTTAGCAATTGATTGAATATGTGGGTAAAGGAGACAGAGAATCTGGAGGAAGAGCAGGTTTGGGAACAAAAATAAAGATTTCATTCTCAAACAAGTAGAGTTCTTGGTCCCTGTTGGTGAATCAGATAAAAAGGTCCAGCAGAGGGGCGCCTGGGTGGCTCAGTTTTTAAGCGTCTGCCTTTGGCTCAGGTCGTGATCCCAGGGTCCTGGGATCAAGCCCCACATCGGGCTCCCTGCTCCACGGAGAGCCTGCTTCTCCCTCTCCCACTCCCCCTGCTTGTGTTCCCTCTCTTGCTGTGTCTCTCTCTGTCAAATAAATAAAATATTAAAAAAAAAAAAAAAAGGTCCAGCAGAGAGTTGTATTAACATGAAAGTCATGGAGAAGTCTGTGGAGGAGTTATAGACTAAGGCATCAGCAGCCTGCAGGTGCCTAGAATGATGAGAGTAGATGAGATAACTCAAGGGAAGTTTACAGTGTGAGCAAGTAGTAGCTCAAGGACAGAAATCTCAGCAAGAGAGATTTAAGGGGGAGGAAAGAATGAAGTGCCTATGCATGATAATGTGCCAGCTACAGTCTATTAATATTCAGGACTGGTCTCACCCTTCTAAGCTGTACTGCAGGGGCTGAAAGCCTAGAAACTTCATCTCTCCAAATCCCTGGACAGTAATGTTTCATTTAGATTCTGTAAATAGAAGGCACTTACAAGTGAATTAGAAAGCAGAGGAGAAGATGTGGTTCCCCGAGGGCGTGTACTTGACATCAGTAGGTGGTGGAGTTGGAGATTTACCAGAGACTTCTAGCAATGTCTTCAAATCATCCACTTCACTTTGCAGGCAGCCGAGGTTTTGGCTGTATTTTACTACAATTCTGTTAAGCTAGCAGCAGCTTCCTTTTAAACTCTGCTCCGTGAAGTGAAAGCCCCTAATGCCCTATATTAAATCTCTTCCTGCTCAAAATACTCCCAACACAGTCTGTCTTCATGAGCAAACCTTTACTAATATAGAAAGAATAGTGCCACAGAGGTATAGAGATGGCACGTCGAGAGTAAGTGATACCTGAGTAAAGCAGAGACAAGGGCAAAGGCACAATTTGGGGGGTAAAAAGAAAACCCTTATGGCAAGAAAGGCAATACCTCAGATGGCAGGTGAAAGGGAGGTGGGTCATAATCATGAGCAAATGTGATTGTGTATGTATGCTTTATTCCAAGATAGACCTGAGTGTGTTTATAAACTGAGGTAAGAGCCATCACAAGGGGAGAAGGTGAAGATAAATGAAATAGTAACCACGACTGATGAAGTCAGATCCTGGAAACAGGGTGACTGGTGGATAGGTTGGCCATGAGCAGGAGGAGAGATATTCTATTCTTCTAAGACCATGGCAAGAAAAAGGAATATGCTCCGGGAAGTTACAAGAGGTTCCATTTGTCTCCATAAAGTAGGTTCCAAGCACAGAAGACATCTGGGTTTGGCCACCCAGCATCCATGTCACCCTCTTTTGGTAACCAAACCCTGCCTTCTCTTGCAGACCCACTCTTTGCCTTCTCCACCCTGTAGCTCTGGGATGGAGCTCATGATCCAGTCCTAACCCAATTGGAACATCACATTCCACCATCTCTGGGGATTGGTCTAGCCCTGTGTGAACTGCAGCTAATAGCACGTGATAGGATACGTGTTGAGGCTTCTGGTTAAGAGGCAGGTAAACTTTCCCACAGGGCTTCACACAGAGGGAAGAGGAGTTATCTCATTCCCATGCTGGAAAGGACCTCTCTGAGAATAAGGATAAACAAGAAGGAACGGAGCCAAGGGGAGAGACAGAAAAACCTGGTCCTGGTGATCTAGATCAAGCCTCTGTTCTGAGCTTCATTTGAAGCTAGGTCTTTTCTTGGACTTTTCAATTAATTTAACCAATAAATTCTACTTTTTTCCTCTCACTTGCTAAAAGAGTCCTAAACCATAGAGTGAGGCTGTCTGCCGAATGTGAAGGAGGGTGGATTTTTTTTTTTTTAAGGGAGTTGGGGCAGACTGATAGCACAAATAGCAAAGGGAAGGATCTTAACCACTAATCACCCAGTTAGGCCATAAAACGCAGTTCAGTTTGGCTGAACTCAGCCATGCTAATGTCAAGCCTGAGTCAGTAATTTGGTTTTTTAATGTTCTCTGTGGCAACTAAAGGAACTGATTTTTTTTTCGTCACTTGCAATTGCCTTTGTGAAGTATGGGCCGCCTTTGGCTGGGCTCATATGACACCTAACATCTGGATAAAGATTGAAAAATGTGATGTCAACCATGTGTTTTGTCAAACACAATTACAAACCCCTGGGTAGTTAGGAAATATCTAATAATTGTTTCAGATTTCATCTGAATCATGTGTACACAGCACTTTGTGACTCCAAACTTTCGCAGAGTTAAGGAATATAATCTCTGCACCCACCATTCCTCCATTTTACAAGTCAGCCCCCAGCCCAAACGTGATGTCAACTTTCCCCCCACTTAATATTTCCCCCATGTGGTGTTTCCTCGATGCAAATACATCAAAATCTCAACTCCATGAGCAACTGTTCATGCCGGAGTCCCAGGTCCTATATTTCAACACTGTGTTGCATAAACGGCGGTAGAATTTAGGATATTTGAGTTGGAAAGTGAATGTGGATCTAGAAAGGCAAAGCCAAATCTTTTATTTTACTGAGGACGAAGCTGATGTTCGGAGAGGTTAAGTCACTTGTGCCGAGGTCCAACTGCTAGTTAGTGGCTGAGCTAAGGCTTGAACCCACGACTTGGGACTGCTACCACACCACCATTCTGCCTCTACCTGTCCTAACCTGCACAGTGGGGTCCCATTATTATTTTGCAGGAAGGTGCACTTTGTGGCTATGAACCTATTTAGAGCTGCCCCAAATAGGGCCAGTCATCCCTAAAATGCCTCCTTCTAAAACATTCAAAAAAGCTGAGTCTTCAGAAATATAAAAAGTCTCTCAGCATTATTAAATAGCTAAGCTTCATAGCTATCTTCTGTCTACCCACCGTTCCTGGGATTTATTGTTCAAATATTTGATGCCAACTATTGTGGCCATTACATTTAAAGGGACTTTTACAATGAAGTATCTCACACATGTGATTCTCTTTTATGTTTCTGTAACAATTTTATGCTTTTGCTATTACCTTATGGAATGGAACGTAATATGACAGTCAAACACATTCATGCAATACGATCTCATTTGCACTAGGCAGGGCAGGCTTATCTTTATTTTACATAAATGTGTAAAAAAGGGAGTTTAAATCTCTGTCTTCTGAAGGAAGTCTCTGAGTGGTCTGAGAGTACAAGGTCGTTTGTTCAAGCCTTAGGGAGATTATGACCCTCTGACTTCTTGCTCATTAATTTGTTCAATTAGAATTGTGATACAACCAAATATTCCATAACAAAATTTCCATTACTTCACTATGTCTAATCATTATCATCAGATGGAATGTTATAAATTCACATAAACATGGTTCTGAGCTAAGAATTGTACAAATAAGCTAAATAATTTATTCTGAATTAATTTCAGAAAAAAGGGTTTTAATCAAAAAAGTGAAATCTTGCCATTTTCAAGGACGCGGATGGAACTAGAGGGTATTATGCTAAGCGAAATAAGTCAATCAGAGAAAGACAAGTATCATATGATCTCACTGATATGAGGAATTCTTAATCTCAGGAAACAAACTGAGGGTTGCTGGAGTTGGGGGGTGGGAGGGATGGGGTGGCTGGGTGATAGACATTGGGGAGGGTATGTACTATGGTGAGCACTGTGAATTGTGTAAGACTGATGAATCACAGACCTGTACCTCTGAAACAAATAATACATTATATGTTAAAAAAAAAAAAAAGAAGAAGATAGCAGGAAGGGAAAAATGAAGGGGGGAAATCGGAGGGGGAGATGAACCATGAGAGACTATGGACTCTGAGAAACAAACTGAGGGTTTTAGAGGGGAGGTGGGGTGAGGGCATGGGTTAGCCCAGTGATGGGTATCAAGGAGGGCATGTATTCAATGGATCATTGGGTGTTATACGCAAACAATGAATCATGGAACACTACATCAAAACCTAATGATGTAATGTATGGTGACTAACATAACATAATAAAATAAAATTAAAAAAAAAAATTCTACACCTGAAAAAAAAAAAAGAAGAAAGGTTTTATAATTTCCCCTATGCTTTATAGTTAGAATCAGGACAATGAGTTAAAACAAGACTTACAGAGAGGGGGTTTTGGCTCAAAAACCTAAAGAAATGAACCAAAAGTTTGGAAATTGAAGCAAACAGTATATATTTTGCTCTTTTTAAGCCAGGAAAGATAAGAGGTAGAGTCAAACATTTAGAAGAACATGATTTTTAAAAAATTATAGTGTTTGTGGATCTCACAGTTTTTTAACTACAAAAAAATAATATTCACAGTAATATCAAGAACCAACCAATCAACCAACAAATATTCACCAAACACAGTAAATCTAGGGCACACAGAATGATGAGGCATAGCTCTGGCTTCTAAGAAGTTTATGATGCAGTTGAGACGAGAAGACATGGAAACAATTAGTGGAAAATATCCAGTGTCATCTATTTAAGTGATGAATTATTTTCCTTCTCCCTCATCCTCTAGTCTACCACTTGAATCTGGTTAGGACTTCGCCTGAAGCTTCTTGTGATCAGTCCCACCTCGTATAAAGGAGTATACATTCTTTGTTCCCATTGTTCAAAGCTGAAGTCAGTAAATTGATTATGATAAAATGTCTCTTCGTTGTGAGAACTTGCAGTTTATATATACTTTATAATTTACATGTATATATAAATTATTATCTCAAAGAAATAATTCAGAAACTCTTTAAAGTTGCTAGCAAACGTGTTTCTCTCCATTTTGCAAACAAAGAAGCTTAAGCTGAGACAGAAAACATCCCATGAAGTGCTCAGTAGCACCAAAATAATCATGGCACAGTGACGTTTAATGTAAACTTCAAATTTAATACTAAGGATTTTCAACCTGAAAGTTGAGAGAACTGGTGAAAAGCCTAACTTGACCACTTATTATCTGTGTCATAAAGAGGCTGTCACTTTCAGTCTCTCTAGGCTCCATTTCAGAAAGAGCTGCCTATATGAGTAAAATTAGGTTTAGATCTGAGTGAGAGAAAACCAAAAATAAGAGTGACTTCAGAACGATAGAAGTTCATTTCATTTGCTCATATAAGAAGTCTGGAGATGAGCACACCGGGGCTGGGATAGTACCCCATGAGAATGTGCTTGCAGACCTCCCAGGACAGGGAGCCTTTGTCACTGACCACATGCCACCCCTCCCTCCCGAAGCGCCCCGCCAATGACTGACGCGCGATGGCGACAGGAGAACAGCTCAGGAAGCTCCGCCCCATCTGCTCTTCCTCCTGCCTTCACTGGGGAGCAGACTGGCTTCGTGGTTCCCCAGCCTCCTCCAGCCCCTTCCCTATTTTCTCTCATACAGACCACTTCCCTTCATAAAATCCTTGCAAGTTTAATCCTGTCTTGGCATCTTCTTGGAGGACTGGGATTAACAAAACATAATATTTTGTAAAGAAATGCAACTCATGGAATTTCTTTCTTTCTTTTAAAAAAATATATATTTTTTAATTTATTTATCTGAGAGAGAGACAGACAGAGATAGCAAGAGAGAGCACAAGTGGGGAAGAGAGGGAGAAGCAGACTCCCCGCTGAGCAGGGAAGCCTGATGTGGGACTCGATCCCAGGACCCTGAGATCATGACCTGAGCTGAGGGTAGACACTAAACCAACTGAGCCACCCAGGCGCTGCACACATGGAATTTCTTGATTAAAAAGACTTTTTTGGCAGAACTAAATTTTGCTAAGTAAGCACATCTTCAGGATCGTGTTTTATGTCCACGTCAACCTCCAAAAAAATCGAAGTCCTCCTTGTGGATTATTTTTAATTAGGACAGTCACTAAATACTTTCTATCATTAGTTCTTTTTAGGTACGATGGCAACAATTTACTAAGCTTATAACCATAGAGTTGGGCTAAGTACCCTGCAGCAATATTTTTAAATTTCAAAATAATATACATATACATTTGAAGACTCTATTACTCAAGGCCCTTTATGTTTAAACTCTTCATTCATTCATTTGAACAATTTAAAATAGTGTGTACCTACTATGTGTCGGATACAAAATTAAAACACTGCAGAGACAGAGATGAATAAAATATATCTGCCCTCAGGGATCTTGCCATCTGGTCACAGAGAAACACTCCTAAATACCAACTATCAACACCCCTTAACCACAACCCTTCCTTAGTGGGAATCCTGACTGAGGAAGGACCACGGACTGACCCCAAAAGGGCCTGCTTGCTGACAGCCTGCCGCCCTGCTTCCTCAGTTACGCCGAGATGTCTGTCTATGCACAGAGTGACTCCACAGCCATCCAGGGCAGCTGCATAACCCAAACACTGCACACCTGAGCTTTTTTCCTCAAACATGGCACAATAACCCATGTGGAAAGAGAGCTTGAGGGAGCAGAGGGCCGGGGAAGAAATAAGACGCCAGAGGTGAGATCTAGGGCGGCTGAGAGGACAACCTGACCGTCAGGGTCTGACACAGAGAGAAGTTTGGCAAGTCAGTAAACATCTACAAATGCCAGACGAAAGTACTGGGAAAGAGAAGGTCCCAGGAGAAAAACTGGAAGAAAACACAGGCTTGTTTTTGTTGGGTTTTGTTGTTGCTGTTAATTTTACATTTCCCAAGAATCATTCTAGCATGTTCAGGGTATTGTCCTCAAGTTCTTTTTTGCCAGCTCACACGATGGCAAAAAGTAGAGCTGCTACATTCCTCAGAGTTCATCAGCTCAAAATTGCTTTTGTAAAAAATTGAAGAACATTTAAAAGCAAATTCAATTTAGTTAGTCTCGGTTATTTCTGAATAAATCATATTTCTGAATAGATATATTTTACATTGAATATATCAAATATGATCATTTTATGAGCAAAACAAGTTGTTGAATCCATTACATATTTTAGAGTTCTCGAGTCACTACTAAAGTGACTTTTGCTCTGTAAAACACTCCTAAAAAATAAATATTGCTTACGTTTCAAATTTTTCCAAAATGTCTTTTCTTTCCCAGCTTAGTTCTTTTTACAGAAATTCTATTATTTTATACAGGACCACTTATGGAAAAAAGCAAGCAGTCGTGAATAGCAAGGTTCCAAGGAGTAGGTAAAGCTCAGTTAGACTAAGCAGAATCCTGTGAAGCCCTGAAAAGACTGTCATATGCCTGTTTGTGGCTCCCCACAACTCCTAGGAGAAATCTCAGTGCCCACATTCCTTTCACTGCGATGGAGGGAGGATGGACAGTTGAGTGGATAAGAACCAGGAAAGGGACAGAGAAAGCTGGGATAGAGGGACAAGGCCACTTTGGAGCACTTAGTGTTGGAGAGAGGCTGCAAGGAAGGGTCCTGGAGCCTAGGAATCTGGTGAGCTTAAAGCAGCCAAGAAAATACACAGCAGATTGTCTTTGTCTTCAAAAATAAACAGTTGCAAGAGGCAGATACCTGAACTAATGAAAACTGCTTCTTAGGACTTTCTCTGAGGAAATGAAAATAGCTCACGTACATTCATCGAAATACAGATGTCTAGGAAATTAATTAATTGCACGTTGGCCCTGAGGGTTGTTATGACATCACTGAAGGTGGCGTGCAGGGTAGGCACTCATACCCTGGGACACTCCACTCTGACACGTCCTTGCTCCTCTCTGAGGAGCCGCTTTCCCACAGACCGGCACTCACGTGGTCCCGGCCCAGGGCTTTGACCCTGCGTAGCATCTGCCTTGGGACTGGAAGAGAAACTACATGAATTCTGTGGCAAGCAGAATTCTAGTGGCCACCCCACACCTGGGCCAGGAAGCTGAGGCATGTTGAAGATGAGAGGCAGAGAGTTCTCTGAGAGCTCAAACATCACCTTCCTTGTCAGGCTAGCTGGAGGGAACATTCTCTTTCCTCAAACTTGAGCAGTTTGTGCATCCCTTTTCTCATTTCTCCTAATTAGCTTGCATTCATTATTTTTGAGCTTGTCCTTTCTCTCTTCAAAGACCACAAGTGTCCTGAAGGCAGTATCCACTTGCTTCACATGTCCCCCGGCTCACAGTGGGTGTTCATCAAATGTTGGCTGGAAGGAAGCAATGGGGGGCAGAACAGTGGAACGTGTCATGGCAACATCTGCATCCACTGTCTCTACTTTCCCACCACAAACTCTCTCCTCCTGGGTTGTGCGCTCCCTCTCCCTCTCAATCTCTCTCCTGAAATCTCCCTTAGAAAGGTTAGAAAACACCCCCAGGCAGCTAAATCAGAAAGCTTCTAATCTTTTACCGTCCTTCTGCGCGTCTTCAATAGACATTATGGCCTTCCTTCAGTGTTTTAGGGATATCTCACTCTCTTGGCTTCTCTTGTCTCCTCTTGGATCATTCATTCTCAGTCTTCTCTGCCTTTTCCTTCTTTAATATTAGCTAACAGCCATCCAGAAACATCAACTTTAATTCACTTGATAAAATTTTACAGAGCACCTACTGTGGGCCAGGTATTATGTTCATGTCCTAGAAAAAAGAATTGGCTCATCTGACTTCAGCTGCCACCTCTGTGAGAAAGTGCTGAACCTCTGATGCCAAGAAGGGGCCAAATCTTCTTGCCCAGTAAATGTGATGCTGGCAAACAGAGAGGGGACCGTGTTGTGGTTCAAGAAACAGGATGGCTAGGTATGCCAACATTTCTAAATCATGGACTTCTACCTTCTCTCTTTACTGGCTTCCTCTTAATTGCTCTTCCCCTGCTGGATACCACATATCGCCACCCACCTACATGCCATCCTTCTTTACAAAAAGTGCCACCCTCCAGACCCTTTTCCCACTTTTCAGGTTAAATTCCATTTGAACAAATTCCATTTCAGTGAAAACCTTTTTACAACAAGTAAGTGGTTTCCAAATCCCAAAGCATTGCTGAAATGACACTTTCTTCTGATGACATTTCCTGATTCTCACCAAAAAAAAATTGCTTTGTAATTTTGCAAACCATTTCCTCTGTAATTCATTCTCAATTCAGTACAACAACCATTGCAGACATCTCCCACAGGAAAGTCTGTGTGTAGTAAACAAATAAAAACACTACAGAGTCTCTCCCCTATAGAGGTTCCCTCTTTGGCGCAGGGAGTGAGACCAAGTCCGGAGAAAGAGTCAATTCTTTTGCCCAACATTTCCACCTGCCTCCAGAATAAGTGCTCCCCACTGAGTAGCCAAATCCTTTCTAAAAGAGTTGAAATATCCCTCCCCAACCCCACAGTTTCTTGAAAAGCCATGATGAGCTCCCCCTCTGCAAGGCAGCACCCATGTGAACAGGATCCAAACAGCTGGCCCCTCTTACTCCAAAATCAAGCTCAGTTCTCTGCTGGTACCTCCAAACCATGGCTCTGTTCCTCCCCAGCAGACCAGGACAGCATAGGGGACTTTGGCCCAACCTGAAGCTTTCCAGGATGCACAGCACCTGGATGAATGGGTGGAGAAGAGAATGGAACAGAGATGGAGCCCAGAGGCATTCTAGGGTCCATAAAGAGTGTCTCCAAATTTTTCTCAAATGGCTGGAATTTGGCAAATCCCAAAATACTCTTTGCCAAGAACTTTTTTGCCTTAATTTCTTAAGCCCATGTGAATTTCAAAGGAAATTTGGTCCGTATGTTTCTGATTCATTTACACTTAACTCATCACAAAGTTGTTGTGAAATAGCCATTTGATGTCCAAGAAGCCTTTAGAAGTCCTTTCCTACGCCTTTTCTCCCTTGCCAATGCTAAATACAATTCCAATCCAGAATCTCTTTAAGTTGGATCTAAACTCAGAACTGAAAGAGAATTCTTGTCTTGATAAAACATTCTTGTCAGCAAGTGGATGATTTAAACCCATGGGAAACAGAATTCCCTGAAGCTCCTGAAACTTCCTCCAACTCAGGGCTAGTTTTCTCCTTTCTGAACTCATGTTAGATCAAAAGCAAAAATGTTGAGATGTAAATGGACATCACACCAGATTCCACCTCAACCATAGCAGAAACCCCGCAGAGAACAGTTGCCCTAACGTTTGCTAACAGATATTTCAACCTCAAGTCTTTGGGACACTTGGTGTCACTTCTTCTGAGGGTTGGATTTTTTCGGCCACAAGAGGCTTTGATGTCTCCAAATTCACCCACCAGTATCCAACATGCAAAGTAGCCCGGCCATGAGCTGTAAAAGGCCAGGACTGAAGTAAGTCTCCCCTTACCTCATACATAATATAATTCAAATAGAAGCCAAATTCAACCTGACAGAGTTTAGGAGGAAAAGGGGTATCACAACTGTGGTTTCCAGCTGGTCTTTTGGTGTGGGCATTGCAATGTTGGTTTTAGTATCAAATACTAGAAAGGAGACACACGGGGGGTCTGGACAGGTCTTTGTACCCACTCAGGGCTCTGTATACACGAGCGAACTCGGAAACCTCAGGCATCCTGCGGATAGTAGGCATTGCCAGCCAGCGTGGAGAGGACAGTGATGAGGGCGCACCCTAGGTGCTTCTTGGTTGGGCGTCCACTCGGGCCTGAGTGCTGCCTCAGCATCCTCATCCTCCTTCCTGCCCGTGTGTTCCAGAAGAACAAAGACTCTTCAGATCCTGTGAGATCAAGCCTGGGTCACTGCAGGAGGAGAAATCCCTCCCAAACAATCCCCTCCTTCACCTCTGCGTTACCCACTCCATCTTTTCTTATTTCCTGCTTATTCTAAAATCATTTTCTTAAGCATTTTTAAACAATATTTGCATTTAATCATCTGAAAAAATATCCTTTATAGCAGCCTCAGAGCTCTTTCAAATACCCCTCCATGAATCTAAACATAACTTGAACCATTTCAAACAACTCCCTCTTGGCTCAGTAAAGTTGCCATGTTTTTTCCCCTTATTTTAAATTGTGCAAACAATTAGACATTTTGAAAACGGCATACATCAAGTAAGGCAAGTCAGGTTTTAATTACTTGAAAACATTTATAATCCCTGCTGTCAGGATCAGCCTTCTCCCTCTAGGCACATAACATTCAAGCAATGTTGTGATATCTTTCTGGTTTGACCTAAATATCTATTTCCTTTGTTGAGTCAAGACAAAGCTTGGAGGTCAAAAATTAGGCATGGGTGGTTGAAGAGTAAATACCTGCCCCAAGATGCCAGAGTTGAGAGGAATTGTAAACTTCAATGCATCTTTAGAGGTTTGTAACGAAGTTCACATTTGTATTTAAATACCAAATAATCTTCCAATTTTTATGCATAGTTTTCTGTCGTTGTAACAAAAACATGATGTTCTGCTCCTGCTGTGAGCACTGTGCTTGGTTCCCTTGTTTACATTCGCAGCTGTAAACACAGTTTGATCCAGGCTTGCTTGGAAGCAAATTTCCCATTGTTTCCTGCACTCACCACGCTGAGAGATTTCTAGAATTTTTCTTCACATTCTCATTCTTTATGCATTGGCCCATAGGTACCTAAGCTCTTCAGGATCAGGCCATGCATCCACCTACCCAAATCTCAATGCAGGTTTACCCTTTTCTCATTTTAACCCCTCTCAGATTTTAAAACTAAGTTGTTAACAGAAAAATCGTTCCAAGGGTATTTATGAAAAGTCATATATGCAAATGCCTTCACTTCAGCTCTACTCCATACTGTAGATGTCTTCTCAGCTCCCTAAAACCCATCCATCTTTCCAAGCAGAGCTCAGCTCTCTCCACGGTCACCAGGGCCACCCTGGCAACTCCAGGGAGAGGGATGTTTTAAATAGAATGTTTAGCTCTCTTAATTGCCAAAAAAAAAAAAAAAAAAAAAAAAGGAGGGGACCCTACATTGGGTGATGGCTGTAAACAGTATTAGAACGGGCTTCACTGAATTGATCAGAAGGAGGCCGAAAGAGGGTATTGAAGAAGAGAGACAAAGAAAAAAAGAGAGAAATAGATGATGGTTGGAAGGAACTCAGAGAAAAGGAGAGAAGAATATTGAAAAACAAATACCAGCAAAAGACCATTAAGTGTATTAAATAGAAACAGGGCAAACAATGTGAATAGGAAGAGAAAATAATTAAATTCAGAGGGACTCTGCCTATGTAGAAATGTGGATTCCAGAAATAAAATTTCCCAAATGCATATTTTTGCATTTTTGTTACCAACCAATATCCACCTTACATTGTGGAATTAAAGTGCGTGTGTCCCCAGGACACAGAGTCCTGACTGGCTGCTCTCCTAAACTCAGTGAAGTCACTGAGTGTGCCCTAGGCTGAGGAGACTAGCTCTGTGCACTCTCCCCCACCCCCCCCAAGCCCCACGTCCAGTGTGGCTCCCCCTCCTTGATGTCTGCAGGAGCAGAGCGGGGCATTGAGTCACCCATCATCACAACTGCTCAAATCTCAGCCATCACTCCATAGACATCACTAGGGTGGGCTCCCCCCTTGCCTCCCAGCAGTGTCCAGCAGACGAGAGGCCACTGGCTTTCCGGAATCTACAGTCCATCTCTGCACAGACTCTTGCCAAGAAGTTCTCAAGCACTGGGTCTTGGATTTACACAACAGGTAAAGCCCCTACCCCTTTGTTGCCTCTCCATATTCCATCCAGATGGGGTCCTTTGTCAGGGATCATCTGTTGCCTCTCTGTAAACTACACAGAGCCTTTCTCTCTGTCCCCTGAATGATCATATCTTTAAAAATAAAGGAGGCAGCTGTCCCCTTTGCACTGTCCTCTGTGGATGCTCCTTGGAATCCAGTCCACCTCTCCGATCTTACAGCCCTGTGTTTCTCACTCTATCTTTTGACAGAGGGCTATTTTCCTGATTGCCTTTCCACTTATATCGATGTTTCTAAAACACACGACCTACTTTTATACTTTATATTTTATCCTTTGTCATTTTCTGGAATAGAGAAAAATTTACTCCTGGCATTCTGGTGTGGGAACAAATATCCAAAATTCTGTAGTCTTTGAACTCAACCAGAACTTCTCTCTGTATGTGGCGTACTTTTAGGGCAAAGGAAAATGCATGTGATTATCTAATTTTTTAGGCCAGAATGATGCAGCTGAGGTGGCAAGGGACAGACAAGACAGGTCTACCCCCTTTGAGGCATCGGAGGCCTTCCATAACATCGCTGCACTTTACAAATGCAAAGAGCCTAAAGAAAACTCCAGAAAGCACCAGGGACCCTGTGTTTTCTGTTACATAGAAAGTTTACAATGTTGAGACGAGACAACAAAAGATCAAGTGACTTCTAAACCAAAAAAATCAGTAAATAACACCTAATATTCTTGAATATGTTTTAGCACATTTTTAAGAAGTTATGCATTCAGCATAACATATTAGCCAGAAAATCCTGTTCCCTGACCATCCTTTATGAAGAGAAAGGAGCCACATACAATATGCAAATTAGCAGAGACATGAGACCCTAAGTTAGGGCTGTCCAAGCCCAAACCCTGGTTTTTCAGGAAGATTGAGTGAAAAAGAAGAGACAGGAAGCAAAGTGGAGAGTGGGAGAAGGGTGACAGGGGGCTGTAGTCAAAGATGAAACTGGAAGAAAACCACAGGCAGGGAGACTGTGGGACTTTCTGTGGTCTGAGCCCATCTCGTGAAAAAAGGCACGTACGCATAACATTTTGCAAACAATGTCAAGCAGTTCAGAGACCCCTCAGAATCTCCTACAGCACCCAATAGTAAATAAGAACATAAATATCTTAAGCCTACAATACTGTGGAATCAAGATATTTGGGAAACAGGAAACCGGCTGAACACAGAGACAACTGTACCATCCAAAACAACATGACTTCCAAAGATTATTTTGCTTCAGTGAAGGGAGATGTGTTTGCTCTTAAACCCTGTGCCAAACCCAGGCATAAATAGCCCTCTGTCTCGTTTCATTTTCTTTAGAGATAATCTATTGAGGATAAGGCCATTCTTCAAGGTTTTTAAATGCGAGTATCATTTTAAATTTTTTTGATGCTTCTAACTCAATAATTTCATGTGGTAATAAAAATAATTTGTGTTTAAGTGCTCTCCAAGGATCCTGCTCCAAGTGCTGCAATTCCTTTCATTTGGCCTAGAGCCCTGGTGACATTTCCCTGCTAAGGGTCTCCCGTGGGTTCCAACTGGATCGTCTGAGTCTCTGGATAATTTGCGTTTACTTTCTGTTGAGTCAGTTCCTAGTTCCAGCATCGCTGTGTCAGAGGTGGAGCCCGATGCCAAGTTTACTTGGGGGACTGAGACTTCAACGTTTCCGATTCTTGTGCCAGAGAGGGCTACTTTCTGCGGGAACCCATTCCAATAAGAGCAAATAAACTATGGAAAAGTGTTCAGCCTCGTTCATAATTAAGGATGTGTAAGTCAAACCCGGAATAAGTTACTCCTCGCCAGCATGTTTTAGAGATAAAAACACCACCTTATTCGCAGGGGCTGGTGGAACTGCACCACAGTACGACCCTTACCAGATTGAAGCCTATTTTAGTAAGACATAGGAAGGACAGTAAAAATACTGCTTTCCTTTGACCCAGAAATTCCATCTTTAGGAAAATTTTAAAGGAGGGGGAGAGCAGAAATGACAGAAATCAGATCGCTTCCAGCAGCATCACTGATACTATGGAAACAAGAAACAGCCTGAACACTCAACAATAAGCAATTGGTTATCTAATTATGGTTAGTCCATAGGGGATACTGTGGTCTACACTGACCATAATCAGTCTACCCTCAGGCCAGTGATTGGCTTATGAAATGGCCATAGGACTCGATTTTGGCCACTAGGATGAGAGGAAAAGTTTTCTCAGGAGTGTGGGGGGAGGTATCTCCTCCTAAGAAAAAGAAACAGGAAAAAAAAAAAAAAAAAGAAACAGGAAGAAACAATTCATCCTCTAACCCTGGGCACCGTGCTGGATGTGGTCCCCAGAAGTGCTACCGCCATCTTCAGAGGTACCTGAGGGGGAGATGAATATGGAGAACACACTGGAGAAATGGAAAAATCTGAGACCTTGACGACAACACTGAGTTACTAAATCAATCAACCCGGAGCTGCAACTTCCATCACATGTGAAATACTCCACAGCTGTGAAATACTAAACTTTCTTACAACTTGAGCCAGTTTGAGTTGAGTTTTTCTGTAACTTGCTGCCAAAAGAATCTGATAGAATCAACATTAATTTCATCTTGCATAGCAAGGATAACAGTGATGACTAATGTAAACCCATGGAAGTTATTTATCAATAATTTTAAATAAGAGTAAAATCCCCAAAGTCTATCCAATATGATTATAACCACCTAAAAATTATGAGTGTATCTATACACATACATAAAGAATAGTAGTAACAAAAAATAATTATATCAGAGTTAAAGACATTAAGTGTAAATTATAAAAGAGTTGAAAGTTTTTAAGTAACAGTATTTCAAGTGTTGCCTTCTATAATTTTTCTTCACATCATGTCTCAAAATGGTGAGCATCTGTAGTCTAGGGGGCACATCTGATTCATCCCAATTTTAAGGACAGTTGCTAGAATATTTTTGGTTTTATATAAGTCAGGATGGATTAGGTTCTGTTGCGCCAACAACCAAAGCAGAAATCTTAATGCCTTATAACAACAACGGCTTATTTCTTGCTTAGGTTACGAGTCCATTGGGGTTGGATGGAGAAGTGAGATTGCTTTTGCTCATCAGAGTCACCCAGGGACTCCAAGTGATGGAGCAGAAGCCCTTCCAACTGTAGATTGTCACCATGCCAGGGGTTAAAAAAAAAAAAAGCATGCAAATTGCATACAGGATTTTAATGCTTCCGCCCCATTATTGCCACTCACATTTCATTAGCCAAAATAGGTCACGTGGCCATGCCTAAGTTCAAAGGAAGAGGAAAAGTGCAATTCTCCCATGGGTCTGGAAGCCCCAAGTATTTGGCAAACAGCCTTAATGACTAGCACAGGGTTGCAACAAATGGCTGTTGGATGCATAGCACCATTAAATGTACAGGACGTAGACATTAAAAAACAAACAAAAAAAAAACAAACCCAGAGGTAAGGGAGAGATGAAGCCTATACGTAATAAAATTAGTATATTGAGACACAAAACATCCCCTCACATGTTTTAAATCCCTGCTCGACGTCACCCAGCAATTGCTTCTTGCAGGCTCATATGGTTGCACAAAACATGTGGTGCAAGTCTCAGCATATTGTAAATATAATGGAGACTTTTCTAGCATTCCCAAAGTGTTCCAGATTCATCATTACATAATATCTCCTGTGCAAAATCTGCACACCTCCCCAGAAGCAGCAAACGATGAACCTGCCTGATAGGACATACCTCACACCTCTCTACTCCCTGCTACCTTTCCGCGTGCTTTGGTAGTTTTTGACATCTTAACATTCTGATCTCAGATCAAGCATAAATTCTGAACTGTGACACTCAATGTCATTCCTCATCTCATTTTTCTCTTCTTCCCCTGACTTCATTCCCCCGAGCTGCACCCTGGATTCCCCAGGGGAGCACCCACTTCTTTCCCCATTCCCTTCCACATTTAACTGTCGTTCTTCCTTAGCTGCTTTCTCCAACAGCCCCTAAAAACCTCTGGGCATCTCAACCTGAACACTGGGTTCTCTCCTCCTTGTCATGGGAGGAACAGGTGAGGTTCCTTCTCAGGGGACTCTGTCTCTGACAGCAGTCTAGGAACATATGACCAGGAGCAGGATGGCCAGGCCTAGAGCTAGGGAGATGGATTAGCTGCTGAATTAGGTGGGAAAAGATGGGTTTTACTACGCCCTTTTTGGCCTATTCTTCATCATTTTGTGTGTGCATATGTGTGTATAGTAAAATCATTTATATGTAGTAAGACTTTATATATAATATATATAATGTATAACATATATTTAATAATATATTTAAAAATAAATTACATATAATATATAATAAATAATAGATTTTAAAATATATTATATATGTATATGTAATCTTACCTTTCCCAGAGTGTATCAACAAGGAATTTTTAGATTATCAGTACCAGAAACCTTCACTTAAACTGCATTTTTTAAAAAAGAATATATTTATTGGCTCATAAAACATTCAAGGGTAGGGCTGGTTTGAAGCAAAGCTTAATCCAGGGGCTCGAATGATGTCATCAGGATGTGATGTCTCTGCCCTCCTTTCTCAACACTTGTCTTTGGCAGATTTTCCCTCAGGAGTGGAGGATGGATGCTTGGTGCTCCATGGGTCACTACAAGTTCTCCACAGAACAAGCAAAAGGCTTGAGTTCCCCACACTGTCCCCCAATCCAGCCAACAATAACTGGCCCAGAACACTGGCTGTGCAGATGCAATGAGGCCAGTCGGGCTCGCCCCTGGTGGGAGGGTGGGGTCACATCTCCCCAACCCTAGGGGGAGAGGGGGAGAGGTAATGCTCTGGACAGGTAATGCTAGAGGCAGATTATAGAAAGAAGCCTGAAAGGATGCCAGTAACCCAGGCACAGGCTGTCACACTGCCTTCCTTTAGACGCTGCTCTTTTCCTTTGCTCCCTTCAAAAGTGGGCTTTCTTTTGTTTCAGGAGGGTTAGTGGAAGATGGTCTTGTTTAGTAACAGTGATGGCTTCATGTGTTGTTCCTTCTAAAGCCGTATTTCTATTTTAATGGGGACTTCCTGAAGACCCAGTGGATCAGAAGAAAGAGCAACCTAGTGTTGGGTCTCAGCTCTCAGAGACCTCAAATAACTCACCTTGTGGACTTGGTTTTTTTAATTCACAATTGAAGGAGGATGAACGAGATGATCTCCTAAGGCCCACCATCTCTCGACGTTGTGATTTTATTGTTCTAGGACACTGGGATAGCGTTGCGGAAGTTACTCGTTCAATGTCTCACTGCTGACAAAAGGTGCCAACACACCCTTCCAATTCCAAGTGAGAGGCTCTTTCTTACACACCATGGCTGTCACACTGTAGGAGGGGGGTGCTGATGGACTCACTAAGCACTTGGGTTTGAGGGGGAGGAGAGATGGAGAAGGCACAGACACCACCACATTTTTCAGGTCATTAACAGAGATGGCATTAAAATTGGCACAAGAAAGGAAATATTGACTATTTTCCAATCCATAGAGTGGACAGGTGTGATCTGAGATCTATCTGGATAATGGTGGTCATGGACAATGATGTAGAATGTCCAGAAAACCATTAAAGTAGAATTGGAGCTTGGCAACTCGGACAGGGCTGGGAATATGGACACCTCAATGGATTGAATGGAAAGCGTGATAGAACTTAGAAGGGCCAGTGAGAGAGTCCTGGGGACACGGCCAAGGGTGAGGTTCTAGGACTGGAGGACCTTTCAGAGGTGAGTGGAGGGATGGCACAAAGGGACCTGGAGGAGGAGGGTCAGGAAGGTTCAGGAAAGAGTCAGTGAAGCCTGATGGGAAGAGAGTTTCTGGATGGTTGGAGTGAGGATGGGGAAGGAGAGAGATGGGGTAAAAGGAGAACCAAGGGCTGCTGGTCCCCTCCCTCTAGAATGCACCGATGCATCTCCTTGGTGGAGGGGGTCCTGGCAATGATTGCAAGAGCGAGAGAGGAACTGGAAGTTGAAATGGGGGCAATGAACACAGGTGAGACCAGAATGTTCTGTCTGCTTAGCAGTATAGGGATGGGGGGAAGGGGTTGGGAATGGGGATGACTTTGAGAAGCGTGAAGGGAGCTTAGAAGCACAATTGTGAGGACTAAATTAGTGACTCAACCACACTCAGCTGTTTTACCTTGTGCGCAGAAGAACTGACGTTAGTGACGTCAAGTTGTACAGATTGTCCCGCCAGAAGCAGGTTAGAACCGGATGCCAGGGCGGTGAGACAGAAAACTAGAACAAACCTCACAGAATGTAAACGAAGTGGGCTTTTGTATTTATTTTGGTCCCCTGGGCTCTCTGAGGAGACATGCAATCCCTCAAGGGCCAGTACCTTATCATGCTCTCCTCTTTAACTCCTCTCGTGGGGGCCAGCAGATCCGGACTCACCCAAGGGTAGGGGACAAACCGTCTAGAAGAAAGGAATTATTAAGGGGTGAGCAGAATCTCTTCCTCAAGAGAAACACATTCATTTCCGGAAATGTGGAAGGATCACGAAGGGAATTATAATTTCTTGCTTTACACCAAAATAAATCTGGGGCAGAAAAAATATCTCACTTCTTATGTAAAATAGACCACTTGGGAGGAAGCTGGACCCACTGCTGAAACAGTCTGCAAAAGCACAAGCCTCTAAAAGGCCTTTTCCCAAAGAAAAGGGAGAGACAGAAGGGACACTTGCTAAGTTGGTGGGAGGCCATTCTGCGCTGTTAACCCCCAGCCCTTCGCGGGAGAGCCTGTGGCCGCGCTCTGTGCTGCCACCTAGTGGAAAGAGTTGGTAATTCCAAATGCTTGGGAACGGCCCGGAAAGGAAAACTTCCTGCTTCCCAATTTAAAAAAAGAAAAAGAAAACATCAGCCAGAAAAGACTGTCCGGTCCAGAGTATGTGGAGCGCAGCAGCAACCAGCCTCCTGACAGCTGCAAACACATCCCTTGTTGGTCCGCTCTGTAGGCCTGCGAGGCCCAGCAACACTCCTCAGGCTGAGCGCTGCAGAAACACGGCAGGCTCCGCAGAGGACAGCAGGTGAATCCCTGACCCCTCGGGAACATGTCCTTTGCTGCGGTTTCAACCCTGGCACCCCCCTCCCCCATCTTTTTTTTTTTTTTTTTCCTCCTGGATCTGGGCTTTGTTACGCTGCAGCCCTTTTCAGTTCAGGACTCAGTGATGAAACAATCAGTGACCACTCAGTAGGCAAAACACACCCTCGTCCACTTTGGGGAAGAGATGTGACAAGTTAATGAGATACAGCCCGAGTCTCTTCCCCACTGCATCCCAGGCTTCGGCACTGACAGTCAAATGCTCACAGGAGGTGCCGGGAGACTCTAATCGAGGCAGGCAGCCGCGTGGCCGGGAGGCTTGCTCCCAGTTCGTGTCCGGGCGCAGCCTTTCGTGTCTCCTTCTGGACTTCGCTTCTCTGGCGAAGGAGCTCCAAGGCAGTTGGCTGGCTGACTCGGCCAAATCTCAGTTTAAGAGATGGCCCTTCTCCGTGTTGCCGGGGCCAGGTCGCCGCGGCAGCCCCGCGCCCTCACTGGCTGTGCGGGGCAGGGAAGGCAGAAGGGCCCTGGTTCTGCAACGGCCCACCGGGCATCGCGGGCTCGAGGACTGACGGCCGGGGCTAGAAGACGCCTGCAACCGGCGCTTGTTACACTTCCAGGCAGGATCCTTCGATAGGTTTTCCCCACGGAACAGAAATGTTACATCACTTAAACAATTTCACGAAGACAGCTTTGAGGTGGGGGATGAAGGGGGAGAAAAACCCACGTGAACTCCGTATACTGTTGCCAAAGGCAGTGCACTATCTTTTGTTTTAAGAAATAACTGACTTTTAAAAACCTCCGAACGATTTATAAATCAAAATCATTTTTCCCTCGAGAACAATCCAGAAAGAGGAAAATATTCAAAGCATCAAACTTTCAAAAGACCTATTGGATTTAAAGATTCTATCCAAGAAAATAACCCTGGATTACTTAAATGACCCTGCAGCGCTTCAAGGCACAGATGAAAGCCGCCACCGAAGTACAGAGTGTTATTAATAACCCTTGGTGTCCAGCCATCTCCTTCCTTCCCCTGCTCTTTTGGGCAAGCATCTGCCTCGTTCTAGTTTGTCACTTTATTTCATTATGTAGTTTTCTGACATCTGCTCCCGGGCTCTCTGAGATAATGGGGAATTCTGCTTAGAGATGGAGCCACACAAGAAGGGGAAGGTAAGGCAGAATCTCTGAAGCCCGATGACCCCATTAAAGGATTTTGGAGAACTGCAAACATGGGATCCCCCCTAAACACCACGGGACCGAGGCCAACGAGCCACATTACTGAATGACTCCTCTAACAAACATAGCAAGAGAATAAGCAGCCTGTCAGTAAGATTCTGATTATTGTGCTAAATCAGAAACTGTGCTTCCTGGTGGTAGCAGTCCTTATCAGTGCGTTGCCGGTCACCCCCTCGGATCCCTCCGCCATGTTGGCCATGACTCACCTTCGGGTCTGTGTTCACTCTCCGTGGCCAGCGCCTGTGCCACTCATCAAAAGTCTGCTCTCAGGTGCCCACTTTGCCAGCAAGTCAAGGAGCCTAGGATGTGGTGCCCCTCCTATCTCAGGCAGCCCTTAATCAAGGATAGGCCAGTGGGAGAGTGTCGGTTCTCCTGCTTCCTCACCGCGGGCAGAAACTACCCTGAGGGGTAAACTGTGTGATCTTGAGAGCTTCCCCGCAAGGCTGAGCCAGCTTTACTGCAGTGGTTTTAACATATGTCCATAAATTCTCTGACATTCCTCCCTTCAAAAGATGGAGCCTAATTCCCTTTCCCTTAAATGCAGGCCAGACAGCGACTTGCTTCCCAAGAACAGAAGATGAGGGAAGTTAGGCGAGGTGACATCCAAGGCTGAGTCAAAATCACTGGCTTCTGCCTGGCTCCCTCTCTTGGACTCTGCAGCCGGGGGACACCCACATCACGAGGACACTTAGGCAGCCTTGGGAGAGCCCCCTTGGAGAGGAACTGAGGCCTCCCACCAATAGCCACGACCAACACACCAGCCATGTGAGTGAGCGCTGCCTTGCAAGTGATTTCTTCACCCCAGATAAACCTGACCAGTGAGGCCCAGCCAAGCCACTCCTGACATCCTGACCCACTTAAACTTTGCAAGAAGATAAATGTGTATTGTTTGGGGCAATTTGTTACACAGAAATAAAGAAAGGACAGAGTTTCTCTCCATGGGCCTTTGCTCAATCCTGCGCCCTCGCTAGCCTCTTCCCCTCTAGTCATGCTTTCCCATCCCCCCCCCCCCCCCCCCCCCCCCCCCCCGCGCGGGCTTTCCCCCCCCCCCCCCCCCCCCCCAGGTTTTCCCTGGGAGCAGGTCCTAAGAAATCCCTTTCAGAAGAATCCTAGTCACAGAACCAGTCAAAATTTCTCATAAAGCAATTCCAATTCAGGGTCCTTTTTCCCAGCCCAAGTCTTTTCTACTTTAAAGGAATCCTCTTTTTAGTTTGGTTCTGCCTCTTTCCATAATAACTATCCTCATTCCCTTCCTTTGCCACCTAGATCTTTGCAACACCCCTTCCTCAGCATATGGACCTCAGGGGGCAGGAGGTTGAGGTGATGAAACCAAGCAAAAGGGGAGAAGGCCCTTACACCCACCATCTGGCATTTAACCGCCTTGGCCGAGAGTCCCCACTGGGCGCCTGCATCCTCCAAGTGCCCCGTGGGAGCGGCGGGTCTGCAGGATGGGGGTTCCCCTGCTGCCTGGTGGTGACTCGGGTGTCGGGAGAAGCGTCAGGGGCTCAGGCCACATGAGAGGCAGGCAGAAGTTGTGTTCAGATGGAGTGCTTCCCTGGGCATTTTGCAAAGGAAACTTGTGAACCAATGTCAATTCCTTTTACAAGTAAAAGTAAAGGGGAATGGAGGTTCTACAAAACCCACACTTGGTCCATCTCTCCCCATGAAGGAAAAACAAAGACACAGATAATCTTGGGCTGTTTCCAGAACGGAAACTCATTGCCTTGGGAAGTGATCCCACTGGACTATAGACTATGTCTAACTGTTGGACACAGCTGGACACCCACAGCCAGGGACGAACAAGCATGAGACCCACATGGGCAATTCACACGAACATTGTCTGAGGCAAAGAGAGAGCGCCATTCCTCTAGATATGCTTCACGTGGGAGACTATTATTCAGACTAAACCCTGAGATGTCGGAAAAATTAATTAATTTGCATTCTTTTCTTTATAATATATGATCATTTGCCTGCACTGTGTCTAAACTTACTTTCCTATTCTCAGCAAAGACATGAATAATCTGCTGAGTGAATTAATGGGATAGAAAGTTTGTGGGGAACATAGCTGACCTACTTATAAGAAAAGAGCGTTCAAGAAATTTTAGCATGTTTATATTTTATCTGCAAAATGTAGTTTCAAGAGGAAAAAACACTGTTAACAATTGTCCAAGCCTATATATGTGTTATAAGTAAATGTGCATCCTTTTCAGAGTTCGTCCCACCCCTCCCCCTCCTGAAGGATATTGTATTAGTTTGGGAGGGCTGCAGACTAAGTACCACAGACGAGCTTAAACAGATACTAATTTCCTCACAGTTCCAGAGGCTGAAGTCCAAGATCAAGGTGTCAGCAGGACTGGTTACTTCTGAGGCCTCTCTCCTTGGCTTGCCCATGGAAGTCTTTTCCCTGTGTCTTCACATGGCCTTCCTTCTGTACCTCTGTATCTTAATCTCTTATTCTTTTTTTTTTAAAGATTTTTTTTTAAAATTTATTTATTTGAGAGAGAGAGAGCAGAGTGAGTGAAAGAGACCACAAGTGGAGGGGAGAGACAGAGGAAGAGGGAGAAGCTGACTCCCCACTGAGCGGGGAGCTCAACAAGGGCCTCGATCCCAGGTCCCTGAGATCATGACCTGAGCCAAGGCAGATGATTAACCGACTGAGCCACCCAGGTGACCCGGGTTAATCTCTTCTTAAAAGGACAACAGCCATATTGGATTAGGCCCCACCCTAACAACCCTATTTAACCTTCCTTACCTCTTTAGAGACCCAAGTACAGTCACATTCTGAGGTACTGGAAGTTAGGACTACAACATAGGCTTTTGGAGGGACATGATTCAGCCGAAAACAGTTTTTATTCATTCAAACTAGCTTTCCCTCTAAGACAATTCCCTGAAAATGAAGTTCTGCTATGTATCAATCTTTTTTTTTTTTCCAAATAACAGGATACTACAAGCCCAGTGTGTGTGTGAGGGGAAGGGGGTGGGGGGGGCTTATACTTAGAGCCAAAAAAAAACCAAAACATGGCATGTAGAAAGTCATGTCTTTATAATCTCTGGGAGTGAAGGGTGGTAAAAGGGGAAAGTAAAATCTGATCTGAAAAGACCTCTGGAAATAATGTATCCAGTTCTTTACTTGGGCTTTCTTCTGACTTCCAACCTTCACCAGTGTTGAGCCTTTGGATTCACTAAACACAATGTGGACCAGCCAGGTCAGTCCTGTCCCCTGTTGGCATGATGGTGTTTCAGGTACATCACACTGCCACCTTTGTGATAAAGGAGGAAAAGCCCACTGTCCTGTGGTAGGGCTCACACAACTGAGCCAGTTTATAGTGATGGGTAGGGCAGATCTTGAGAAGGAAGCTGGCCCAGGGGGAAATTTAAAAGTCCCTGGACACCTCCACCCCAGAAATTTCTGGGACAGTTTACCCACTATGGGGCTTAGTCTCTGGCCAGTCTAGAGATAGGCCTCACTCTACCTGAACAGTTTATAAGGCAGAGTTGTTGCCACAAGAGGGATCACCCATTTAGTTAGTTGGTTATTTCTTTATATGACAAATTTTCCTGAGAAATTTGTTTTCTAGAATTGTGTCATTAGCTAGGTACCAAAGACCCAGAAGGAAACAAGACACAGCCACTGCTAAAGTCCACTAGGAAAGACAATTAAGCTAATTATTTTTATGGGGCATCTAAAAGGACATCTCACAAAGTCCTGCAGAATGAATTGGAGTTCCCCTATGGGAAGCAACACACACAAAAATGTCCTACCCTTAGAGAATCATGGCCCTCCGGGAAAATCAGGGAGTCAACAGGGCTGATTCCTTCTGGAGATTCCAGGGGAGAATCTCCCTTACCTCTTCCAGCTACTAGAGGTTGTTGGCAAACCTTGGCTTCTAGGTACATCGTTCCAATCTGTTTCCATTGTCATCCTTGTGTTTACATTTAGGGTCCACTCAGATAATCTAAGATAATCTTCCCATTCAAGATCCTTAACTTAATCATATTTGGAAAGTTCCTTTTGCCATTTTAAGGCAACATGTTCACAGGTTCCTAGGATGAGGACATGGAAGTCCTTGGAGAGCCATCATGCAGCCTCCTGTACTGTCCTGCCCTCTTCTGCCTCAACTATTTCCTCACTAATGAGCCAGGAAACTCTCTTCTTAGGCATCTAATGTTGGTCCTTCATTAGAAATTCCAGATACAGGGGCGCCTGGGTGGCTCAGTCGGTTAAGTGTCTGCCTTCGGCTCAGGTCATGATCCCAGGGTCCTGGGATCGAGTCCCGCATCGGGCTCCCTGCTCCTTGGGAGCCTGCTTCTCCCTCTGCCTCTCTCTCTCTCTGTCTCTCATGAATAAATAAATAAAATCTTAAAAAAAAAAAAAAAAAAGAAATTCCAGATACAAAATAAAGAAGAAAAGTCTCTACTAGGCAGAAGAGGGCTTCAGTGATTGATCTGTAAAGTTGGGCCTCCAGGATAAATGGGGAAACTGGACTCTTAACCTGGATGCTTTTAGAATCTTTCCCAAAGTAAGACAGCAGCTTCAGGGATTGAGCCAGTTGTGTAGCCCCACAATGAAGAACAAATATTTCCTTGGGGCGCCTGGGTGGCTCAGTCGGTTAAGCGACTGCCTTCGGCTCAGGTCATGATCCTGGAGTCCCGGGATCGAGTCCCACGTCAGGCTCCCTGCTCGGCAGGGAGCCTGCTTCTGCCTCTGACCCTCCCCCCTCTCATGTGCTCTCTCTCTCTCATTCTCTCTCTCAAATAAATAAATAAAAAAAAAATCTTAAAAAAAAAGAACAAATATTTCCAACCCTATTGAGAGATTCTACAAAACCTCATCCACATCCCATCCTTCAAGCCCCTCAGAACCAAGGCGGGGAAGAAAGCCGGGCACATCGAGAGTAGCAGCAGTTTTCTCTGGTGAAGACATGATGGAAATGCTGAGAGTTTTATCAGTTTTATTCATCTGAGAACTGTACTCAGATGCATCATTACGTTCCCAGATCCATAAGTGATATCCAGACCAAGGAATGTGTAAAGTTGGATGGTGGAAGCTGAAAATATCCAGACTTGTGAAAAACACAGAACAGGAAGACTGAACTCCCTCTGGAGATGAGGAGAGAGATAATAAAAACTTGAATTTTTGACACACATGCGCATATGAGCCTGCGTGCATGCGTGCGCACACACAGACACAGAGAGCCACACATGATACTGCGCAGGGAGGGAAACCACCGATGTGATAAGAACTGTGGGCTTTGAGGAGTCCCTGGTGGTAGAAGGAAGCCAGATGCCAACTGATACATGCTTCCAAACTAGTAGACTATGTAGGAAGACTTGAGTGGATGAATCAACAAGAAGCCTGGCTGGAAAAGGTCCCTCAGGAGGTGTGGGACATATTAGTGCTTTGAACTCAAGGGATTAGGATTTTTTTTGAACAAGCTTTAAACAACAAGACGAAAGACATCATATGGTAAGGTGCTAGGCTCCTATTGTTTCTGGGCTTGAGTCCTAAAAATCAAGGCCAAGGGGAAGAATTAAGTGTGGTTTAACATGCACGCACAAGCACATATGCACTGATTTTTTTTTTTTTATACATATAAATTGTGTCTGCAGAGGATTTTCCAGCCCAGGTTGCCTATGGTGAGAAAACAGAGACTATTTAAACAACCCTCCAGGGAAGGAACTGAAGGAGACAGATGTTTAGCAAGACGGAAGCATAACACATGAGACCAGTCCACCCCTTCGCTGGAAGGAAATCGCAGAGCTCCTCCTCCATTTGGATTTGAACCTCTAATCAAAAAGCTTCCTGGCTGCTTCCACTCTTTCTTGGCTTGACCTTTGTATTCTATAATGTTGCTCTGTCCTTAAAAGGGATGTGAGGTTTAACAGTCATCTGCATGTGCCTGCAATAATTTACTGCTGTTCATGTGAATTGTGATTTTGGAAAGGCTGGATTCATTTAATCTCAACATCAGGACATGTTGACTTTGGAGGACACAGGTTCGTGTCCCAACAGACTTCATCGTGCTTTGGTGGCTAAGGAAAACTTCCTTCCTTGACCAGTTGTGACTAAGTCTGGCTCAAAGAGTCTTGAAGAGTCCATCAACATGTGGCTACACATTAGCAGAAGAAAATATGAGCTAATCTTGAATCCTTAATGAGCATTTTCCACAGAAGAGCAAGGGAGGAAGGAAATGGATTTTCTCACCTGTTCACTTATATTCCTACTATTTTTATGTGCTTTCCATTCATTATCTTGTATAATCCTCACAAGAACTAGGTCAGGAATATATTTAAATGAGCAAACTGTGAAGCTCAGAGAGGGTAAGAAAACTCTTTCTCATCACACAGCCAGTCAGTGTGACTCCAGAGCCTAATTTCTTTGCTTTTCAGTCTTTAGACATGTTAGAGTCTCATCATCCATACAATATATTCTCCCTGCAATGAATTCTGGTCATAACCCATCATGATACAGTTTTTGTTTATTCAGAATTGTAATGTCTAGAGAAAAGAAAATGTATCTAGAGTGGCCAAATAGTGGGTCCCGAATAAACAATTATAGATTGAGTAAAAAATGTAAGGGATTGTGTAGATGTCTACTGTCCTGGATGGAAAAACAGGACATTCTATGACACTTTGGCATCAATGTTTTTGGTTTGAAGTTCCCCGCTCCTCTCTGTTTCTCCTCTGTGTTATCTCCTCCCACACTCCACTGCCGAAGATGTAGCCAGCTGGCACTCATCTGGGATGCTGCCATGGGCAGGCCTGGCTTAGTGATGACAGCCACCTTGTGGGCACCAGCAGAGGCAAACAGACTCCCACAGGGGTGACATGCCCACATGTCAAACTTACTACTTCCAGGCAACATCCAGATTTGCAACGGCAGGGCCTGCTGCCATCTGTAAAAATGTAGTGTCCTCATTTCCCGAGAGGCACAGGGTAGAGAGTGGGTATCCTTTTCGAAGCATCATAACATAGTCTAGTTTACCCACACATACACATGCACGTGCATTTTTCTTACTAGGACCCACCTCAGTAAGTTTACTTCCCTAACATTTTCAGGTTCTTACAGGTTCTGAGGCTTTTAGATGAGCAGGGACTACCTAACTGGCAGGCTTCCTCACTAATACAATATCCCCTGGTACCAGCTTCCATGTGGATTCAATTCAAGTGTCAGAACAACCACCACATTTGGAGAAGAGCGAGTATTCTTTGCACACGTTGGGAATGAGCCCCCAGTGGCTGGGGAAACGAAATCTGATGGGTCATGATAAGACTAGTCTGATTTCCAGGTGATCATTCAAATCAGCTAAGCTTCCCCATTCTGCAAAAGTAGCTATAAATCTGGCAAGAAGCCACCTGTCCCAAAGACAGAGCCCTGATAACCCAATGGAAACCACCACAGGAATCACAATTTTCCAGAACTGTAAGGCCCAGTCAAAACTCAAAAGGATGAAAATCATACCCGATAGAAATTAGAAGAAAAAAGAGTCTGAGTTTTTTGTTTATTTTTGCAAAATAAAATTCCCATCTCAAACGGTATCTAATATCACAAATATCACAAAATGATTTTTCTAATTTTTTCCTATTGATGGAGATACCGATGGAAAAAGGAGACATGGACTAATGCATTAAACACCCCAAACCCATCCCTAGATCCGTGCTCATGCCTCCAATGAAAATAACGATGGGCCCATCATCCACACAACCCCGAAGGAGCAACCCTGAATATTCTAAACTCAAGAATGCACCCACAGCCATGTATTAGCATCCCACTGGCTATTTATTGACAACTTGGCATGTTCTCTGGTGGTGGGGCCATTTAACATCCTTAATTGGTAGATACACATTTTCCACACCACTAGAACTTCAAACAGCAGCTTCTACGCCCTTTCCACATAAAACCCTAACCACGAACATGCCCCACAAAGGCCCACTAAAATATGAATCTACTTGAATACATAGTGAACTTAATTGCTAATATTCCTTGGCAAATCAGATACACTATTAACAGCATAGTAATGAGTATGCATAGAGGCTCCCCAGTGCGACCAGATGCGTGTGTAAAATAAATAAATAAATTAAAACTGCCACGCTAAATAAAGTTGTCCTGCCACCTCAGGTTACCATCTGTTTCTAGTTTCCTCCCCAGTTTTCCCTGAGCCTATTTTCTCAGCTCCAAACAACTCCAGCTGGCAAGCCTTAAGATGCAACGTGGACGGGCCCACGAGAGCCTGGTTACCTCCGGCTGCTGTGAGCTCAGATTTGGATGTTACCTCTACAAACAAGGTCCCTGCCATACTGCAATGGTTTGGTCTCACATTCCCTCAGTTTAAGGGAAAAAAAAAAAAAAAAGAGGTGTGTGTGTGTGTGTGTGTGTGTGTAGGGGGCGGGGGGAGTGGAGGCAAGAAAAGTAAGAGGAGGGAAAAAAAGAAAAATTAAAACATTTTCCTGTTGGGGGAATGTTAATAATAGACAAGTGTTAGATTTGGCAATAAATTATTGCTCAGATGAAGGGAAAACAATTACAAATTAGAAACAGATTTATTCACACTCACTGCATTAATGAAAACTTAAAAAAAAAAAAAGAAAGAAAGAAAGAAACTAAGAAAACTAAACTGTGTGTACTGTGTGGAAAAAAATAATGGCCCGGCAGGCCTACTTTTTATTAACAACTCATCAGTAAGCAGGTTGTAATTCATAACAAAGAATTCACCCCAAGGAACACCACATGACTGTGAGCTTTTTGAGTTTCCTAAGAAAATACATATGTTGTTCCACTTGGTTTCCTTTCAATAAAACCCACCAGTTAGCACTTCATTTTCAAGCTGTTCTGACAAATCAGGTGAGTTAGTTTTGTAGAAAAAACAGAAGCCAATTTTTCAGCTGAGAATTTTAGGGAATTTTTTTAATAACTTAAATAAATTTCCCAAATGGCAAGGAAGCCATGATAAAGGCTATGAAATGAGTTCATTTGGAGTGGCTTGAAAGAAGGTCTGTTTAATTCACTTCATTAATTTTTCCTGAGGAAATATTTAAGGATACATCCCTTGCTGCTAAGGTATGCGTCTGAAGGTTGGAGAAAAAAGGAACTATATGATTTCTGTGTTTCTATAATCCCTAGAAACATGATTAAAGATTTTTGGAAAGCCCTCTCAGCAGCTCCGGTAAGTAGACGACTTTAAAATGATAGCAGCAGGGACTTTCTGCTTTCAAACACTTTGCTGAACTAAACACAAATCCCAAGACGCTCTGCAATATGGCCACTGCCCGTGCTTCCAATCTGACTTCCCCACAACTACCTAGGTACTAGGTAAACTAGACCGTTGGATGTTCCCAGGAGAGAATGAGAATATGCTACCATTCCCTCTGCAGCTCAAGACCTCCTTCCTACCGGACTTCCCCATATCTTCCAGAGTTTTCACCACCCTTTAAACCCACTTTATGTCTACCTTCCAATGAAATCTTCCCTGGTCACTCTACATGACTGAACAAAGCAACTCTCTTTGAATCTGCATAACACAGTGCTTATTCCTCTGTTTTTCTGTCTTGTATAAAGTCCCATGTAAAAAAGTTCTTTGAAAATTCAGTTTTAGAAAAAGGTTTACATAGCCAGTGTGTGTGTTAGAGGTGGTAACCTGACCAAATAGTACATTTCTTGGCCCCTTGTAGTTATTTGTGGTTATGTGACTACCCTGAGCCAATGACTTATGAACGTTTTCTACTCATTCTCTCCACACTCCCACAACCAACACAGAAGCCTTGGGTAGAAATGGTTATCCACAAGGTGGAGATGGCCTGGACCCCTGAGTCACTATGGTACACTGTCCTGGAGATCTGCTCTACCTGCAGCCTATTTATAGGATAAGAAATAAGAATTCGTTGTACTGTAAACCTCTGCGATTTGGAACCAGTCTGGCCTAGCCTATCCTGATCAATTTAGTGTAGACCTAAGTATTGATATTGTGAATTACATACTTGACCATGTTTCACTTTTCACTTTGGATGCCAGGAAACTCAGAATTTGAAGCTCCAGGTTGACCACTATGGTCACTATCCAGGTTTCTCCCTCTTCTTATATGTGATCATAATTTGTTTTTAAATCTAAAATTTCCTAATTTCAATTTAACATTATTTTATTGTTCTTGTGAGGTTCTTCTTGTGAGTAGTTTCACATATATTCTTTAGGATGAGGCATGGTATCTATCTATCTATCTATCTATCTATCTATCTATCTATCTATCTATATAGAGAGAGAGAATTAGTACAGATGTTTGTATATGTGTCTTACTGTTAGTACTAGACTGTAAATTTCTTCAAGGCAGGGACTGAAATCTACCCATCTTTATAGCCCTCAAAGTTGTTAATATAGTGCCTTGTTTAATAACTATTTTTTGAGTTAAATGAACTATGAGGAGACTCAATACAAAGACAATGAATAAACTGCAGGGTCACTATGTCTGGTTGTGCAGTTCGTGCACTGTACAAAGGCACCTGCTACTGGGACAAGTGGGGCAAGCAGGGCTGAAATCCAGCCCATGTTCTGCCAAGTCTTATGCCTTGGCCCTGGAGAAAGAGTCCTTTTTGTAATTTATCACCTGGAAAGGACACTGTTTTGTACTTTATCCACCTAGAGGGAGCATCTTTTTTATAATTTGTAGAGCTAGCAGTGCTAGCTTCTATCCACTGAGAATATGAAAACACTCAATTATGGAATTAAAAAAGTAAAGCAAGAAGTATTGGTGATAGAAGTAAAACAAAAAAATTAAATGGAAAAAATGCACCAAAATGAAGATACAGCTGCCCCAAAAGAATTATATATCACCGGACAGATATACCAAATTCATTTTAAGATACTCCAAATTCATTTTTACCTTGACTATTATAAAGCTTCTCTGATGTGTAAAACCAAAAGAATATATAATACTTCTTGGCTCACCTCAACATCAAAAATCTGAAAACAAAAAAACAAAACAAAACAAAACCCAATGATAACGTTGTTCTGGGCAATGATATTACCAGAAAACCTGCATTTGCCCACATGTTTGATGTATCAAAAGATTTCTGTAGTTTGGTTTCATTAAATATTAGCACCTTTTAAACCCATCCTCCCCCCCATCCTCACCTTTGCCCCTTGATGTGTGAGTGACATGCTGTTGAACTGCCCAACCACGAATACATGGCCACTGAGGGTGGCCAAGGGAGGAAAGGCTTCCAGATACGTGGAATCCTCACCATCTGGAAACTTCCCATATGGCACTGGTGCTCTACTGCACTAGACACTGTAGCACCGCTGTCACCAGACCTCTGCACGCTGGAATAAGACACGTCTGGTGTGATTCTTGTTCATACTATTTGGGAAGGATGCTCCCTATTCGCTTAAGTGGTCTTTGACGATACACTTAGAGCTGTGGTTCTTGATGAGATTTATACCAAGATGTACAGGAACTGTAAAATGAGTCAGTGTTTAACCAAAAAAGATTGATGTCTCCGATCCTCCCAGCTGACGTGCCTCCCCTTGTGTTTGTGATGACTCTGTAAGAGAGAAAGAGCATTGCTCTGGCGTCCCACCATGAGATGTCACATGCCTGGGAGGACACAGTCCACAATCACAACCCACATGGAAAAGGACATCAGTTCTTATTATTTTCTTTTGGGCCAGTGGCCACTATGAATGACCCTTTGGATAAAAATAAAATCCTTTGTACAATTTACAAGAGCCCACATGGTCCATGCCTTACCTTACACTGCTCTCCTCCTCGCTCTCTACTCCCTCCATGAGGAAACTCTTTGTAGTTCTTCTCTCATGTCCCTGCTCTTTTCTTCTTTCCTTTTCCTTACCCACTGAAGCAACCCCCCTCTGCTGTCTCTCCCTGCCCCACCTCCCCTTGCCTGCCTAGCTTCTCCTTGTCCTGCACACCTTGGCTTACAAATGTTGCTTCCTTTAGGAAGGCATCCTGGAGTCTGGGCTATCTCAAACCCTGTGACCCCTACACGTCTCCTTCATGGCACGCAGACATCACGCGTCTTCTCTGTAAGCTCCTTGAAGGAGGGACTACCTGGGTCTTCCTCACTGCTGCATCACTAGTGTTAAGCTTATGCCTGGCTCTCAAATACTCATTGATGAGTAGATAAATGGGCAGATGGGTGAAAGAGTCAGTGGAGTAGAATGGAAATTCACTGGCTCTCCTATTCCTATCACCCTGATCATGAAACGTAAAAGAAATTTGCCACATGAAGAAAGTCATTCCCTGCATCTGACATAAGCCTCATCTTCTGACAGTTTCTGACACCCCCCCATATTCAGAAAGGAGATACAAGTTTATCTTTGGCATGAGATTGTCTAGAATACAGTACGAATTCCTCAAGGAATATTGGTAAGTAGACCTAGTAAAAGAAATAAATCTTTCAGTGAAAGAAGACATGGTTCTGCTGAAAGCAGTTGTTTAAACTGTCTGCTTATTTGGGACTTCATAGGACCGGCCATCTTGCCTGGAGGAGCAGCTGGAGATCAGCCCTGGATGGTGTCTGTCCTGCGAGGCCCCACCCGGACTTTATCCCTCTGCCTTGCTTCCTTCTCTCATCCCCAGCTTTGATCTCTGCCTCCTGCTAACAGCCCAGAGCCACCGTTGTTTGGACGACCCACTTGGGGCCACCCTCATCTTGATCCATGATCCTTGATTACTGATGTCCCTCATCGTTTGTCTCACATCCATTTCTAAGAATTAAAGGCCCTCTTGCCACCAGTCCTAGACCTGCGGGAGCCCAAAATGCTAGCCTCGCTCCCTAAATGACCTTCCAGGGAAGGGGAACCAGACCCAGATTACTCACAGGTACACTCTGGTTCTAATTTCAGGGATCCAAAAATCAGTTTACCCGACTCATTGGCTCCCCTTCTCTTAATCTGTTCATCATCTTGGTTGAAGATATTCCTGTCCACCCAGCCTCTTATGCAATAAACTCACACTCATCCTGAGCTTCTCTTTCTTTCTAAGAAGCCAAAATTCATGTGTAAGTCTGATCAATTCCACCAATGGGCCCTTTCCCATTTCCATACTCTTTCTATATGCATTATGCCTATCCAAGCACCTATTGTCTCCAAACTAGACCTCCATGATCACCACCCATCTGCACCTGCTCCCCTCAGGTTCCTTCTCCCTGCAACCTTCCCCTGCAATATTACCCAAATTGACTTCCAAACAGTCATAGCAGCATATTAATCCTCTGCTCTAAACCAGCCCATTACACATGGCTGCAGGACAAATCTTAAGTGCCTGGCATTGGCAGTCAAGTCTCTCCCAAACTGGCCCTGACATCTTCAGCCACTTTGCCCCCACCCATATGTCTAATAGTTGGTCATATAAAACTATTTGTCTTTGCTCACGTCCTTTTCTCTGCCTGGAATCCCATTCTCTGCTTCATTTCCCTCCCCACTCCCACCTCATCCCCAATTTTCCTATTTTCAGGCCCCGTACTTCTTCCCCAATCCCTGCACAGTTAGTTACTCCCTCAGGCAGCATTCACTGAACACCTATTAGGGTCCTTCCTACGCCAATGGCTCTTTATTGATGCCTCTGCACTAACATTTTGTGGGTCATGTTTATTGTTTTTGTTGTTTACATACCTGTCTCTAGACTAAGGTCTACTAGACATAGAACGTATCTCATTTACCTCCAAAACCACAGCACCCGAAGCGATGAACAATTACGATTCTTTGAAAGCATGAATAAATAAACACTCAATTTGGTCTTTGATTCATTGAAACTTTCAACTGGGAAACTTCAGCCCTCGTATACGCCAATCACACTGCTCCTGGCAGCATCACCACACAACACCGAGGGTGATGGCAACCATCTCAGTATTTCCAGAGGACCCTTGAAAGAGTATATATGACCACCCTGTCTCACACCACCTCCATTCTGCTCCTGCTGCTTCTAGTTTTCCCCCTCTTGGTTAGAGGCCCTGGGAGTTATCTTTGACCCTTTCCTTCTGTTCCCTCATTATCTTTGACCCTTTCCTTCTGTTCCCTCATCCTATGTATTAGCCTTCAAATAATGCCAAGTCCATTTTTGGCATGTCATTTAAAGCCACCCCTTTCTCTAGTAGTCATTTCTACTCTTCAGGCTCTCTTTCGCTTATTTAAATCCAAGATGCCTTCAAGAGCCTGTTTTCCCAACCCCTGGCTTGCCCCTCACGTTAATCAAGAGAAGCCACACAGCCTCCAGAGTGATCTGCAAACATGCAAATCCCTCTTGCTCCTCCCCTGGCCTAAAGCCCTTTGATGGCTTTCCAGTGATTTCAGGACAACATCCATACTCCTTGATTTCACATATAAAATATATATCCATTCAGGCAACAAACATGTATTGAACGTTTACCTTGTGTCAAGCACTGGTGTTGAGGTGAGGCTGCGGCAATGAGCAAAAGGTTCAAACTCTCTGTTCTAATGGAGTATCTATTTTGGTGGGAGGCAAACAGTAAGCAAAAACTAAGTTATTGGCTAATCATGGGTGTCCTGGAGAGAAACAGAACAGGGAGGGCAGATTAAAAGGCCGGTGAGGAGCTGCAGTGTTCAGAGGAAGAGAAGGGCCGGGGAGCCCTTCCTGAGGAGGTGGCATCTGAGCAAAGACCGGAGGGAGGAGAGGCAGTGAGCCAGAAGGAGATCTGAGAGAAGCATCCCAGGAAGTGGGGGCAGCTAGTCCGAAGGCCCAGTGGCAGGGCATGCCTCAGCATGTTGGAAAGCCAGCAAGGCAGCCAGCGGGCCTCAAGTGGGTAAATGAGGAGAGAGAAAAGAGGTCAGAGAGGAAATGGGGCAGATCACACAGGACGTCATAGACTTTGCTTGTACCTCAGTGAGGAGGTTTTTGACTGAGAGATTACGATGGTGACTTCCATTTTACCAACTTTACCAGCACAAGTCAGCTTCCCCATTGAGAATACACTCTACAAGGGTAAACGTGTCCTTGGCCCACTCCCAGCCCCATCTCCCAGCACCCATCGCCCCCTCCTCACCTTATGTTCCTCCTTATGATTTAGCAATTGACTGTGTACCTGTCACTTCATAGGGGTTTACTAGATTTTTATTGGATTAAGGAAAAGAGAAAAGAAGGTGCAGGATAGGCTTTTAAGTACACACGCACACATAAACTCACTGGAACCCTTCTTTCCCCCTGAAATCCCCAGATGATTAGGATATTATATAGCTGTTGAGCTATTGATTCTCTTTGCATCTTAGTGTGTTCTCTAGGATCAAATTTCTTTGCATTTTACAAAACTCTTCAATTCTATAGAGTGGGGCTTTCCATAAAAAGAGAAACTAAAAATTGTTATGATCTGTTTTCATTTTCCAGATAGGGACCATGTAATTTATGCTCATCCTTTCATAGTGTCTTACCTGGGAGCTCATATCTGCTCTGCAAAATGGCTGTTGGCATTCATGGTGGGGCAAGGGTGCCCATGGGCTACGCAGTGTGAATGAGGACTAAGAGGTGAAGGAATCTGTTCTTGCCTCAAGGAGCTCGCAGTCTAGCAGGGAACACAAGCAAGTTGGCACAAATCACAGAGCATGGTGCGAGGTAAGTGCAGAGTGGCACATACATAGAGGTGGGTACATGAATGGCCCTAGCAAGAGGACAAGAACACAGCATTGTGCTGTTGGGGAGCTACAGGGAGGTGCAGAGAACTGTGTCAGAAGGGAGAACTGGAACTGCCTAGAAGAGGACTTAAAGGTTATTTATAATGGCAAATAAGAAGAGAGTGGAAATGGAAGAAAACAAATTCATGGAAATCTCATCAACAGGGCTGAGTGGCTTGTTGTGTGTCACATTGAGGAAGAGAGACTTTTCTAGGATGACAGCTGTCTGGAATTGTGGCTCTCTGCCACCTTCTCACGTGGTGGGAAAAAAAACTCACAGCCGAGGAGATGAGAGCAGAGAGCATTCTATCAAAAAGTGGTGGGAGATGTGCCCCTCCGCACAAGGCCTGCCCTTCAACTGTCCTTTGCCCAAAGTCTCTCCCTGGTAATGAGAATGTGGCCATCTCCACTCACATCTGTGCCATGGTCACAATCCATCTTCCTCCTTTTCATTCTAGGAAAGTTCATTAGTATTACAACCCAGCTGAGATGGTGCGAGTGCATTAATTTTCAACCTGGCAGATGGTCTTTTTACATCCAACTTGGGCAACAGGTACATTTATGTCACCTGCAGCACTTCAGTGTGGCTGGTTAGTAAGAAAGGCTGATAGTTTGTATTACTCTGCACAGTACGCTGTGGTTGGGTCCCTGGTGGGAAGCTGCACTCTTAAATCCTTTACCCCAGGTTTTCCAAAGCCTGTTTATCAAAGTTCACCTACTCGGGATAAGTCAGTATTTGTGATGTTTTTAAACGTGGTGACAGACACAAGAAACCAAAGAATTTGCCAATGGTCATTGAGGCAGATAATGTCTGACCCAGGATCAGCCTTCAGATCTAAGGTCTGCATCACTGAACTTCATTTCTGTGTCTACACAGAACAGTACACTCAAGTGTCAGGTTGTAGAACCTAAGAGAAAAATTAAATATTGGGAGAAAAAAATAAGAATAATATAGACAGTACTTATGAGTCTCATTTATACATTTTTAATAGGACAGGATTATCTCTTTGTCATAGCTTTGGTGCACATAATCTACATGCAAAACACATTGTTAATTACAGAAAATGAAGAATACAAATGAGAAAAAAAAGAAAAAGAAAATTACTATAATTCCTATTGTTGACATTTGAAATATGTGTGTGTGTTAATTTGTTTGGACACATGCTTTTTACAGATCTGTAAGCCACTACACACATTCTTTGTTTACACCTTTATTGGATAAAATACCAAACATCTTTCTATAGGAATAAAAATACTTTCACAACATTATTAATGGTCACACTATCACATTTTATGGAAATACCATAATTTATTTAACCTATTAGATAGCTAAATTGCTTGCAGTTTTCTTCACTCTAAGTAATTCTGCTCATCCACTTATCCTTGGAATTAAATATCTATTCATTTTCTTTGTTTCTCTTCATTAGAAATATTTCCTTCATTGCAAATGACTAAAAAGCTGGTCACATTTAATTGATTGCTCCATTTAAATAGTCTCAATTTTACCTATGACCCAACAATTGCACTACAGGGTATTTACCCCAAAGACACAGATGTAGTGAAAAGAAGGGCCATATGCACCCCAATGTTCATAGAAGCAATGTCCACAATAGCCAAACTGTGGAAAGAGCCGAGATGCCTTTCAATAGACGAATGGATAAAGAAGATGTGGTCCATATATACAATGGAATATTACTCAGCCATCAGAAAGGATGAATACCCAACTTTTACATCAACATGGATGGGACTGGAGGAGATTATGCTAAGTGAAATAAGTCAAGCAGAGAAAGTCAATTATCATATGGTTTCACTTATTTGTGGAACATAAGGAATAGTATGGAGGACATTAGGAGAAGGAAGGGAAAAATGAAGGGGGGGAAATCGGAGGGAGGGATGAACCATGAGAGACTTATGGACTCTGAGAAACAAACAGGGTTTTGGGGGGGGATGGGTTAGCCCGGTGATGGGTATTAAGGAGGGCACGTATTGCATGGAGCACTGGGTGTTATACGAAAACAATGTATCGTGGACCACCACATCAAAAACAAATGATGTATTGTATGGTGACTAACATAACATAATAAAATTAAATAAATAAATAAATAAATAGTCTCAATTAAAAAAAAAACCCCAACTAGGTAAGAATTAAATTATAATTGGCTTTTCTGTTAAGACTTTTAAATTTTTGCCTTATGTACCTCTCCCATCTTGTTTTGAAAATTTACAATGTAAATGCATACTGTGAGTAATTAGCTCACAAAATTAAATTCAACGAATATTGGGACTGTCCTGGAGACACCTTCAGAGATTACCCAATGATCCAGCTCCCTGATAACCTAAGAATCTGTAATGTAAGTAAGACTAGGATGCAGAGAGCTGTGAGGTAAATCACCTGTGCCATTGGAAAGGCACAAGTGGCTACTGGAACTCTGGGGCGAGGTCTCTGATGGATGGGAGGATGAGAGAATGCTTCATGGAGCAGTAATCATCTGAAGTGTTAGATTTCATATGTAACATAGAAAAAAGTCAGCACTTATCAAGATAAATTATACGTAGAATTTTTGACTCACTATACATATTTAAAAATTTTCAAACCCAAAATGACTTATTTTAATTTTGCTAAGATGATAAGAACTGGACCAAATAGAATATTTATTATCAGAAGGATACTTACATTTGAATTCCAATGAGGCTCAGTTCCTCCACAAAGGATAGGGAAGAAATAGAGAATCTAAGGATTCCATGAAATATTAATTAGTACTATTCTCTAATTTTTCCTCAGAGGAAACCCAGGTCTCCAGAGGCTATGGACCTCATCTCAGCTCTAAGTCACACATCCTGGGATGGCTGAGCCAGCACTAGAATCCAGGGATCCAGACTCCCAGCTCCACACTCCTTCCATCACTCCATGGGACTTTCCCAAAAGCTGCTAAGCAAATTTACTAAGGGCATGGATTCCCAGTCCAACAGGTGCAGAAATAATGAGAGGATCCTTCACCTGTCACGTTGAGTTGATGAACCTTTCCCTGCAAGTCTGTGAGACTGAGGAATTCATTCAACATTCATTCATTCAAGTGTGTACTGAGTGGCTATGATGGTCCTGGCATTGCACTAAACACTGGGGACCCAGCAGGGAACTAGCCAGACCCTTGGAAACATGCCTGTCCAGACATCGGTGTCTGCTGCTTGACTTGGGGAGGCGTGGGTGGGAGCAGCCAGGTGTTGATCTGGCTCCAGGGAAAACAAGGAGAATTCAAGTGTAGCACTGCAACCTGCCATGCTCTGTGTAGATCTCCACTTTGGGGTCAATGATCTGGAAATTACATTAAAAATGCAAATGATATTCCCATACAAAGATAGAGAACCATGCCCTTCCATTACCTGCCTCTCTGCAGCCCACCAGATCATCTCTCCCACAGTTCACACTCACTCTGACTTTTCGTCCAAGATCAATGGGTTTTTTCCTTGGCTCCAGGCTTTAGGCTGTCAGGTTGTGGTCAGTGACTTTATCACGTGGTCTCAGCATTTCAGTGAGGTGAAAACTTCTCACAAACCTGAGGGAGCTTCATAGAATATGAGAACAGAAGGAACTGCAGAGGTCACTTGGTTCTCCTGCCTCTTCAGACAGATGGAGAAATTGAGGTTCACTGTACTGACCCATCCAGGGCCACACAGCTGGGACCCAGCTAGGCTGGAATGCAAGGGATCCCAATTCCCAATCCAGTGTGTGGTCCTTTATCTCATACTCCCACTTGAGAAAGGGTGCATCTGATCGATAACCTCAGGTTCATGATATCCATTGTCTCTTTCTCTTGGCTCTAGTTGAGATAATATCCCCAGTCATCTAAAAAGTAAATCAGATCAGTATATAATTGGCCCTTGAACAACGTGGCTTTGAACTGCACAGGTCCACTTATATGCAGATTTTGTCAGTAATACAGTACAGTACTGTAAATGTATTTTCTTTTCCTCATGATTTTTTTATTATTTTTTAAAAATTTATTTATTTTAGAGAGAGAGAGAGCATGGTGGGGGAGGAAGGGCAGAGGGAGAGGAAGAGAAAGTCCCAAGCAGACTCCACGCTGAGTGCAGAGCCCCACACGGGACTCAATCTCATGACCCTGCGATCACAACCTGAGCCAAAAGCAAGAGTTGGACGCTTAACTGACAGGTGCCCCCTTCATGATTTTTAAAATAATACCTTTTCCTCTCTGGCTTACTTTATTGTGAGACTACGGTATATAATACATATAATATACAAAATATGTGTTAATCGATTGTTTATGTTATCAGTGAGGCTTCTGGTCAATAGTAAGTTATTACACAGGTTTTCCTCTGCATGGGGGGAGTTGGCGCCCCTAAGCCCATGTTGTTAAAGGATCAACTATAAGCACTAATGAATGGACACAGTGGAACAGGAACACTTTATATCAAGAGTCTCACCTCAAAATTATACTCCTACTGTACTGGCAGCTCCATTTTGCTCTCCTTTTCCTGTTTTCTATTTCCATGACCTCCGGTGGGACAATAGGAAATAGATATTTGGTCTTTGTCGCTGGTTCCTGGCACACAGCTCCTATAATCCTTGTGGTCTCCAGAGTGATAAGAGCATCTTCTGTATGATGAGATGCCTGGTATCTGGGAACCCCTAGGTAACATCAGGGTAATGGCTGGTTTTCAGAAAGGCCAACCCATGATTACAGGGTTAGAATTTTAATCCCATCCTTCAACATCCAGGAGGGGAGAAGAGCTGGAGACAGAGTTAATCATGAACTGCCAAGATTTCATCAATCATGCCTACATAAGTAAGGAAACCTCCATAAAAACCCCTAAATGATGGGGTTTGGAGAGCTTCATTGGTGAACTTATCAAGGTCCTGAGAAGGTGGCTCTCCTGGAAAGAGCATGGAAGTTCCACACCCCTTCCTCCACATCTTGCCCCATGGATTTCTTTCATTTGGCTGTTCCTGAGTTGTATTCTTGATAATACACTGGTCAACATAAGTAAACTGTTTTCCTGATTTCTGTGAGCCTTTCAAGCAACTTCTTGAACCTGAGGTGCGAGGAGTTGTGGGGACCCCCAATTTGTAGCCAAGTCAGACATAAGTGTGGGATCCCCGCCTTGTGACTGGCCTCTGAAGTGAGGGCAGTGTTGTGGAGCTGAGCCCTTAAACATGTGGAGTCAGACAACAACTCTCAGTAAGTAGTGGCAGAATTTAATTATATTGTAGGACACCCAGTCGGCGTCTGGAGAGTGGAAGAATTGGTTGTTGGTGTGAGAAATCCCCACATATTTGGTGTCAGAGTGTTGTGAGTAAAAACAGTTCATCTCCTAATATTGGAAACCCCAGAATGTGTCTCTTCATCATCCTGTTCTCTTCTCTGATCATACTGACCTCCCACCATTTCATCCAGTTTCATCACTTTGAATGTCATCTGCACTCCCAAACAACTCCCAAATATGCCACCAGCCCCAGCCTCTCCTCTGAATTCCAAACTCCCTAGTCAGCTTCTCCATGTGGGTAACTAATAGGTATTTGAAACTTTTTCTGTCTGAAATTGAAATCCTGATTTTTAGTCCCAAACTTTAGGGTCCCCTTAACTCCCTTCTCTCAAACCCTACATCTAACCTGTCAACAAATCTTGCTGACTCTGCTTTCAAAACATATCCAGAATCTGCCCACTGGTCCCCACCCTCTGCTACCTCTCATTTAGATTCTTGCAAAAGCCTCTTCATTGGTTGCCTGCTTCATCTCTTGCTCCCGTAAGGCTATTCACAACACAGCATTCAGTGATGTTACCTGATGTATGTTAGATTGCGTCACTTTTTGGGTCAAAACTCTTTTATGCTTTCCATCTGCCGTGAGCAAAAACCAAAGTTATCATAACAGCCTAGAAGGTCCCCATTATCTCTCTGAGCTCACCTCCTACTACTCTTTCCTTTATTCTTCACTGTAAGCCACCAGGCCTCTTCTCTTCTTTGAACATGCCAGGACTTCTGCCTCAGGGCTTTTGCACTTATTGTTCTGCTGCTTGAAATGCATGTTCCCCTTATTTACATGGTTCTCACACCTCCTTAAAGTCTTTATTTCAAGAATCTTCTTTTTAATATTTTTCTGATCTCTCTATTTAAAACTGCAATGTTCCCTCTTCCCCCAACATTCCCTATACCTCTTTACTACCTTATTTTTTTCTATAGCTCCCAACACCATCTGATAGACTACATATTTCACTTACATATTTTGTTAATTTTCTGGCTCCCCCCTCTAAAATGAAGGCTCTGCAAGAACAGGGATTTTTTTTTTTTTTGTCTATATTGTCCATGTATCCCTACCACCTTGTATAACATTTGCTTAGTAAATGTTTCCTGAATAAATTAATTAATATCTATAATTTTTATATCAGTGTCTTATGCTAAAATAATTCTAAAATTAAAATCTTTGGCTAAAGATGAAGAACACCTGAAAATTTACAACCCTGTGAGTCTTCCTCGTGCTTAAGATCTGGTTTGACAGTATTACGGGTGGACGTTGGTAATAGTAGCCACTTCATAATGACAAGAGAATATACTGAGCCAAAGATTACTGGTGTCAAAAACTCAGACTAAGACTTATTGGATCCAGAAAATTACAAATTAAAGTACAGTGTTGTCCCGGACTAAAAGTAAGGGAAGTTGGCAAAAGAAATTTATGTAGTGCCAGAAAAAGATTTCTTAAAGAAAATAATGAAAAGTTTAAGTATGATTTTTCAACCCAAATGTTACCCTACATGTTTAAGCACCCCCTTTTCTCTCTCTCTTTCTATTTTTTATTTTTATTTTTTACAATTAGTTTAGTGAATTTAAGTTACTAAAGGGGACTGTACTGGCCAGAAGAAGTACAGTTTCCCATCAGAATTCAGCTACTCCATCGCCCTAGGGTAGCCCTACAACCACCATGCCTCGCTGGCTAACCCAGCACTCACTGGCCTGAGGCTTTTGTTTATATGAGGAAAACTGAGAAGAAAGAGAATATCTGAGCACAAAGTTTAGGAGAGAAGTGGTGAATTGGAATCTCCGCGGTGATCAGATGAGAGCAGAAATACATTTTGCATTTACTGTCAGTCCTTGATGACTCCAGCCCAAGAATCCCTCTGTAATTATCTGAAACTGATTTAGGAACTTAGTATTGTTCCAATTCTGCTCCATGAGACACTGGTCAGGGAGAGGAGACCCAATCATTTGGGCCTTTTGAGAGCAGGTGTAAAGGTTCTGCTGGAGAAAAAGGGAAACAGTAGATAAAACAAAGGCTTGGCTCTGGCCTATCTACAATGCACACTTTGGCTTGCTTATGGAGTTGGTCCTCAAACTGAATTTTCAGTGGTCAATGGATTACAAGAGGTAACATGGACTCATTATGGTCCCCACTGCACAAGAACAGCTCTGCTTGGACATCTAAAAGACATCTCAGATTTATATTCAAAACAACTCCTGATCTTTTCACCAAAACCAAGTCCTCCCCCAGCCTTTCCACTTCAACTGGTTGCAATTTCTTCCTCCCGGTTGCTCAGGCCAAAAGTCTTGGAGTCATGTGTCTTAGCCCAGTTGGGCTGCTCTAATAGAATACTACAGACTGCGTATCTCATAAACAACAAGAATGCATTGCTCACAGTTCTGGAGACTGGATGTCCAAGATCATGGTACCAGCATAGATGGGTGAGGGCCCTCCTTCTGGTTCACAGCCAGCAACTTCTTGTTGCATCCTCACCCGGTGGAAAGAGCTAGGGATCTCCTTGGACCCTCTTTTATAAGGGCACTAATCCCATTCCCAAGGGCTCCACCCTCATGACCTAATCACCTCCCAAAGAACCCCCGCCTTCTATACCATTACATTGGGGTTAGGATTTAACATATGAATTTTGGGGAGACACAAACATTTAGATCACAGCATAATTCTTTTTAAATTTTTTTATTAAGTAGGCTCCCCACCCAATGCAGGGCTTGAACTCACAACCCCAAGATCAAGAGTTGCATGTTCCACCAACTGAGCCAGCCACGTGCCCCCACAACATCATTCTTGATTCTTTTTTCTTTCATACCCCATAGCCAGTTTGTTAGGGAATCATTAGCTCTGCCTTCAAAACACATTTGCAATCGGATCACTTTTCGCCACTCCACTGTTCCCACTCTGGTCCTAGCCACCATTATCTGTGCTCCTGTCTCCCATCTGGTCTTCCTGCTTCTACTCTTACCCCATTTAATGCTTTGAATTGTGTCTCCCGAGACTAGATGTTCAAGTTCTAATAGCCAGTACCCGTGAATGTGACCTTAGTTGGAATTATGGTCTTTGCAGATGCAATTAATTTGTAAATGGAGATGAGGGCCTACTGGATTAGGGTGGGCCTTAAATCCAACTCCTGGTGTCCTTATCGGGAAAAAGCACAGAACAAAGAAGGGCACAGGAGAGAAGGCCATGTGACAACGAGACAGAGATTATAGTGATGCACTACAAGCCAAGGGACACCAAGGATTGTCAGCAGCCACTGGAAGCTGAAGAATGGCAGGCAAGGATTTTCCCGAGGGACTTCAGAGGGAGTGTGACCCTGCCAACACCTTGATTTTGGACTTCTGGCTTCCAGAACTATGAAAGGGCAAATTTTTGTTGTTTTAAGCTACCCGCTTTGTGGTGCTTTGTTAAAGAAAACCTAGGAAATTAATACATTCCACTATAGTCTATTCTCAACCGGAGGAGTTCCTTTAAAATATAAGGCAGATGATACCACTCATTCACTCAAAAATCCCCAATGACTCCCCTCTTCTCCCAGAGAAAGAGCTGAAAAACTTATGAAAGTCTTCAATGTCCCACAGGATTGACTCCCCAGTTACTGCTGTGACCTCATTGCCTACAGTCTCCAGCCACACTGGCCTCCTGCCTGTTCCTCCAACTCAGGAACATTCCTGCTCTAGGGCATTTGCACTGGTGACTCCCTTGCCTAGAACATTCCTTCCCTAGATTTATGCATGACTACTTGTCTCACTAGTTCAATTAAATGCTAACTTCTCAGGAAGACCTAATATGGTTACCTAAAATTGCAGATGTGCCCACCAGATTCAAATCCCCCTTCTCCTGCCTTCCTTTTTCTGTCTCTGTATGGAAAATTAGAAAGCGGTGAGTGCTATTCAATTTAATTAATCATTCTGTTTATTTTCTATTGCCCATCTCTCTCAACTAGAAAGTAAAATTCATGAAAACGGGGATCTTTATCTCTTTTAGCTAATATTTCCCTAAAAATAGTGCCTGGCACATTATAGATGTTAAACCAATATTTTTAGGATGGATGAACGGGAAAAGGCAACATGACACAGCAGATATGAGGGTTTACCAACCTCTGATCTCTGCTATTACTGCCCCATTTTTATTTGGATGATCAAGTTCTCAGTGGTTAGATAAAGCCTTGATAGTCCCAGCTAAAAGATAATAATCCTCACTTTCTCATTTTTTAAATAGTTACCATTTAGTGCTATCCTTGGTGTCTTTTCATCAAATACTGCTGACAAAATGAACTTAGAGTAAATGCCAAAAAAAAAGTAAACTCTAGCTACTACTGTTTCCAAAACATTCCTGTTGAGGAACAAACTATTTAAAGCAAGTGTTAACCGCTTCAAAGGTTCTGGTAATGTTCCAAAAATACAGGCAGCATACTCCTTTCCAACCTAGTAAAATGGGTTCACAATATCTTCTATAAATTCTATAGTTAGAAATTACTAAATAGTTTAAGGGTGCAGATTAGAAGTTCTAGGCAATTGGCATCTGTGAAATCATCACAGGCTAAAATACTTAATCCTTTGAGCCTAAATCCAAATTGCAAACTACCCAGGAAAAAAAATGAGATCATATATCTGCTACTCAGATTATTTTCCTATCTGCCAACAAATGCCTCCAAGAAGAATCATGTGGGCGCGTATGTGCATGAGATACACACACACACACACACACACAAGCACACACTCATTCTCGCAGCCAAGTTGCTTTGAAAGCGTTAATATATATTAATAAAAATGTAGAGACACAGCTGTTTCAAGTTTTAGATAAACTGTGGACAATTTTTTACTGTTTAAGTCATTGGAAGTGTTGCGTATATAATTGAATGAAAACATGGTCCAAGAAAAAAAATGTAAGTAAGCTAAGAAAGGATGTTGAAGAATTGGGGTTTAAAAGAATTTATCATAAATTATTAGTTATCTTGTCTGGTTGCACAGGGAGGTGCTTTGGTTAAAAGAGAGTTATCACTTGCCATATGTGCATTAGTAATTTAGACTATAATAAAATACACTTAATGCTGAATACTCTAAAAAGAAGGTGGACTTTCTTTGATGAGTGAGTTAAAAGTTCTTCAAGATAATCCTGGGCCTTCTGACCATATTTTGCAGAAAATATCACTGTGCCAAAACTGTATGCAAGTGCCCCCCTAATAGAATTCTGATAAATAACAGAGAATTCATGGCTGATGGCTTATCCAGAGAGACATTTACCTTATAACACAACCCTCCCAAGTTACATTAATGTCAGGACCTGGAATCCTCAAAATGCCTATCTAAACACAACCCCAGAATGAGCACTTATCTAATTCTCTGTGGCACTTAGCTCCTAGGCTTCTTCTTTACACCTGCTGATGCTATTAGAAAAGGCAGCAATTGGAAACACATTCCCTTGCAGCCAAAATGCCTCCTGTCCAGTAGCTATTGGAGATCCATTTCAGCGGCAAAGGGCATGACAGCTAATGGTGTTAAAAAGAAACCAAACGGGATGGAAACAAGTGTACAACAGGAGTGAACATATTCTTCAAATGTCAGAGCTTGAATAGGCACAAGAAAACAAAACTCTGGGTCCCAACTATTGAGCATGCCATCCTCCTTCTCTGGGAGGCCACCTATTGTCACTTCTGTGCTCAATCCCTTGGAACGACTTCCTTGTTAATGATAAGTGATTACCCAAGTTAATGATAAGTGGTGATGAGTGGCAAGTACAGTCAAGTCCATGGTCTGAGATGCTATAAAATGCACACCTATCCTTCTTATGAACAGATAACCCTGATGCCAGGTCAGCATGATAAAACTCCATAGCCAATCTTAAAGGTTTCTCCAAGTCTGACAAATCCCAATTACTAGAATATAAAGAACATCCCTGAAAGTAAGGACTTTATTGCATTCACTGCTATATCCAACCCCTGAGAATACTGCTCTGCATGTAGTAGGCACTTGATAAATATTAACTGAATAAATGAATGGATAGTCTATTCTACTGTAAACCCCTCCACAGTGGTAAGAAGTTCGAGCCAATATAGAAATGAAATTTCTCTAGTACCCAATTAGCTCCAACATACCTTATCTTAATGCTTCCAAGGCAACAGTTCCAAAAACTCCATGCTGATTGTACACTACTTTGGGGTTTTTTTTGTTCCAAGGAAATAGTTGTGATAAAGTCATGCACACTAGGGTCTGCTTTGGGACTAAAGGAACAGGCAAGCCTTAAAACAAATATGTCAGTTTACAGCAAAATTCCAGAATGGTAACAGATAGAAAAGGGTTTTGGCAGGTCAGTCTCCCAGTGGCCCTCAGAGTATATATAATACTGGTCCTGTGATCCTGTTTCTCTGTACAAATAGTTTTGTCTTTTCTCTTTATCTTGCCCCAGAGAGGTTCCTCTCCATTCCATCATGGTGCAATTCTTCTTGGATCTCATCTGAGCTGTCACAATATCATCCTGACCGCTTTCCCTATACCCAGTCTCCCCTCCCTCCAGCTCATCTCTTATGATTCCATCTTTTAAAAACTCTCAGTTCATATTCCCAATATAATGAGGTCCAAACACAGTGGCACCCAGAAACCCCTTCACAACATGCTTGAGTGTAAGCTGATCCCCTGGCATTCCTTTTTACCCCAACTCCATCACATCTTCACCCCAAATATATATAATGATGCTGTAGCTACACAGCACCTCCCTCCATTCCCCGTGCACCTTCCAGTCTCCCTGTCCTTTGCTCATGTCATTTCCCCAGCCTACAACGCTTCCACATCTTGCCCACTAAGAGCACTCAGAATTCAAATGTCACCTCTTCATTGGATACCCCACCACCAACCATGCTCCCGCTGTGAACCCACCTCCTCCCCACAGCCTGATGCTGAAACCCTCAGAGGCAACCCAGCAAAAATGTCTGATCCTTCATCTGTGATCTCAGAGCACTTTCATGATACTTCTGATATGGTAGGTTGTCTCCGAAATGGTCACCAATAATATCCCCACTCTCCGCATGCACGTGCCATGCTTCTGGCATATTTCCCACCCCTTGAATCCTGGCTGGCCTTGTGACTTAAACAAAATCCAACCTGGAAGTAACCCTGTGCTAGTTCTGGCCCTAGGCCTTAAAAGAAACCAGACACCGTATTAAAGAAGTATGGACCAGACAGACTACTATTTGATGAGGCTATGTGGATGAGAACCAAGGGGTCCCAAGCCATTCCAGCCACCCCAACTGAGGCACCAGACAGGAGTGAAGCCATCTTTGGCATTCCAAGTTCCTAGTTAAATGCACCATATGAGTGAACCCATTCCATACCATGTGACACAGAACCACCCAGCTGATGATTGACAACTCTTATTTCAGTGCAGTAAGTTATGGGGTAAGTTATTTCCCAGTAATAGATGACCAAAACATTTAATATAGTTCCCAATGGCAGACTAGATTTTCCAAAGATAATTGCAACAACATCTCCCATGCTCTTCTGCTATGTCCTTGTTCTTCTACCTTCAAGAGGTGGAGTCCAATTCCTCTCCCCCTGAAATTGGAGTGGCCATAGTGACTCACTTGTAGACACAGAATGCAGAAGAAGTGATGCTGCATGACTTTTGAGGATAGTTCAAAAGAGCTCATTCAGCTTCTACCCTGCTCTCTTGGAAAGTTCTTTGGATGCCCACTCTCAGGTGTAGCTGCCATGCTAGAAGAAACTGAAGCCACATGGAGAAACCATATGCAGATGTTCAAACCCACAGCCCCAGCAGAGCCCAGACTTTGAGTTATCCCCAGGTAGCCGACCTGGGAGTGAGGCACCCTCCAGGTGATCCCAGCTTCAGCCACTGATGCCTCTTCCAGCCACTGGAGCCTTTCCAGCTGTGTTCCCAGACACTGTGGAACAGAGATCAGTCAAGTCCACTGTGCCCTATCTGAATTTCTGAGCCACAGAATCTGTGAGGAAAATAAAATGGTTGTTGTTTTATGCCACTCAGTCTCAACAATGGATAACTGGAGCACTTCTCAACCAGATCCTGGGCTCCTGGGAGGTGGGGAAAAGTTCAGTTAGCATTGTGTCTCTGGTCTATAGCATGACACCTAGAGTCATGGAAGAGACACTCACCAGATATCTATTGAGTACAACTGAATGTTGGATGTCTTTTTAAATTTTTTTAATGCTCAGCTTTATGGAATTTTGTAGATCTATATGTTTGGACCAAAAATAATAGAAATATATCTATGGGCTAGGTTTATCATATTATGTTTTTAGGATTCTTACAAAAAAAAAGTCTCTTTATTTTTCCTTTCTTCATTGTATGAGATCCTATGGGAGAATTTGGACCTACTATTTCAAACCAAACTAAAATGGAATAAAATGCAGGAAAGTATTCAGTACAAAGGAAAATCAATCCAATTCAGTTAAGTACAGGTCATTTGTTCCCTTTTCCAATCTAAGTGTTCATCCTGTGTTCCTCTGTTCCATTTCACATAAGGGAAAATATTTCTAAATGTACTGTATGCCCATGGTTCTCCTCTCTCCTTCCAAATCAAAATTCAATACCAAAATGCTACTCAACATACCCTCTAATTGCCTTGGTTTATTTATTATTATTATTTTTAAAGATTTTATGTATTTATTTGTCAGAGAGAGAGTACAAGCAGGGGGAGCACCAGGCAGAGGGAGAAGCAGGCTCCCCGCTGAGCAGGGAGCCCGATGCGGGACTCAATCCCAGGACCCTGGGATCATGACATGAGCCAAAGGCAGATGTTTAATCAGTTGAGCCACTCAGGTGTCCCTCTAATTGTCTTGGTTTAATAAGATATTATAACATTGAAATTTCTTCTAAAAAATGTTATCTTAAAGACCCAACAAGTGGTGACGTTTTTCCCCTGGTAGTGCACTCATCTCTCTGCTCTCTGGCTTTGTCAGGGAAGGAGATGCCCAGAGTAAGTAAAGTTTCCAGATAGCCTCCCCCAACTCAGACCTTACTGAGAGAGCTTATCATTCTCTCACCACAAGGAACTGAGCACCCCTGCATTGGGCTGAAGGGATAAAGCCTGAACAACCCTTGTCCAGTCAGTAAATGCTGGGCTTTAGAAGTTTCCAAACCTAAATTGCATAAAAGCTGATGGTTGTACACCCAGACTCTGTGGGCTCGCTGGAGCAAAACCCATCAGTGACTAAGAATTCCTCCATGGAAAGTGGTAGGTATGAAACAAAATCCACATCTAATAGCCTTCCTACTGAACTTGAACACTATTTACAGAGACTTATATTATGGAGAACTGGTCCCACCCACCAGGCTCCTTTTAATCCTTGGCTGCTTGTCAATGGCAGGGGCAAAGCTTTCTAACCACACTGATCCAGATCATACCAGAGATGCTGTCTCTGAGTTCCCTGACATGTACAAAAAGGTTTATTCTCCTCTGTACAGATTTGATATGTTTCTACTTTCACCATGAGTCATTCAGTCAAGGTTCCTATTGACTCCATTGAAGGCTTAGTTCCTAACTTGATTTTAACTCATTTATTCATCCACATATTCACTCTGGGCAGCATTTATTAAGCACTTCCTATGTGTCAAGCCTAGATTAGATGCTGAGAATAGAAACGCAAACAAGACCAGTTCTCTCATTTTGGGGAACTGACAGGCTATTGAGGAAGAGAGACAAATGAACAGCTGATAGGTCAGCTGGGGTCAGCAAACCACAGTCTGTGGGCTACATCTGACCTGCTGCTTCCTTTTGTATGTAACATTGTATAGGAGCAGAGACACATCCATTTGCTTCTATCTTGCTTTCAAATGACAACAGCAGATCTGAGTTGTTACATCTAATACCCTGGGGCCTACAAATCCAAAAATATTCATTATTATCTGACTTTTTGCAAAAAAGTTTGCTGCCTGCTGCAATGGGGTGTGATGTGTACGACAACAGAGGTATGTTTCCCATTCAACAGTCCACAGAGGAGGGGATGGGCCACCAGGGAGTACCTGCACAGAGCAGGAAACACCCACATCTCACGCTGAAGAGTGGGTGGAGGATCAGCCAGGAATAATAGCAAGCACAGAGGGACAACAGGCAAAAGGTTGGAGGTGAAAAATCAAGGGGGACCTTCTGAGAATGGCTAGTAATGAATGGGGGAGAGAGGGTGATGGGAGATGAAGCTGAGGAAGGAGGAAGAGCAGGTCTCAGCAGGCCATGAGTAGGCCATGAGTGGATTCTATCTGGTCAGCAAGGGAGATTCACTGAAGGGTTTTCGCAGAAGAAGCAACAGAAAATAGACTGAAAAGAGGTGAGCGGAACAGCCAATGAAGATTGCATTGCAACAGTGTAAGCAAAAGATAATGACTGGGATGCCTGTTGGCTCAGTCGTTAAGCATCTGCCCTCAGCTCAGGTCATGATCCCAGGGTCCTGGGATCCAGCCCCGCATGGGGCTCCCTGCTCAGCGGGGAGCCTGGTTCTCCCTCTGCCTGCCACGCCCCCCCGCCCCCCGCTTGTGCGCTCTCTCTCTCTGACCACTAAATAATAAAAATCTTTAAAAAATAAAAAAACAAACAACAGATAATGACTCAGAAGAAAAAAGAGTGGCGCAGATGGTTGGAGAGAAGGACTCAGAGGTCTTAAGGAGACTAAATGAACCAACATGGAAGCTTTATCATATATATTTGATGAACACTCAGTGTGGCATAATATCTGCCAGTGGCTGAGACAGGCGAGACCGCTCTGTTCAAATCCCTCCCTGAAAGGCTCAGGCAAGGACCATCATGTACCTGTTGGGCTCAAAAAAGAAAATCTTTGATTGGCCTTTTTTTTTAATAATTATAACTAAATATTGTTCAGTGGCGGCTGGTGAAGTGCTTGGAACGGGTGACTTGGTGATCACGGGGACACATTCACTCATCGGATCACTTGTCCCTGCCTGCTTTTCACTTCATGAGGCTAGTCAAACAGGGAGATAGGCAGGGTCCCAGGGGGCAACAAGCACAGGCTGTGCATCCAGACTGACCTCAGGTGCAAGTCCTGATGCATTCAACCACTCTACCCAAGGGCAAGTTAACGTAGCCTTTTTCCATCTCAGAAGCCTCATCTGGAAAACGAGGGTAAGAACAGCCTAGTAGATACCACTGTGTGTTGGTGGAAGAATTAGCACAGCACAAGCCAAGTGCCCGGCACAGGGCCTGACACAGAGAAGTGCTCTAGGAAGGGCAGCTAGAGTGATTTGAAGTGAACACCAGACCCCTTTAGGTCTCAACCAACTGCAAAGTCTCATCCCACCCCCACCACCCCAGAGTAAGTAGTGTATTCACTCATTGGATCACTTGTAATCCCATTCGTGCTGGCACCTAACATAACTGCGATTGAATAATTGAAAGACTGAGTACGGTGTTTCATGTCTGTTTTCCCAAACAGAAGGAAGGCACTAAAACATCAAGACTGTGCCTCTTTTGGCCACTGTTGGGGCTCAGGGCCAGCACCAAGCTGGTGAGGGCGCCAGGTGTATTTGTCAAACAAACACTCCTTCCACTACCTGTCTGCTGCCCCCCAGTCTCTGGTTAAAGGTAGGACAAAGTGAAAACATTCCAGAACAAACCAGATAACTCACTGTCTTATGGGTCTCTAGAGTCAGAGACAATGGCATAAATGTATGTTTACATATAGGAACAGAGGGTTACCTAATACCTATAGAACTATCTATAGATATGTCTGCATACATGGGTCAGTATACACTCACATACGTCCTTGCTCCTCTAGCTGACAAAGCCTAGAATGTCAATGACATGCCAAAAGCAACCAGCATACCTAGCACCCAAATCATGGTTTCTATTCTATTCTTCAATAAAAGGAACCAGGGCTCCTTAGAGAAATGGTTGATTCTAGGGCTGGAAATATGCAATAAGAGCCCGGAGGATGTTGTAGTGGCAGAAAGCAAGGAAATGCTCAAAAAATTTTTTTTAAACCCATAACTTGGGACTGTATCAAAGGGACCTAGGAACCAACTGAAAGATTCCTTAATGGTCAAAGCCAGAAAAATTTGAGCCAGAAAATAAAGTAGTGTTTGATTATTTGAAGTATAAAGTCAGTATCCATGAATTTATATTAACATAAATAAATGATTGAATAAATAATTGGGAAAGAAGAGACAAATAAAATATTTCATGCTTCATTTCATGATTCAATAAATCAAATATACAATTCCATGTAATTTATGTAGATACTCTGCCCTCAAGGAGATGGAGCATCATTCCTCACTCAAGTGCGGGCTGCACAAAGGGACTTCCTTCCAATGCGTGCAGCACAGAAAGGTGGGGAGAAGATAATTTTACAATAAAGAAACCTGACAAACATGACCTCACCCAGGTGGTCAAGATCAACATTAATTGTGATACTGACTGTGGGTACTTTTGATGTGATGTGATAAAGATGGTACTTTACCTCTGTGCTCTTCCTCTCCCAACCCTATAAACACAGTGGAATCATGAGAAACACATCAGATATCCTAACCAAAGAATATTCTACAAGACATCTCACCAGTGTTCCTCAAACTGTCAAGGTCATCACAACCAAGTCCAAGAATTTGCCAAAGCCAAGAGGAGCCTAAGGAAGCATGGTGGCTAAATGATTCAGGGCAATGTGGTTTCCTGGAGAGGATCTTGGAACAGAAAAGGGCAATTAGGGAAAAACTAAGAAAATATAAATTAGCTGTGGGCTTTGGTTAATACTAGTAATGATGTATCAGTATTGGTTCGTTCATTGTAACAAATATACCACATCCATGGAAGATGTGAATCCAAGGGATAATTGGGCATGGACTACATGGGAACTCTCTGTACTATCTTGACAATTTTTCTGTAAATCTAAAACTGCTCTAAAATAAATAGTTTCTTTAGGAAATGTGAAGTCCTGGATGTCCAGGCTCGGGAGGGTGGGTGAAGTGCCCCACTCCTACAGACTCTGCCATCCTGGGGATGGGGCCCCCCTCACATCAGGCACACTCCCAGTCCTCGAGGTGCTGGCCCTCTGACAGTGGATCTGGGCAGTCCTCATGCACTTAGAACATGACTCAGGCCTTGAAGACTTTCAAGAGGCTGTGCAAATAATTATTTCCCGTATGTGCTCTTTTCCAATTTATTCATCTGCAAGATAACAAGGATCAGATTAATCAAGGAAGAAAAGTCTACCAGGAAAATGACAAAAACTCTTGTAATACTAGGAAGCCAATTGGTTGGAATTTGTTCGAGAAAGACCACTCCCTGCAGTTCTCATTTACAAACTTCTCAAACTGGCTCCTAAACTAGCTTCCAGCTAAGAAAAATGTGTTAAAGCATCAATAAAACTGTACTAATAAGCCCTCCCTAACCAAAACCTAATTGAGGCTTATAAAGAGAGAGAACACCAAGTACCCCTTACAAGGCAAAGGGAAAGAGGTTGGTCTTCCATAGCCAGCGAGGCTATGTGGTGCCGCTGGTTTCTCCCTGGCCCCCCGGGAGGGGAAAGCAGTAGGTCCCCTAGAGTCTCTGTTCTCCAGAGTCCCTGTCCAATCATGACTTGACATGATTTGGCTGGTGCAGGGAGGTTGGCCTCTGGTGAGCAGAACTCTAGATAGGTAAGTGACATTCACTTCTACTCTTCCCCGCCTTGATTAAACCACTTTACTGCTCCAATCAACTATAATCTCACACACAAATGATGAACAGTAAACTTTCATTCTTACCCACCCAAGTGGCAGATTGTGATAATTAATCAAAACATGATCATAAAAACATAAAGAGACTTTCTTTGAGGCCCTCGGAGTATATAATTTTTTGTAGAATCCTTAGACAAGTAAATCAGAGCTTTAGATTTTAGCCAATTACTTGACAGACATTTTAGCCAGTTTTAGCCTATTACTTGACAGACGTCCCTCAGTCCATGCATTTGTTAGTCACTTCCCCTGGTTATTAACTACAAAAGATCTTATTTGTAGACTTAAGCTAGGTACTCTACTTTTCCATCTTCCAAGCCTTCCTCCTCCACATCTAACCTCTCTCCCAGCACTCCTGGGAGCGTCTGAAATACTGAATTAACATTCTTGCCACAAAGACACATTAATAAGTCTGGTGGGCCAAAAATGTCATATAGTAGATCTTAAATAGGCCATGGATGGACTACCTCGAAACACGGAGAATTTCTGATGACCACTACTCACCTTACCCACAACCAGAAATATTTAATTTTATTCCTGGGCTGGCATACAGGGCTTTGGTATTATTCATATTCTTCTGTTTTCATTCTCCCCCATTTCCAGGGCTTTGTTCTGAGTCTTACTGTATCAACACCTTCCGTAGGTCATTAGCACACTCCATCTCCAGGGCTAGCCTGCACCCTCGAAGCAAGCTCTTGTTCTAAAAGGTGGCCAGAAAATTTCTCTCAGAGACACCCAACCACAGCACCATCTTTCCTCTTGGCTGTTGTCATTTTAGCTGCTCAGGCAGAGGTCTTGCCCTTCTCCTCTGGCACCTTCCAGAATGTATACATACAGGGCCTCCCCTGTTTCCAGTTTTCTTTTTTTTTTTTTAAAGATTTTATTTATTCATTTATTTGAGAGAGTGAGAGAGAGAGAGAGCACATGAGAAGGGGGGAAGGTCAGAGGGAGAAGCAGACTCCCCGCCGAGCAGGGAGCCCGATGCGGGACTCGATCCCGGGACTTCAGGATCATGACCTGAGCCGAAGGCAGTCGCTTAACTAACTGAGCCACCCAGGCGCCCTGTTTCCAGTTTTCTTAACATAACCTCAGGCAGAGTTGACAGTGCTTATTTAAGGAGTAGAAGTAGCCACTATAAAAGGAGAGATTAGAAGGAAAGATCTTTCGGCAAAGTCTTGGAAGAAACAAGAAGGGACTTGGAGTTTGGAGTGCAGGTGGTTGAATTTGAGGAGGAGAGGAGGAGGGAAAGAAAGAAGTGTGGGGGTACAGTGGGGAGGATATCAAGATGGTTCATTCTCAAAGAATTTTTTTATTTTTAACAAGAGGGAAAAGCATCCCTGCTGAGACTGCATCTGAGCAAGAATTATGGAAAATAAGAGTAAATTAAGAAATAGCTGTTAGAGGGTGCCTGGGTGGCTCAGTCATTAAGTGTCTGCCTTTGGCTCAGGTCATGATCCCAGGGTCCTGGGATGGAGTGCCACATCGGGCTCCCTGTTCAACGGGAAGCCTGCTTCTCCCTCTCCCTCTGCCCTTGGTTGTGTTCCCTCTCTCGCTGTGTCTCTCTGTCAAATAAATAAATAAAATATTAAAAAAAAAAAAAAAAAGAAATAGCTGTTAGAATAAGATAAAGAATTGCATCTGGGCAAGGGTTAGGATTTCGCCCCTCACATTGGAAGGCCCACTGAGACTGGCTATAACTGCTAAGAACCTAGAATGTCACTTTCTAGCCATTCTTTAGGCTCAATATTATCACGTAGACTTTAAGTGTGTCCACCAAATTTCTTTAAAGGGGTTCGTGACCCAAAAAGTTAAACTCCTTTGCTCTAGATGATCATGTAACTTTTTCTGACAGAGAGCTTCTATCCTGGAATGTCTTTCAACCATAGAAGAGCAATGAAACCACCTCTATCTGGATTTGAATTAAAAGACATAAGGTACTAGGGGAAAAAGTTTACACTCTCATAACTTTCCTTCATCATGGGTATTATTTTGGTGTGTTGCCAAGCACCAATCAACTCTGGGTAGTGCCTGCATTCCAAAACAATTCTGCAAGAATATATTATTCTATGAACAATAAACTATTGTAATGTTTCTTAGTTCTAATATCAACCTAAAAGAACACCACATCAATTCCTCGCTTGATTATTTTCTCATGAACCTGGAGTATTTGATTTATACTCAACTCTTTCTGCATCTAAAAACATTTTGGTTTTTTATAATCAAGTTTTAATCTTCTAAACTAGATGATTCAGGAAAAATACTTAATCCATCAAAATAATTCCAAACCATGTGCTTTTCAAATCACCCCCAAAATGGCATATAGTTTCCATCATGTTTGGATTGTACAAGGCTTTGCAATTTATGACCATTGGCTTATTTCCAGCTCCCTGAGCTGTCAATGCTACACTAAGGCCATCCTCCAAAGGACCCCTGGCAGGATTTCACAGGGCTATCTGTGGGTTCAGATTAGTCAGAATAACCAATGAATTTATTCAATAATAGCAATCTGTCTTGAACCTTGTTCCCAAATGCCCTTGTAGCTCACCAGAATTCTATCTTTGAATAGGAAAGAGAAAGGAAACTAAAAGTATTAAGTGCTCATCAAAGAACTATACTTTGCATATATTATCTCATTTAAATTCAAGGAATTATTTATCATGCTGTGAAAAAAATCACAGCTCAGGGTTTCATAATTTACCTAAGGACACAGGCAAGGATTAGATCCCAGGTAGTTTGGCTTCGTAAGCTCACGGTTTTTCCACCTCTCCATTCTGTTGACCCCTACTAATAATTGTTAAAAGTAGAGTAAGCCAACTCCAAAATCCTATTCTAAACAGTTTCTACTGGGGATATGATTATATATATAATCACCAACAAATTCATACATATCCCCATTAAAACACAGGCTATGTATTAATTTGGTCTACCAAGACAGTAACAGTAGAGAAATCTGTCTTTCCCTAAAACACAGGTAAAAAGAATACACAAATAAATTCTAATAACTTTCCAGACTTAGACAAACTGAAAACAGAAGTTTGGGAATAGAAAAAGCATATTTAATAGTACGCTAAGTGTCTAAAAATAAGGAAAATTATCACAAAGTAAATTTCCCTACAAAGATGGCTTTTCCAGTGTAAGTAGGATTTTATTATTCATATTCTCAGAAATAACTGCCCTTGTCATAGTTTTAACTTTAGTATGTGCACACATTGTTGAATATAAAACATGAACAGCATGGAATCTCCTAACATAATTCAAGTCTGAAGAAGCAAAACAAAACCATCCCTTCAGAAATTCCTTTCTGGATCTTATTTGTTTTTAAGAAATCTATTTTTTTTAAAAGAAATAGAGGGCTTTATTATTCAATTATTCAATACAATAATTTCTTTTTTTTTAAGATTTTATTTACTTATTTGAAACACAGAGATACAGAGAGAGAGAGAGCATGAGCAGGGGAGAGGCAGAGGGAGAGGGAGAAGCAGAATCCCCACCAAGCCAGGAGCCAGATGTGGGGCTCAATCCCAGGACCCTGGGATCATGACCCGAGCCGAAGGCAGATGCTTAACCATCTGAGCCACCCAGGTGCCCCACAATACAATAATTTCTTTTCTTATTCAATCTGTCCCTCAAATTATTTTTACACTTGTACCACAAAAACAAATACATCTTTATCAATAAAAGACATTTTAAAAATGTCTACTTCCTATTAAATCCTTCTAAATATTTTTCCCAGGGATGCCACATGTATTTCTTCTTTTTCTTGTTTTAAATGCATTTCTACATCTTGCTTCAGGAAAAAAGCAACAACTATAACAAAAACAACAAAACTTGGCTCAAGGAAGAGCACTTGTGGCTGGTTAAGGCCTGAGTTAAACGGGTAAAGTTCATTGCTTCTCCACAAGTTATATAAGCTCTCTAGAGCCCAACATTCTTATCCTTGACCTAACGATTCCAGTACCTTGCATACTGAATCATCATGAAGATAACATGAGGCATATGAAACATGCCCGTCATACCGCCCTGTCAGTCAGTTAACGTTGGACATCAGTTGCTCTTAATTTCTGATGAGTAAAGCCCACTCATCTGAAGACTTGGCAGTTTGGGGAGACACAGTCATACAAGCATGTTCATGTCATTGTCTACATGAGAGTACCATGATTGATCAGACCTCTCCTGCAGAAACACTATTTGGGCAGTTCCTGTGAATATCCTGAGATTTTGTGAACAGTTCCACACCCACATCATGTGAAAACATAAGAAGACACCAATGTTTTCAAATGTTAGAAATCTTCCTAAGTTATTTCTCTGTCTTCACTTGTCTATCAAATCATTTGTTCCTCTCTTCCATCAACCAATGAAATCATATTTCCTGAGTGCTAGGTTTGATGCTGTAGGAGTAGAAGAGAATTATATGCCTTGGTCCTGATATTAAAGAGCTTGGAATCTGTAGGAGAGGCAAGAACCATGCCAAAAAAACAATGGGAATACAGTTCAAGACAGTAGATTATTCAGCGTAACACCAAAGGGTACTAAGGAGTTCACAGGGAGAAACAACTATAGGTGAAAAATACAAATTATTTATAACACCTGCCCTCCACCCTGGCTGTCTCTACCTTTGTGAGAGTCAGCAAATCCACTAGGAGGGAGAGTGATTTGTTTCACTTGGGTCCTGGGATTTTTTAAATTTAGGGAGTATGAGCAAACGTGCTCCGGACAATTTTAAGAGAAGAGGGAGGGTGAACGAGGCTACTCCTTAGCTCTCAACATTCTTACCCAACTCCCTGTGTACAATAGTCAACATTCCCTTTCCCTGCCAACTTCCACTCACCCAGACTCAAGGGAGCAGGAAGGGGAGATGCCATGTCACATACAAAGAGTTGTACAGTGTTAGCTGAGCTTGAAAATAGCCCGTAAGGATTTGAGTGACTTGAGTCAGAACACTGTTTTCTGCCATTAAAAAATATAAATCATAGGATTTTAATTTTCTCTCAGGTTGTTTTCAAAATGGCTGTGTGTGCCGCATGATGGTTACCTGCAGTACTCACCCCCCTCCCTTTGTTGGAGCACCATTCGGAAGCCTAGGCAAACTTGACTGCTCCTCTTGGAGTCTCCTGGGCTTACGCTTTCTGCAAAAGGTGCCTCTAGGAGGGAAAGGGAGTGACTGGCATTGTTCTGCACATGGTCGGAACAGGACAAAGACCTCAGTCTGGGCTTGTTCATAACGTGTTGATGTATTTCTTAGTAGAAATTTCTTGTTCTTCAGTTGTCCAATTACACCTCTTTTTAATTGCTTGAATTGCCATTTTATCTATAAAATCTAAGTCACTAACTACAAGGATTATTCAATGGCAAGGAAAGGAAGGGAAAGATTGTCCCAAAAAATGGGGAGGGAGATGAATAAGAAGATACCAAGAGAAGTGAAGATGCCTTAATTTTTAGTGGAGAATGTCATAATAATGACCAAAATTACCACTCTGATTTATTTCCATAATTTATCTTTTTATTTCAGACTCCTGCCCAGGAATCTCCAATGTTTAATCCTTTCTGAACACTGGCAAAGAGACAGGTTATTATTTCTATTATTTCTCACTATTCCTCTAGTGAGCAGAATCCAAATAAGAGATTCAGAGAGAGGGAGAGCAATTGCCAAAGGTCAGAAAGACCGGCTGAGCCAAAAGGGGAAGGTGATTGGTGCTCAGCCCACGCCCTCTAGAGGGGCTTATAGAATTTTCCAAATAAGTTTGTGATGTGCCTCCCTATAATGTGCTACAATTCAGGCAGGGAATCATCCTATCCCTACGTAGAAGAGAATAAATTTAAGAGAAATGAAATGAATGGATCCACACATACGTAGGCTATCCCATAAACGTGTACATTACTGTATGAAATAACTAATGAATAACTCATAGAAAAGGCATTTTAAGGGTGGGAGACAATTGTGAGGCACAAACCGGTTCATGAAATAATTCATGAGGTCCTTTTCCCAGGTCAGCAGTGAACAGCATATGTATCTTGTCTTCTGAGTATTTTCTGTGTCTGTGGGCAAATCCCTGAATATAAGCCAGGGGTTTCTATGAGGAATTGTTTTAGTCTTTAGTCTTAGATGGATGCCATGATTCAGTGCCTAATGCCTATATTCTTTTATTCATTGGTTCCTTTCATTCTTGAGTGAGTGACTACCAAGTTCTAATGTCTGCGTCAAGTGCCAAGATCTTAGCATCTGCCTTCCTTGAGCCCCTACCCCTGCTAGAGGGAGACCTGAAATAAGCTGCATCTGTGTTCCTGGGAGAGCCTAGTGATTGAAGGAAGAGCTCATCTGCAGGAGCATTTTTACCTAATCACTCACTAATGGGAATATGAATTCTGGACTCTGCTTTCCGTGCAGCTCCCTGATTTGTAACCCCCAGTGCAACCTTCCTCTATCACTGTGTGTGTCGAGAGGTTTAAAATGGAGACAACAGAACCCTTTAGTTAGTAGCGGAGGTGGGACTCTACTTCAAGTATGATTCCTAAATACATAGTTCTTGACCAATCCTTCGTCTCTCTATCCAATGTCTATCTACTTCTCTATCCATTTATCATCTTCAGACATATTTTAAAAGTCACCAAATCTGTAACAAGTCCCTATTTCTAATTAAAGAGAGGCTGTCAGTCATGCAACAGGTATTTATTGATTGTCCACTATTTGCCAAATGCTGGGATTTCACAGTCTTCTCTACTAACTTGTATTTGTTTTTGTTTAAATATTGGCCAGGCAGGCAATACAAAAATCTGAGCTCCAATCCTGATATCAAGTATGCCAATAATTAGCTGTGTGACCTTGGACAATTTATTTCTCTGGGTCTCGGTTTCCTCTTCTTCAAGATGAAGAGAACATCATGTTACTAAGGGCTGGGTTGTGTCCCTCCAACATTCATATGTTGAAACCCTAACCCCCAATATCTTGGAATGTGACCATATTTGGAAACAGGGACTTTATAGAGATGATTAAGTTAAAATGAGGTCATTAAGGTAGGACTTAATCCAAGCTGACGGGTGTCCTTATAAGAAGAGATTAGCACCCAGACAGGCAGAGAAAAGACTAGATGAGACACAAGAAGGTGCCATCTACGAGCCAAAGAGAAAAGCCTCAGGAAAAGCCAACTCTGCCAATACCTGATCTTAAACTTCTAGCTTCCAGAACTACGAGGAAATACATTTCTGTCGTTGAGGCCACCTAATATCCGGCAGTTTGCTATGGTAGCCCCAGAAAACCAATAGTACAGATACCTGACTAAGGTCCCTTTCAATTCTCCCATCCCGAGATCATCTCTCCCTTCTAGGGAAGTAAGCAATATAAAATACTCTAAGGAACAATGTAAGTGTTTTTATAATGTATTGCATCTCCTTAGTTCTCAGTTAACTGATTAACACTAGCACACCGAGTCCTAGATAAAGAATTTTTTAAAATTCTTTTTGAAGGATTAATTGTTCTGTGGTGAGAACAACCTTGAGGTACACAGATTTTAAGCTGTTTCTCCGTAAGCAACTGTATTAAACGGTCCCTGAAATTTTCCTTCAGTACATTTCTGGAGTGAAATTTAGCAGAGCAGCAGGTTCCTGTTAGAGCCCATGCAAGCAACTGAAGGGAGAGCAAGCATCCAGGGTGCACCCTTGCAGCCAAAAGGGAAAGACTGTGGTCCTCCCGGGCCTCCAGGGAGGTTCATATGCCCTGAAAACACTAATCAGTCATATCTAGTTGAGGTTTGTGGTTGTTTGGGGGGTGGCTGGCTTGTTTTTTAACACCAGATTTGTCTCCCATGTTGCAGAGTGGTTCCACTGATAAGGCCTCAGGAATCGAACTTAAACAATATACCTCCATCCTTACACTGAGCGTCAACTTGCGGAGTTCTGAATGTTCGGACTTGCTGGTTTTGACAGGCCGACAAACTTAAACAAAGGTGAAAAAACTAACTGTGAGACAAAGACCTATAAATCTGAAGGAAAGGGAGGGTGGCCTGGGTAAGGGTTATAGGGGTGACATTTTTCTTTTATTAACTGTGAGACAGGAAATGAGGCTTAAAGTATTGAAGGGATGATGAAGGAGAGGGGAAGAGGGATCAGGTAAATGGATTGCAAAAACAACCACAGCAAAGGTTAAAGGGTGCGTGCTGAGAAATTGGTTTTAGCAACTGATTCTGTTACACCGAAACGGGAGCCAATAATCTGAGATCTCCCGATATTAACTCCGAACGATCTTATTTGCTATGCTATCTCAAGCCAAACCATCAGAAAACAGGATTTTGTTCTCATTTCTCAAACCTACGTTAATTATCTTTGGATGACCTTGGGCAAATGACCTTGGTAAGTGTATTACTTGGCGATCATCCCCGAAAACCATCCCTTCGTTATTCCTTTGTAGCAGGCCTTCCCAAATGTCAGGACCACCCCTCCCGGGAGAGCAGGAGGTGCAGGAAACCAGCAGGAGCGGCGCTGTACCCTCTGCCATGTGAGAGCGGTTGCATGCCTCTGCGATTGTTTGTCATGACGGCAAGACTCCAGGATTTCCGGGGAAAGGTTTCAGAAAGGACCGTGGGTTTGGGTTATGTCGCTCCGGTAATAAGACCAGCTCTATTAGCTGGTCATTTAAAAACTTCCACCGAACTTGATTGCCTTCCAGTGAAATACTTCATTTAATTTCCCCATAATCCATTCCCTCTCCTGCCCATCACACCTTTAATAACCCTACGTCATATGCTCATTAATCTTCCTCCCTCCACATTGTAGGGTTTTACATTTTAATATTAGAGCCAGTCATCTTGTTAGTTTGATTTATTGTTTTCCTCTTTCGAAAAGCCCACACTCTCTTTCTATGTACTATAAATAACAAAGAGGGGCTCCGGATTGAATAACGGAGCTGTAATTCAGGTTTGGGACTTAGCTGCCATTCCTAAAGCCTCAAGCCGCACCCCTGGGGACCGCGATGTCAGTAGAGGCTGGTGATTGAATTATAGCCCTGCAGTCAATCAGGGACGGTACGCTATTCGAAGTATTTCTACAAACGACAAGTTATTAGTGCTTTGAAATGAAAGTTAAAACTACAGTAGATCAGATGTTAGTTTAATGAGGATAGCTTTTTTTTCCTACTTAATGAGGTAGGAGCCTTTTTTTTTTCCTATTTCTCAAATAAATCATGAGCGATAAAAAAGAGAAAGCTCTTAGGTAATCAAGCTTTATTGTTTTGTTACTATTCTTTATAATATTGCACAGCTTTGCAAAACATATTCAGTTTTTAGAGTAGTGAAAAAAGTACAAAGAATGAAACAAAAAGAAGGAAGGAAAGAAGGGATGGAAGGAGGGAACTTATTTGAATGTTCTCCTCAAGTTCCAATCAGCTCATAACTGAATTTCATAATTTTAGACACTGTCGAAGAGCTATGAATATGAACACATGGCAAATGACAAAGTAAAATCAAACAACTAAATTATAAGCCTTAAGATGTCAGGTCAAATAGGGACATATATCTCGGTTATTAATGTCTCAGGAAAATAGACCATAGTTGCAGAATTTTGTAAAATCCTGGGGAACTCCCAAAAGCTATCTTTGAACACTTCTTTCTTAAACACTAACAGAATGTTCCATTTTCATTTCTCAAACATGAAGATTTCTGATGATAAATGTTGTAAGAAAAGATTATGTCAGAAATATGACACAATCAGCTTCCATCTGCAGAAAAAGGCTCATAACCAAATCACTCACCTGAAAATGGATCTTCATCTTTGGGCAGGGACCCTTAATCATGGACCTTTTTGAGAATCGATGAAAACTATACACTTTGTCCCAGAAAAAAAAAAAAAATGATATCAATAAACAATACCTCTCCCTCTCTCTTTCACACGCAAATACACACACACACACACATACACACAATTTTGCACATTTCAGGGGATTCATGGCCTCAGGATAGAAACCCTTGTCCAGTGGGGTAAACTGTATTTTAAAAAGAAAACAAATCTTTCTCTAGTTTATACACAGATTACATTTAATTTTGTGGGGCTTTTTTGTTTTTGTTTTTGTTTTTAAAGATATTTATTTATTTGACAGAGAGAGACACAGCGAGAGAGGAAACACAAGCAGGGGGAGTGGGAGAAGCAGGCTTCCTGCTGAGCAGAGAGCCCAATGCGGGGCTCGATCCCAGGACCCTGGGACCATGTCCTGAGCCAAAGGCAGACCCTTAACGACTGAGCCACCCAGGCTCCCCATATCTAATTTTGATCAATTAACCAAATATTTAATGCTTGATTTGAAGATCAGAATCAAGCTCAATTCCATGGGGAGCTAAACTTTATTGTCTATTATGTTCTAAAAAATTATATCATTTCAGAGGACCAAAATGCTTGATATGAGGCCTGTTTTTTGGATGCTGTTCTTAATCTGTGTTATGAAAGGGTTCTTGATAGGGAAGGGAAAAATAATAATCTAAGAATTAGTGTCTTTTTATTGCCAGTGTTCTAGTGAAATAAATCATAGAAATAATTATTGTTATTATATTCACAATGAAACAATAGATGTAACTGGAAATATTCTCTGGGTCCAAATTTGTCATCAGGAAATGAGCATACTTATAACTCAATCCAATAATGTAAGCACTTTAGATAACAAGCCTTTGATAAGACCTCATATTGTATAGTGCACATTATAAGCTTATTAACTCATACTTACATGTCCAGAGGCAAAAAGAAATGCAGGCGAAACCATAATACGTTTCTTTCATGAACTTTGCCTTTCCCCCAGCAATTCGTTTGAGCTACACTACTTTCTTTCGTTGCCTCAAAAGCTCCCAACCATTAGTAAAAATACCTACTTTTATCTTTATTCTTTTGTCTCGCTGCCCTTTCCAACGTACATGTGTATGTACAGATCACAAAGATTCTGAGGGTGGTACAGGCTGAGGCGGGTTTTCTGTGGCCTTAGTTAAGTAACATAAGAAGCAGTCCAAGAGCCAGGGAGTAAGCCGTGGGTGTGACCAGATGACGGCTTGGAGTCCGGTCCCCACATCACCCGAGGTCTTCGAGACACGCGGTGACAGAAGGCCTTGATGCTTTTCCTCAGCTATGACTCATAGGGCAGCGGTGCCCGGGGGTTACTTCATCAAATTTCCCTTCCTCGCCCAGGCTCAGAATCATTTTAAGTTTCATTCAAAATGGAGGAGTTTTTGAGGCAATGAGCTCTGCCAAACCAACCATCACAGTGAATTGAGAGTTCTCAGTTTAAAATAAATTGGAAAACACTTCATTCCTGTGGCAAAAACGTCCCCATCCAGTAAATGTCAAAGATAATCTGCACTCACCCTGAGTGAGCCAAGTTGAAGCCCTTACGTTTCCCCTGATACTAAGGCATCTTGGAATGCCCAGTCTGCGTACCCAAATGACCCAAAGTTGTTCTCCTGCCTTCCAGTGATTAAAACCCGGTCTGTTAAAAAAAAATGCACATGAAAACAATCAAACAAGAATTCAGGCAGTAAGTTGGGACATTTTATCCTTGATTCTAGGGTCCAAGGAATTGCCCCACATTTACCACTGTTGCAAGTGAGCAGCCCTAGTGAGAATCATAGTATCAGGATGGTGGCTAAATCTATCATGGTCCTGGAAATATACGGGAATTCCTTGAGACCTGTGTTTAAAGAGCACGCATCAGAATTGCCCTTTTTTCTTCAAAGTGATTCTTTGCCCCTGGACTTGCCTTTTGTCATTCTATTCAATTTAGCCCAAGTTTTCATTTTCAAAGTATCACATACATACTGGCATTGACTACGTCTCTAGGCAAACTCTGGGAAGCATCTATCAAAATCCTTATAGGAGGTTCAGAGTCAATTCCACCCCATATCACCTTAGTGCTTACTCTCCACAAAGTCCCACATATAGCATTTTTGTATATGTTTCCTTATGAAAGCTTAACAAATCTAGTAGCTGTATTAATTTCTTTAAAGATATGGAAACTCATAGAGAGGAAGTTGAAACTTTTGTACTGGTTTGGCAGATAAGAAAGAGCTTATAATGTGAACTCTTCCATGCTCTCTAGTTCTTTTTCGATTTATCCTTCCAACTACACCATTTCCTCCTGTACTCTGGAACAGTCCAAGTGGAAAATTAAATCCAGAGCCATTTTCACCTGAAATCATAGTTTGATGCTGGATTGCTCTTTTTTTTTTGGTTTCCAAATTACATTATAGACTTATCTTTCTAGCAATGGGGAAACCTCTCCAAGTATTGCACAAATAAAAATGCTAGTTAAAATATATAATCATGATTTTAATGCATGGCTAAGTTGGCTGGAGAGTAAGAGCATTCCTCAGATGTCAGAAACGATGAGAAAGCACAAATCTTCAGGGGTAAGTAAACACTGGAATCAGCATTTGCCTGGGAGATACATGCCAATTATTAGGGTTCTCAGAAGGGCAGACTTCAGGTCAAGACACCAACTTAAGGGGCGCCTGGGTGGCTCAGTTGGTTGAGCGACTGCCTTCAGCTCAGGTCATGATCCTGGAGTCCCTGGATCGAGTCCCGCATCGGGCTCCCTGCTCGGTGGGGGGTCTGCCTCTCCCTCTGATCCTCTTCCCTCTCGTGCTCTCTGTCTCTCATTCTCTCTCTCTCAAATAAATAAATAAAATCTATAAAAAAAAAATAGCGTTAAAAAAAAAGACACCAACTTAAAAGCCAGGATCTCTGGGGAGCAGTTTTATCAGTGGGGGAGTAAGAGAAAGCCCACCCCAGGGAGGGAGACGATGCTAGTATATGCCTCCCACTCCCTTTCCACTGGGAATTCCTAACGTCAAGCCACACTCACTGAGGACTGATGTAGGGGGCCTGATTTTATACCACTGAGGTGGTCAACAAACAAACAAAATTACCCTAAACCAAGACTATAGTTTAGAACAGTCTCAGGTGATAATGCCCTCATGTGCTCAACAGAGGCAAAGGAAAGTCTGCTCTGCAGGAATGCACTTTAAAAATCGGCCACATAAAGGTCCAGCTCAAAAGGAGTTCACAACTGAAGGATACTGTTAGAAGCATACAATTAGAAGCACACTGTAACATACAATAATGCACACAAATACCGTCCTTGAGCCAAGAGACATATATAGGACATGGCACCCAGCAACGGGACAAATACACATCTACTGGAAGCACACGGAAAAAAATTTACAAAAATTAAACAAGGAGTGACTTCAACAATCATGAACAATCATGGAAAATACGTACCAAGCTTGTCGGAGGCATCTACAAATAATACTTGGAAAGAAATGTAAAGCCTTACGTGTTGGTATTAATAAAAAAAGAAGGTTGAAAATAACTAACCGAGGCAATCAATTTAAAAAGCTAGAAAAAGGAAAAACATAATAAGGCCCCCCCCCAAAAAAATAGAAGAAAGGGAAGAAATATAAGAGCAGGAATTAATGAAATATAAAACAATGACACATTGGAGAAAATCAACAGAAGAAACAACAGAAAATTTGGGGGGTTTTTTGTTAAGTCTGAAATTGATACATCTTTTGCAAGATTTACCAAGAACAAAATAGAGAAGGTACAAAAATAAAACAGTATTAAGAACCAAAAAGATTACAATGCCTTGTTTGCACCGTAGATTAAAAAGCTAATGTAAAAAAAATCTTATAAACAACTTTTGGCCAATTTATAAAAATTGAAACAAGTGTTAGGCCATAAAGTAAAAATTAAAAACACATTTCAGGGGCACCTGGGTGGCTCTGCCAAAGGTGGATCTGCCTTTGGCTCAGATCGTGATCCCAGGGTCCTGGGATTTGGGGCTCCCTGCTCAAGCGGGGAGTCTGCTACTCCCTCTCCCTCTGCCTCTGCCCCACCCTCCCCACCCTGTCGCGAGTGCTCTCTCTCCAATAAATAAATAAAATCTTAAAAAAAAAAAAAAAGAAAATGATATAAACAATGTATCGCAGAATTGGTATGTAAATAAGTGTTATTCACAATAACATCTAATAGTATCAGTTAGGAATCAATCTAACAAACACGTACAAGACTTTACTGAAAAACTAAGCAACTTTATTGAGTGACATTAAAGATTTCTCTGTTACTGTTTATTATTGTTACATAACAAACCACCAAAATTGGGGGTCTCAAACAACAATCATTTTATTTTGCCCATTTTCCATGGGTCAAGAATTCGTTTAAAAAAAAAAAAAAAAGGTTTGTCTCTGCTTCATGATGTCCAGACGCTTAGCTAGGAAGACTTGAAGTCTAGGAGTGACCCTACCGTTGAAAACTGGAATCATCTGAGGATTTGCTCACTCACATGCCTGGCCCCTGAGCTGAAAGGATTTGAAGTTAGAACTACTGATGGGTGAGGCACGGGTGGCTCTGTAGGTTAAGCGGCTGCCTTCGGCTCAGGTCATGATCCGGGGTCTTGGGATAGAGCCCCACATCGTCGGGCTCCCTGCTCAGCAGGGAGTTTGATTCTCCCTCTGTCTGCTGCTCGCCCTGTTTGTGCCTGCTCTCTCTCTCTCTGTCAAATAAATAAAATCTTAAAAAAAAAAAAAAAGAACTGCTGATGTGAGAACTTACATGTATGTGCTTTCCCCATGTACTTGACTTCCCTGCAGCATGGTAGCCTCACAGGAAGGCATCATATTCCACTGGAAGAATTTTATACAACTATCCATTCTCTCCATATTGACTTATGGATTCAATGTAATCTCAATCAAAATTACAATAAGGTGTGTGTGTGTGTGTGTAACTCAACAAGCTGATTCTAAAACTTACATAGATGTGCAAAAGGTCAAAACACTCTTAGGAAAGAAAAGAAAGGGGCAAGAATTGCTCTAGTAAATATAAAGACTCATAAAGTTACAGTAAACACGATAGCATACAATTATTCCCAAGGAAAAACAAGTAAGCGATGGAACACAAATGAGAGCCCAGGAAGAAAACCATGAATATACGGACACTTGATTTCTGGGGGAAAACTGTAGCACTGCTGGTCAGTTGGGGAAAGATCTTACTTTTTAATAAATGATTCTGGGAAAACAGCTACCCATATAGAAAATTTGAAAATAGGACCCTGTAACTCACACTATACCAAAAGCTACTTCCAAAAGAATTAAAAACCTATCCATGAAATGCAAACCATAAAGGTTCGAGAAGATCATATATACTAATTTAGAAGATAATTTTAGATAAAAAAAGATTTTAGAAAGAGATGTTTTCATAACTTCATGGTATGATAGAACTTCTTAAGATACAAAAAGCACCAACTTTATAAAGAGAAAATTGATAAATTTGATAATGTTATAATCAAGAAAGTAGTTCATCATAAGGTATTCTAAGTGAAGTTGAAAAGTCACAGAGTAGAAAAGATATTTTTGACTTCTATTAACAACAAAGAACCTGTACCAGAATATACAAAGAACTTCTACAAATCATTAATGAAGGGACAGTCCAACCAAAAGAAAAATGAGCAAAGGATTTGAAAAGGGACTTCCAAAAGAGAAAACTGAGATGTCCAACAAACATCTGAAGTGACTTTCACCTCATCAAGTAATTAAGAAATACAAATTAAAAACACAATATTATTTCACACTCACTAGATTAGCAGAAATTAAGATCTCTGACAATACTAAGTATTGGCAAAAAATATGTAGCGATGAAGACTCTAAGAAATGGCTGGTAGAGGGCAAATTGTTATAAGCACTTTGAAAAAAAAATGGGGATTACATAGAAAAGCTCAACATGCATATATACCATATAAGCCAGCAATTCTCCTCATAGGTTTTACCATGAGACACACAAGAAGATATTCAGAGCATCACTGGCTGTCAAAGCCCAAAAATAAAAAAGGAACCCACAGGGGTGCCTGGGTGGCTCAGTCGTCAAGCATCTGCCTTCGGCTCAGGTCATGGTCCCAGGGTCCTGGGATCGAGCCCCGCATCAGGCTCCCCGCTCAGCAGGAAGCCTGCTTCTCCCTCTCCCACTCCCCCTGCTTGTGTTCCTGCTCTCGCCGTGTCTCTTTCTGTCAAATAAATAAATAAAATCTTTAAAAAAAAAAAAAGGAACCCACAAATGTCTATCATTAGTAGAGTAAATAAATTATAGTCTATTCATAAAAGAGAGTATCATACAGCAATAAAAATGAACAAACTGTGGCTCTGTGCTTTAATATGAACGATACCAATGTAATTCTGAGTGGGAAAAAAAAGACTCACAGAAGAATGTTTACAGTATACAGTAGAATTCCATTTATTTAAAATGCAAAAACAAAGCAAAACCAGTGCATTATTTAGGTATATCCATATGTATTGAAACTACAAAGAAAAGCAAGGGAATGATTCACTTAAAATTGAGGCTAGAATTACCATTGATGAAAGGGAAGAAGATGGGATCAGAGAGGCACCCAGAAAGTTTTAAATGGGCTGACAATATTGTATTTCTTGAGCTAAGTGGTGGATAAATGAGTATTCATGTTATTAGTCTTCAGACTGCATATGTATCTTATGCAAACTCTTTTATGGATGACATAGTTCACAATTAAAAATTTTAAATTATATTATATACTACTACCACTACTATATATACTATACTATGAAGCTATGATCTGGTCTATGGCCACACAGAACAGACCTTGAGCAGTTTGGAAGCCACCCCTGCAGTTCCATAGTTAGAAAGATATTTAAAAGTATAGCCTAAGAGATATACTTCAGTCAATGACTTCAACAAAGTGGGAGAGAAATTTCCAGATTATAGAAATTTCAGCAAAAAGATTGTTTTATAGGTATATATAGTTTTTTAAAAGCTGTAGCTGTCTACAAAACTCCTGTCATTCCTGAGCATGTGCAGAGCACAGGGACAAAGCCCAGAGACAGTCAAGGCTCTGGGGAGGGGTGAGAGCAGTGTGGTGAAGGAGAGGGGTCCTCTTTTATATCCCAGCCCTATAGCAATCTGCCCTATGTGAGCAAATTAGAAACAGCAGTTGTATCCATTGTAGAAATACAGCCAGTGATGACACTTTAAAAGTATGCACTCTGAGCAACTGAAGCAGTGACAGTGAGAATTGCCACAATTCGGATATTCATCTCATTACGAGGATGGACTGCTCAGATGGGATGCAGAGCATCCTGGGACACTGAAGACAAGAAACGATGCAGAACAAGATGATGAAAGGAGAGAGTGGTTTGAACAAAACCCAGGCATGTACCATTCCCTTAACCACACCTGACAAAGGGCTGCGCTGATGGCCTAGGGACGGGGAATTGGAAACGATACCAGATACACCGCAGTACATCAGTATTGGTTTGTTAAGTAAATGTTCTCCTAAGTGAGTTTTTGACTGCTTTGCAAGCTGCAGAGCTTGCTCAGCAGTAAGCGTTCAATCATTTTCAAGCCCCTTTGTTAGATTCATAAATTTTCAAGTAAAGAAACCCCTCCAGTGATTTCTACAGAGGTACTTAAACAGCGTGGCTCCAGCTGAGGGCTGTAGTTAGAATTCTGGATGACAACAAAGAATACACAGCAACTTTCCTTATAGAACAGTGCTTGCTTGACCCAAACTCCTTCCTACCTGGGCAGAGTTGCACATAACAGAGTTGCACTTAAGAATTATTTTTAATAGTCTCTTTCCCTAGGTAACTAATTACCTTCCTTTTGCTAGTCTTTCTGCTTCTCTACTAATGACCACTAAAATCTGACAGATTCAAAATTTTGAAAGTCATCCAACTATTTAACTCAGCTCTAGATTTTTTCAGAGAAACAGAAACTTCCAGATGTAGATCATTTATTTAAGTTACATATCATTCCTTTAAAATGACATGCAGCCAACTCACAATTATCCCCAATAACAGAGACCGGGTAGAGCAGGCATAACTTAATTCCACTGATAACTAAGAAAGTTTATTTGCCTTCTCCTTTATCAAACTTTTGCCAGAGTTACTAGCCAGTTTCTGAAAGGATGGTTCAAATTTCATCTTCTTTTACTTATCTTACTATCTTTCTACTGAGAGGGCTAATGAGTTGCCAGAGTCAGGCAATAGAAGGAGGTCTAGGGGTGCCTGGGTGGCTCAGTCAGTTAAGCGTCTGACTTGATCTTGGCTCAGGTCTTGATCTCAGTGTCGTGAGTTCAAGCCCTGTGTTGGGCTCCACACTGGGCATGGAGACGAAGGAGGTCCAAAGAGAAGAAGAAAATCATATAGTTCCTTAACAGGATAAACACCTCTGAGTTGAAGTTGAATATGTTTTCTCCTTGGTGGGTAAGGTTAACTGAGAAACTGTGTGTTTTTACTCTGGATATTATGCCTGGGGTGACCAGATGTCCCACCACTGCCATTCCTGTCAATACTATGTCGATCAAGGGGCACCTGGGTGACTAAATTGGTGAAGCATCCTACTCTTGATTTTAGCTCAGGTCATGATCTCCGGGTCGTGACATCGAGCCCTGCATCAGGCTCTGCACTCAGTGGGGAATCTACTTGAAATTCTCTCTCCCTCTCCCCCTGCATGCTCTCTCTCTCTTCCTCTCTCTCTCTTTCTCTCTCTCTCTCTCAAACAAATCAATAACTTTTTAAGAAAAATTCTATGTTTATCAACATGTCCTTTGTTTTATCCTTGTTCCCTTCTTTTTTTCCCCTTTTTTTAGTTCACCACCAGCTAGCCCTCTTTTTTTCTAGGGCCTCCTTTTCCTGAATTCTTTATTATAGCAGAAAGCATGTAAGTTCCACAGGAGTAAGTATGGACCCCAAAGACTAGTTGAGGGCCCCCAGGAATTGGGAGCATCTCCTAGCCACCTCTTTTTCCACCTCCCCTGAGAAGTCCCTTATTCTTCCCCCTTCCCTCTGGTGCCAGGGAAGAGAACTAACTTCTGCTCTGCACCAGCCATATGCCAGACATTGGTGGCTATCCTACATCCATCTCCTACTCAATCTTGCCTTCAGCTAAATGCAGTATTGGTTTATTATGCCTATTTTACAACAGCTTCAAAAGATTAAGTTTTATTCTGCTACTAAGTAGCAGGGGCAAGATGGAGATCCAAGCTCTTACTGTTTTTACCACAAAAATGGTACTGGGCATAAGCTACGGCTTCTTTTGCCGTATTCTCACTAACTTCCAATCTATAATTTCATCAATGTATTATATTTCCTACATTAATTCCCATGTTTGCAGAGAAAATTTCCAAATTTGAGAACATTAAAATCTTAATTATAAAATTAAATAGAAGGAAATTATCACTTGAAGATTTTAATGGATACTGGAATCAATCTGGTTTCATTGAAATTACCTGAAGGGAATTTCAGAGAAATGTAATGATTTTGTGTATTTACTTCTAGTTAAGGATGGTAGCTTATTGCATTATCTCTGTTTCCTCCAAGACTCTATTAGACTGACAGCAAAGGATTTTTCATAAGTCATAAACCCACAGGACCAGGGGAGTAGGGGAGAAGACAGAAGCAACAAAATTTTGGATGCTGGAAAGAAAACAAATGAGTGCAACAGACTTAGCAGACCCAATAAAGTTAATTGATAAATCAGCAGCAGGGGAGCCAAGAAGAACCATAAACCATATTTATGCCATAGAACCTCCAAGAGGATGAAGAATTAGCAGCATCCAGGACTTCTGGAATAGGGGTGAAGGTAGAGCTAATAAAAGGAGTATTGACTGACAGTCTTCATAAGATTTCCAAATACCTACTCTGAAACCAAGAGCCAGGTGACTGCTGCTCCTTCCCATGGAAGAAAACAAATGTTTATCCTCCAGCGAAGGTAAAACAGAGGCTCTCTGAACTGAAGGACGCCACTCCCAGGTAATGATGGGGAGACATTGAAATCAGGTGGTTATGTAGAAGTATTATTAAAAGCCTCCACACTCCAGCTTTCTTTCCACATTTGCCTTTCAGAAATCCGGACTATTCCTCCAATAAGATATTATAATGTCCCTCCCTAGGGAATCTGAACACATTAAGAAAAAAAAAAAAGGTCCAAAGCTACTGACATTGGAACTGCCCCAGTGAAACAACCCAAACAGATCACCCTGATGTCAGCCCACAGTTGGCTTCAGCAACATGTTCAGAGGCTGCAATTAGCTCTGCAGCACTATACCCTTAAACAGGAGCAAAGACATGATTTGCCAGACGTTAAGAAATGCATTTAATGTGAAGAACAGGAGGCCCAAATAAATCAACATTTAAAATCACATGGAGGTAAAAACAATGGAAGGAAATTTCATAAAAGGTATTGCTCACAGTCTTAGAAAGATAAGACACTGCATCCACTAAACAAGAATGGTATAATGTTAAAAATTGAAGAATATAAAAAAGCTCAAAGGATGTAAAAGAAAAAAAAAGTCAGGGAAGGGTTGAAAAATAAAGCTGACAAAAATTACAGAAAGAGCCCAAAGGACAAAGAGAAGAGAATGGGGTCAGAAAGATAAGAAATTAGAAGTAATCCCACACCTGAATAGTAACAGTTCCAGAGAAAATAAGAACTGTTCCAGAGAAAACAAAGAAAATTTAAAAAAGCAAATCAAAGAAATAGTTTAAGAAAATAGTACAGACCAATGAATAAAGTTCCAATAGAAAGGATTCTCCGTGTGCTTAGAACAGTGGATGAAATCACACCCATGGCTGCAAGGCACAGTGTGACAGTCCTGTGATGCATCCCTCAAATCTCTCTTCAGGAAGGAAGGACTTACTCCTCTTGCTGCAGGGAGTGCCTTCAGCTAGGGAGTGCCTCAGCAGAAGAGAATTGCCTTCTCTAAGGTCCTGTCTCCTTCCAGGGTGGCCCATAGCCAGTCAACACAGGGATGTAAAGGACCACCCTCCTTGCCCCACCCAGGACAACTCTAAAGGGCCATCCCATTTGTAAAGCCACTATAGACCCTCTGCTGAGGCTTCTCTGAGAACATATCACAACTCAGCTTCTCCCTCAGACTTCCCTTCCTCCCCTCCATAGGTGTTGGTCTCAAGAGCACTCCCAAATAAACCTTCCCCCATACTAATCTCCATCTCAGAATCTGCTTCCTGGAAATCCAGCCTGTAATACACATCACTGTGAATTTTCAAAATAACTGAGATTTTTTTTTAAAAGAAAAAGAAAAAAAAAGAATATATCCTAAAAGCTCTCTAATTGGGCTTAAAGAGGAAAAGCAGGTTTCATACAAAGAATCGAGTATAAAAATGGCTTTGGAGTCTCAATAAATGCTGAAAACCAGTGGACACTGGAGAAAAATTTTAAATTAAGAGCGAGAAGGGAAAAAAACCCACTTCAAACCTGAAATTTTATACCCAGCCAAAACCTAAATGAAGTGTGATGATAGAATAAAGACATACATAGTCTCATAAAATTTACCACTCATGGGTTTTTTCTCACGAAAAATTGGAGCATGTGCCTAAGTAAAATGAAGGAATAAGCCAAGAAAGGGAAGAAAATATGGAATCCAGGAAATGGGGGTCCTGACCTGGGAAAGTGGCAAAGAGAATCCCCCGGGATGACAGGACGGTGGTGAAGGAGATCCCCAGATGACAGCTGGCTGGAGAGAAGCCTAAATATCAACCAAACTCAACAGGGCAAGTCAGAAGACTGCTGAGATTGGTTTGGTCGGATAAAGCAGACAGACTATCAGGTATGTTTGAATCTACCTAGAGGAAATTTACACTGCTGAAGGACTTGGGGGACAAATTAGTGGTGTGCATATGGAAAACTAAGAAATGAAGAAAAAAGAAAGGCATATACAGGTACCAAGGAAACCAAAGATGTGGAAGAAAGGAAAAGTAATAATAAAACCTTGCATAGTTTTCAATTGTGTTGATGTAATAAAAATGTAAATAAAAATATTTACTGACAGGGGCACCTGGCTGGCTCAGGTAGAGCATGCAACTCTTTATGTCCGGGTTGTGAGTTCAAGTCTCACACTGGGTGTAGAGATTAATTAAACATAAAATCTTTAGGGCGCCTGGGTGGCTCAGTTGGTTAAGCGACTGCCTTCGGCTCAGGTCATGGTCATGATCCTGGAGTCCCGGGATCGAGTCCCGCATCGGGCTCCCTGCTCAGCAGGGAGTCTGCTTCTCCCTCTGACCCTCCCCCGTCTCATGTTCTCTCTCTCTATCTCATTCTTTCTCTCAAATAAATAAATAAAATCTTTAAAAAAAAAATTTAAAAAAACCCCATAAAATCTTTAAAAAAAATAGTTACTGACAGACCTAATTTAATCAGAATCAGAGCTAACTATACTGGGAGAACAGCAAGTGTGTGTGTGTGTGTGTGAGAGAGAGAATGTGTTAGGAAGTGGGGGGAAGGGTATGTGAAAAGAGATCAAAACCCTCATTTTTTCATAATGGGAAGGTAATAGATATGTCTAAAACTGGAAAATCAAGTGGGAACACTAGAGCATATTATACAGAAATAGAAAAATACAGGCAAAAAAATAATTTACAAGTTGAATGTGACTGCTCTCTGGGAGCAGGAAGTGATATGTGGGCGAGGTGGTAATGCCCATTTATAAAAGTAAAACCCAAATTTAAAAAAGAAGAATTCTTTGGTTTTGAATTTATTTGTTAGCTTTGTTCTACCAAGAAACCTCACTATGTCACCACAGGTTTAATTTGAGTCCCCTTGATTTGGGGGTTTGTGTGGGCACTACTTCATCCTTCTGGGGATTTTTACTGGCTCAATGAAAATGGCAGAAAGAAATCATTTGCAAACTAGTTTGTAGGATTAAGTGCTTCTTTTACGTAGACTCTTATAATCTTTCCCCAGATCTCATTTGGCCGAGCAGGTCTTCAGAGTATACACTTTGAAGCACAAGATGGTATTTTTATGTACCTACAATGTACTTAAGTTATGGTAATTTTTAATCAAGGATGAAAAGTTGACCACATCTGGTTTTGGAATTAGTGCCACAGGAAGAAAATCTCTCTGCAAAGGCAACCTAATCTGCATGCTCACCTCCTGAGCACAATAGGAAACAATAGGCTGCTTCTAGATAAAATCCCATGGGCTTACTTGGGTGGCCTTGGGGGTGACAATGGGACCCTGAGGCAGAAGGGGCATGCCAAAATGAAACTCACACCTCCTCCCCAATACTACACAATGGGGTCTCACTACACCTTCCCCACCCTAGAGAATGCAGTGAATCAGGCCCTGGGGTGAATGGACCTGGTAGAAACTCTCCTGAGATAGGAGAGATCTTGGCCTCAGCTTGTCGAAGAAACCCTAGTGAGTCACTGGAGGGTCTTCACCAAGTGCCCCATGGCTTAGCAGTAGTGCCAAGCATGGTGTCTGGCATACAGAAGACGCTTGATAAAAACACGCTGGGTGATGGGATGGCAGGTACAAGCGTAAGTGCTAGGCCACCTTTCAGAGACTTAAGAAAAAAGTTGGCAGACTAGTCAAAGTTGGTTTCATAAAATCCACAGCTATTTGAGAAGAAAACTCTCTCCCAGCATCACGAGCAGCAACACAAGCCATTTTTTCTTCTCTAAAGCTGGAATGGCCTAAGAAAAGAAGGGCTCCTCAACGTATAGGAAGTCATCAGAAGCTGGGAGAGCTAGCTTGTGGAAGGGCGACAGATGGAAGTGAAAGCTCCCAGGTGAAGGGAGAGCTTAGCTGGATCTAAAGATGACAACAAAGCACCATCTTGGAGAACAAGTGTACTCTTGATTGCCATGGGTATTGGAAGAGGTATCAAGGAGCAATGGCCAATGCCTGGTGAGCATAGGTACTGACTATGTTCCAGGTACTGTCCAAAGAGCTGCAGTTGTGTTTCTGTATTTCATCAGCACCACAGCAAGGATGTGTTACATAACCCCAAGGGCCATCTTTCACACCGTGAAATGCGAGGGCTCCTCACAGCGCAATGTCCTGAGGGCCTATTGCAGAAGATTCAGGGATGGGTGTTTGGTCCCAGAAAGGTCACCACTCTTCACCAAGAGGTAGAGTTTGTGGCAACCACCGACCCCTGAGGGTTGTAGACTACAATGTGGGTGGTGTACTCTGGGGCTATTGCACACGAAGGAGATCATTTTATTGACCTCATTTTACAGTGAAGAAACTGAGGCCCAAACACAGTACGTAGCTTGCCCTCAGTCACCCAGCCGGTGATGTGGTGGAGCTTGTATCCAAATTCAGGTAGTCCCCATCCTATTAGATGTGCGTTTTAACAACCACACGTTACTCCTTTTAAAAAAGGGGAGGGGGTGAAGAAGCAGAAAAATAACAGGAATCAAGGTAATATAGTGGAAAGATGACAAAAGAAAAGGAAAGAAAATGGAGGGAAAAGCATTTGCTTCAGGTACCAACCACAGATGTGGTTCCATAGGTTGCACTGGAGAATTACGAAGAGATAATTTTCCTCCTGAGGGATCGCTTTCTCCTCTTGTGAGTGCTGTTCTGCCCCAGGATAAGACCTTCACGGAGGGGAAATTTGTCAGGAACACCTTCTCATGTAGTGAAAGTGGGGTTTGGTTTCTCCTGTTTTTAAGGGACAGCATTGCTATTGGAGACCCCATCTCCCGGCCCGCTGTACGGGATGGGCCTCTGCACTCCACCTCAACTTCACGGTCTCCTGCTCCCACAGAAGGCTCGCACACCTGCACGGCAGGAAATGTGATACCATCCTTCCCCACCCCCCACCCCCCACCCCCAGCGGAGAGTGGGAAACAGAGATCCATCAACCTGAAAGAGATAGTTTGTGGGCGGAGGGGATGGACCTTAGTGGGAGGAAGCGACTGAAAGGTCCCCCGAACACCCCGCGTGCCTGTCAGACACACCTCATCCTACAGGGAGGTTGCTGCCAGGATCACGAAATGGCTTTGCCTGTGCTCTTTGCTTTTGTGGCAGAAACATGACTTGCTTTGTAAAGTAAGAAATAGGGCTCATTTTCCTTTATGTTTGAATAACTCTGCATATTCTGAACAATACCTATTAATATATAGCAGTGTCCGTCTTAAGTGGACATGCTCAGAGTTCATTGGAGGTTCTGCCCCCTCACTACCTTCCGCCACCCCAAGGAGCGAGATGAGAAGGCGCCATGCTGGAGCAAAAGAACAAGGGAAATAACAACGCGATTAGCCAACTGCAAAGGACTCCTTCCAAATCAGGAAACAGCCAGTGGTGTGTTTTTCATGCTCACGAACATTTCTTGGTTCTGGACATGAGAGTGCCCCAGAACAAAATTGGTGTTCTTTACATCACACAGGTGAGAATATGACCTTTGGTTTGGCCATTGTCTCTAGGATAGCTCTCTTCTCGCCATGAAGGAGGAATGTTCTACTTGCAAAAAAACAGTTTACTTCACATCAAGAAAAACACCATATAGTTAACCCACCAAGATGTTTACTGAGTAACTGGAATGTGCAACATGCTCACACTTAATGCCAGAGATACACTCCAGCCTTCACAGAGCTCGCAGTCTAACTAGGAGGATATGTCCCCAGATACACCGAATAATAATAACCAAACAACAACAACAATAGCTAAAATTCACTGAGAGTATGTTCCAGGCACTACGTTTACATACATTACTCTCAATTAATCTTATTTAATTCCTACAACAGCCTTGAAAATACAATTTACCCCTGAAATACAATTACTATTTCCATTTTACAGAAGAAGAAACCAAACCACAGAGAGTTAAGTGACTTGCTCAGTCACACAACTAAGAAATGCCCCAGCTGGGATCAAACCAGACTTTGGTCTACAGTTTATACTTCACTCTGCAGCCTCTCCAGAGGTTGGAATGAGTTTTTTGGGTGAAAAAAAAATTATAAAATAGTGAATTGCAGTTTAAACCTCTTTTTGTTGCCATTTTATTGTCAGAGATGGCAGAGAAGATTCCACAAGGTCAAAATGCAAGCCCTACAGATCTATACAGGAATCCCTGATTACCTACAGTCTATTCATTCTTTAAGAAGGCTTCCGTCCTTCAGGCTTGCTTGAACAGGTGGAGGTTGGAGGTTGGCCTCCATGGCTTGCATTCTCAGGAGTTCCTGAAGACTCCTTCCTTGTGGCCAGGGTCTGATAGCCTTCAGTTGTCACCAAGAGACCCCACTGATCCATTCACTCCCCACTCAGTGACCAAGGATTGGAAATCAGATGGCAAATAGGACTTCTTGACAAGTCTCTGCACATGGACAACAAGTAGCCCATAAGGGAAGAGCAGAGCAAACTACATAATTTGCAGGGCCCAGGGCAGAAAAAAATAGGGGATCTCCCACTCTAAAAGCTGTTAACAGTACTTAAAATTTTAAGTTATTAGTATCAATTTTACTGTTATCTTCATATTGTAGAATGCCAGTTTTAAATGCAAATATAAGAGCATTTAACTCCTATGTAGAATTGCCAAAATTACTCAATTTGTATTTGCAGTGCGTGTATGCACATATACGTAATTCTTACCAGATCAGTGGAAACCCTGCACAAAACTAACTCAACTCTTTTCATTTCACTTCTTTATACATGCACATTCTACCTAAACTCTCTCCCTACAAATTACTGATGAGTATGGAAGATGAAAAGAAAAGGAACTATAGGTTGCTCTTTCTCCTTCCTATTATGTTACCATTTGCAGTGTAATACAGGAAAATAACAGTGGTAAGAAAGGATATGATAGAGTTCTTTGGTTGTTCATGTTTCTTAGAATGCTCTGGTCTTTTCCCATGGACAAAGTTCTGGTTCACACAGTAAGTGTGGCAACTTAGGGCTATCACCGTCCTCACTTACTCATTCATAGACATAATCCTTACCTTGCACTCGCTTTGAGTCACTCTGAACTCCCATGCATCATGGGTCTGTCAGCATTTGGTGCTTATAGGATATCACAAATACTATGTGAGAAGGGGGGTGGAAAGGGATGGCATGGCAGACATGCCACATTGTGCTAATCTCCTCTGTTGACAGGCAGGCTTCACTGACCATCGGACTTCACTTAAAAAGCACAAGTTCAAAGGTAAAATTATTGAGACTTTCAAGTCTGTGGCAACACAGTATTATAAGCCAAGCATGGGCCCTTCTGAGCATGGAACCCTGTGTAACCGCAGAGGTCTTATACCCAAGAAGCAGCCTTGGGCAAGGGTTATATAACTTTAGTGTTGGCAGCTAGAAAGGGGATCAGGCTTGGTGTGAGAAAGTCTCCAGCTCCCTAGGCACAAATAGAAATAATTCTACTGAGGATGCAGCTGCCCAAGTCAGGAGGAGGGCACCAGTAGGTATGTGTGTAAGAAAAACCTAAAATGGATATGGACTTCAGGTTACTATGATTTGCTTTGTCAAAAACACATTTTGTTTGCCTTTATATTTGTATAAATCCGTTCTGATTATATATATGTGTATATAGTGGCCCAGGTGGAGTGAAGAAACATTTCCAAGGTTTCATCAGTGAGAGCTTAGTTCATTTCAATGAGGTAACATAGGTTTTCAGGCCATAGGCTTGTCTAAAATCACAGGTCCCCAGGAACTGAGAAGGAATCTTCATTGGACCCACATTATGTGCTTTTTCAAATGTATCCATTTCCACCTGCCTCCCAAGTCCTTGACCAGTTACTCACTAGAGAGTCCCAGCTGATTACCTCATCTCTGAATTTCACCAGTTATCTCAGACTCTCTTAAAATAAGAACGGGCTTGGGTAAGGCCTCTGCGGCACTTCTGGGGGGCGGGGGTGTTGGAGCCTTAAGCCCAAGGCCAAGTCAATCAGATGCATAGAGGTTCTGGCTCCTCGCACCACACCTGGCCCTTGATTAAGCACTGTACTGTGGGGCAATGTGTGCCACTGGGTTTGACTTCCCAGCAGATACCCAGAGGGACTAACACTACCCAGAAGGGAGGAAAAGCCAATTCCCTATGGTGCAAATTTTGATCAATTAGAGACTAAAGACAGGAAAGGCAAGCAGATAAATTCTTTTTCTGAACTGAAAGAACTGTTCCAAGGTAAATATTTCCAAGAAGTTTATTCAGAAATAAATTCACAGGACAAGCCACCAAGGTGTGTTTTCTTGTGACCAGCTTTGCTAATATACCTTGTATTTGCTTTCCCTCCTTCCCTGCTTCGTTTCCCTTTGCCCTTCACCTGTAGTAAAGCATTACCTAAGCTTTACCTGGTCTCTATTTATAGGAAACCAAGATCAAAACACTAATCAACAGCAAAATGCCCCTCTTAACTATCACCTGGTACAGGAGTCCCCTAGGTAAGTGATCAGCATAGAAGATGGGTATCGGGGAATTCAAAACGAATCAACAACTGAACCCTTTAACTTTGTATCTTTTGAATCATCTCCTTTATAGTGTTATGGATGACCTACTATGACCCAAGTACTAGAGATATAGGGAACAAGAGAATTGTAATTCTTGTGAAAGCTCACAAGAATTTTGTCTAGTGGGAAAGATGAAAGAAGGAGAGAGGAGAGAAGGAAGGAAGGAAGGAAGGAAGGAAGGAAGGAAGGAAGGAAGGAA
>NW_023270807.1:43752675-43835850 GCF_011800145.1 Mirounga leonina
GAAGGAAGGAAGGAAGGAAGGAAGGAAGGAAGGAAGGAAGGAAGGAAGGAAGGAGGGAAGGAGGGAAGGAAGGAAGGAAGGAAGGAAGAAGGAAGGAAAGAAGGAGGGAACCTAACAAAGGAAGTTTTGTGATACATGTCATGAAGATACAAATCGTGCCTAGATGGAGACACTGGAAGGCATGGGTGTGGACTGTCCATGGTAAATGGTCAGAGGAGGCTCCTCTGAAGAGGCAGTGTTTAAGCTGAGACTGAACAGGTAAGAGGAAACCTGTGAGCAAAGATCCAAGGATGGGGAGCATTCTGGAAGAGGATGTGCCAAGTCTCAGAGGCAGAAACAAAGTTAAAAGTGCCAAGAAACTAAAAGAAGATCCACAGGGTTGAAAGAGAGCAAGAGAGCAGCAAAGGCACTAGACAGGTCTGGGGAGCTGGCTCAGCAGAAACTCAGGCTGGGCCATGTCAGCTGCGATAAGGGGTTTGGAATTTTATCTCACTTCCCTTGTTTTTGAAAATACTGTCAAACATCAGGATTTACATTATATTTTAACCCCGAATCATCTTCAATGAGATACTTAATCTACAAAGTGTTAAATTTAAGGAGACACCCGGTTAGCACAATGTGACTGGTGAGGGTGGTTGAAAGCAGGCATAATGAAAAAAAAACTCTGAACAGAAGTCATCATTCTATTTCTTTTGTGACAGTTTGAAAATGTAGACTATTCATCAACACTGAAAGTGAAAGCCTCTCCCGACCACACCCCATGATCCTGTGCCCCCATGGTCCAAACGTTTCCATCTCCCTGCAACAAAAACCCTTCCTTTCTAAAATGGCCGCCGTCTTCACCATCGATGGTCACTAAACGAGCTGCGTGTGACTCAACTAAAGCAGGCCTTCTCAAAGTCTTCAAACAACCACACAGTCTGAGCTCTAATCCCCTGGATTAGAGACTCTAACTCCAGCCTTTTGATTTGGACGCTGCCTCCACACTTACTTGAGAATGCAGGATGAGAGGAACTGTTTAGAAATGTCAATCCCTGCTGAAACTTAAAACTGACAGCCTCCTCATCAGTCTGGTCCTTTCAGTTAGCATTTCTTCTCTAGCAACGCCACTTGGAAAATGCTGTACAGCACCCCCTCCTTCAGTAAGCCTCCCCTAGATTAACTGGCACAACTACAGCCGTTCACAGCTGTACACAAGATGTTGAGGAGTGCAGCGGAGAGAGGGGCGATTATGGCTGCCTGCACACTGTCATTGCTTAGTAAGAACAGACTCCCCTCCTTCAGAAATGGCATGATAATGAAATGTAATAGCAGAGCCTCTTGGCAATCAATGCCATGGTGGGAAATAAGTGCATATCTCAGTGACAATAACAAAGATGAAATGTGAAACAACAAAGCTCTTTCTCTCTTGGCCAGAACTCTCGAGAGCAGCTCATTACTCTAACCTTTCCACCTTCACTGGATGCACAATTAGAAACATGCATTTCCACGGGCATTAAATCCACTTGCTCGCTCACTCTGCCCTCATTAGAACACTCAGCAGGGCCCAATTAGCTGGATGGCCATAAACAGATGTTTGTGACTTGGGAAAACAGCAAGAGAAACTTTTTTGAGCCCAAAGAGTATGGAGAAAATCTGGCACACCCCATCTTATTAATTACCTGAAATCCAGAGTTTTACTTTTGACATGAACCTACAGTCTTTGTTTTGATAGGAAAACCTTATGGCCAGAAACATGGAGCTCTATTATAGCAATATTTCATGTGGGTCATGGAATATTTTTTAAAAATTTAGACAACCTTTTAAAACTGAGAGGTTATGCAGATTGTCTGCATCCCTTGAAAAGATGTCAGAAGGTTTGGCCACAGTGAGCCAGGCCACTTTCCCACTTGGCCACCAGTGGTTGCAGGTGACTGGTGTCTGCCCCTCGATATGTCCTCCACATCACCACCATCCCCACCACTCTGCTCACCTCCTGGACCTGGCCCACTTCTCTTGTTCGCGTCGCCTGCTTTGTACCCATGGGAGTAGAATCACAACTCTACAACTTACTAGCTTGGGCAACTTAACTTCTCTGTGCCTCGGTTTGGTTTTGTTTTCTTTTTGTTAATATAAAAAGGGGCTACATGGGCAAAATGGGTGAAGGGGAGTGTGAGGTGCTGACTTCCAGTTATGGAATGAGTAAGTCATGGAGATAAAAGGCACAGCATAGGGAATAGAATCAGTGACATTGTAATAGTGCTGTATGGTGACAGATGGTGGCTACACTTGTGGGGAGCAGAGCATCACATACAGGGAAGTTGAATCACCATGTTGAACACCTGAAACTAATATAACATTGTGCGTCAACTATAGTTCAATATAAGTAAGTAAGTGAATGAATGAATGAGTGACTAATAAAATGAGGTTATATATTCACCTACTAGGTTGCTGTGAGAATTAAATGAGTTAGAACATATACATTGTTAAGAATTATGCCTGACACGTACTCAGTCACTTTAGCCATTACTTGGTTGTCACTGTCGTCATCAGCATCAGCAGCATCGCCACTTGTTCTGGGGAGCATAACCCAGTCTGGTTTCTTCATTCCTCCAGTGGAGAAGACACTGCAGTGCAGTGACCACCAACAGCACCATCTATCGCAAAGATGGTCTGAGAACAATTTTTATCCCGAACACCACACCAATAATTTGTATTATAATTCTACTGTGAGGTGAGCACTTGACTAGACACAGGGCAAAAAATACAAAAGTCAATACTAATCATTGTCTTAACGCTGCTATTCTCACAATGTACGAGGCAGGCACCAGGAGTATATGAGTAGCACCGTACATATGGAGGAAGTGAGCAAGCACATTACTGAACGACGAACGACAGCAAAGCAATGGCCTCAGGGCCACTTGGGAGATGGTTTTTGGGGCTCTCTCAGGCTCAGACTTTAATGTATTTCTGCCCAGCACCCAAGTAAGAAAACTACTGTGTGAGCAGGAATCAGGCTTTGTTCCAGCAGAGGCCATTCACCTTCCTGGGCCGGCCTGCCTCAACACCGGGCCTTCCAGGTAGTCCTCACGGGCTCTGCCCCAAGAAGGGGTAATGAAGAAGCAGGTCACTAAAATGCAACTAACCAGAGGAGTGCTTTCCTATGTCTTAGTTAATCCAGATGATTGGTTCATATCACACTAATTAAGGTTTCAGGTTTGATACCGCTCTTCCTCTAAGGGGATCTGCAAATGTGTGGGTGTTTTTTGGTCATCACAGTGATGGGAGCATGCTATTGACAGTCAGTGGGCAGGAGCCAAGGATGTTAAATGTCCTAGCAATGCTCAGGAAAGTCAGGCACAACTAATGTCCATACGAAAATGCCAAGGGCAACCCCACTGGAAAACACCAAATGACTCATTATTATTCCTGTTCAAATAGCACATGAGCAAAATCTGCCTGGAAGCATAACAAATGCATGCTGCTAAACCATGGTTAGTTAATACTTGACCCCAGTCCCAAACACCATTGTCAGAAAGTAGTTCAGCTAAATTTTTAGTTGAAGAGCATAGGTGGTGGCGAGGGTGGCATCTATTCAAGATGACCCTCTCGAAGTTCATTTAAATAAGCACCCATGATTTCAAGGTTTCTCTTAGCGACTCCAATTCCCTCTTTACATGGAGATATGACCAAAACCTTACTATGTATTAACTCCTACTCTGGGTCCTGGGATAGATGTTAGTAAACCAGATAGATGAGACTGATGTTCTTATCAGGCTCCCATTCTAGAAAGGGAAGACAAACAATAAACTAGTAAATTATGAAAAATATAACTTCAGGTGAAGAGAAGGGCCACGAGTACAATAAATCTTTCTAGCTATGATAGGATACTGTGGGATAGGGAGCCTTACATGGAACAGTCAGAAACAGCCTCCCTGAGAAGGTGTCACTTAAGCTGATTTCCGGGTGACAAGAAGGAACTCACCGTGTGAAGACACGTGGTGGGCAGAGCATTCCAGACAGAGATAATAGCAAGAACTATTAACTTTTGGGTGAGATGAAGCAGACATGTTTCAGGAAGAAAAAGAATCCAATGTGGTTGAGCAAGGGGGAAGACAGTACAAGAGAGAGTTGAGAGGTAAGTTGGGAACAGTTCAAAAAGATCATCATATACCATAGAGAGAGATGTCTGCATTGTATTCAAGATGCAGTGGGAAGCCACGTGAGAAGTGTTTGCAGTGTGAGCCAGTGGACTGTAGGGCATGAGAGCAGAAGCAGGGATACCAGTTAAAGAGCTTTTGAATAACATTGTGGATGAAATGACTCCTAAAATCCATTTCATCTTTAAAATTCTATCTTTGGTCCAGTGGTATCATAAGAGGTGATGACCACGAGACGGAGCCTAGAAAACAAAGAGTCTCGGTGTAACACGACCACCGAAGGCCCATTTGCTGGCAGGATCTTTCTTCCACCAAAGACCCTGCAGTCTTGTGTCCTCATCCCCTACAGTCTTGTCAGAGCCCTATCACAAGGAGCCCACAATGGTGCTACCGTACACTTGCAGAAGGCCTCTCCATTTTATGTTTTAACATTTCTAATTGCTTACATGGGACACAAAATGTAGAAGGTACTGATATTTTTCCATTGTGATTGTTATGCAGTTTGGTTTTTTCAAAGTTTTCCCTTCATGGTAACTTTGAACAAGACATAGATTTTCAAAATGCACTGCCCCCCGCCCCCAATAGCAGATGATCCACCTTCACCAAGAAACAGCATCTGGCAACCATTATTGCACTGGGTTTGCAGCTGTTCCTAGAGGAGGTAAAAGGACTGTGAGGGAGGACATGGAAATCAATTTTTAACTCTTATTTTAATTATTGGTTGCTTTGGTTTAATACTCGGTTACTTTCCATAAACATCTTGCATTAGGTAGGCAGTAGATCTTTCCCTGATTAAAGGGCCCAACTTCTTAATTTATGCTTCCACCCAAATGACCGGCTGCCATGCCAAACAGAACTTGGCTTCCTCGGGGTACCTGCCTAAGCTTCAAACATTCTTCTATGTGGATATTTGGTTATCCTGGAGGGAGACATTCAAACCCCTCCACCCAGGTACCATGAGCTCCCATCACATAACAAAGCAGACTTCCCTGGGACAACTGCCTCCTGTAGAGGACAGAATGATCACTGGTGCTCGACACATAGTTTTGCTATTTGTAGGAAACCCTAAAGAAATTCTTTAATGTTGACATTTGCTTTAGGGGCGCCTGGGTGGCTCAGTCAGTTAAGCATCTGCTTTTGGCTCAGGTCATGATCCCAGGGTCCTGGGATCGGGCTCCCTGCTCAGCGGGGAGCCTGCTTCTCCCTCTGCTGCTCCCCTTGCTCGTGCTCTCTTGTTCTCTCTGTCAAATAAATAAATAAAATCTTAAAAAAAAAAAAAAAGAAAAGAGATAAGACTAAATTTTGACTTCTGCTCTCATTCAAAAATACATATTGACAGTTTACATATAGCCCTGCAGTAAGAGAGAGCTGAATCCTGGAACAAAATAAAAACAGGAAAGGAAGGAAACATCTATAGCACCTCCAGCAGCAACTCCCTGTCCCCACGTCCATCGTAACACCCTGTTCCCCGCTTTCCCAACTGTGCTTAGAGCTAATGGTGACTTTATGACCCAGTCTGGCCAAAGGGACATGAAGAAAAATGTGCCATGATGTTTTCACTTTCCTAATAAAAAGTAACAGATGCAGCTAGCCTTCCCGGTCCTGCCTGCCTGCTTCATGCTTGCAACCCCAAGAATGATGTAGCTTCAACTGCCTTGTGGCCATGAGGGAAAGAACTGCTTTCCCTCAGAGGACACCGAAATGCCAGCCTAAAACCCTAATAACATGAAGCCGCTGATAGAGGATCAGCAATTGCCTGCCTCTGCCCTCATGTAGGAAAATAAAGTCCTATTTGATGTGAGCTGTTTTAGTTAGGTTTTTGTATCTGACATACTTTGGTCCCACATCATCAGCCATGGACCCCAGGAAGATCCAGAGCCCCTTTCTTCTCAGGATCCAGCCTGACATCTCCACAGAATGTTATCACTTATAGACCAACACTTACTGTTTCTTGGCCCTAAACACGGATATTGTCTGTGACGAGTCTTGGTTAGATATTGCGTTGGTCAGGGTCCAGTCAGGAAACTAGAACCCATGTAAGGGAGTTTGTAGGAAGGATTAACATCAGGATGTAGTTCTAAAGGCATAGGAATTGCTGAAAAGCCTAGCACGTATGGTGAGAAAACCTGGTCGGCACCCAAGCAGGACGCCACCACCAGCCCCAGGGCTGGAAGGACCCAGGAAAGGGAGCCAGGGCTGCTCAACAGAAAACAGCACCACAGAGGGAGCTTCCCATGGAAGCTGAGACCACGAAGGGGCCATGTATCAAGAAGGAGCTGGAACCCCAGACGAAACACAAGCAGGGCCTCAGAGGTCATCTGAAAGGAAGAGCGAGAATAACTGCCCTGACTTCACCCTTCCTCCTACATCTCAGTCACCCGCCAGTGCCTTCCATCGGCCGAACCGCCCTGACGTCAGTTGATAAGGGAGCCTGAGAAAGGTAGTTTTTAGGAGCCAGCCCCTCAGAGGACAGAGCATGAATCTGAAAGCAAACAGCTAATGACCAGCACCACCTTTTGCTGCTATTGATAGTGAAGTATGCATAATAATACCTGGATGACTTCTTTACCCAAAGACTTTTTTGGCCCCCACACATTCTCCAGTGAACTTAAAATCATAAAATGCTCATTACACAGGATGCCAGGAGTGGGTGTTTCCCTGCGAGAAAGACATGCACTTTTCTTAATATTTTTTAGTGGAAAAGCACAAGGAAGTGCATTCTAACCACCTGAAGGATTGAATCATGGAACAAAGCAAAAAAGAGCAAATGGCCTAGGAGTATAATTGCCATCATAATAGCCGCTTTGATTATACTGAAATCATAAGGAAAGAATTCCTCCCTCAGCCTGATTCCATGATTATACTCTTCTCTGAACACAAGAAAGACCGGATCCCTCTGCTTTCTGCCTCGGTGAAGAAGGAAGAGCTTACGTAAAGTAAGATTATATTGATAAGTATCTTGAAATCCATGAAGCACTATAGAAGTAATACCAATAGATAGATATAGACATACATGCATACATAGATTCATGGCTATGTAGATAGAGGTACAGATATAGATGTAGTCTATCCTTCCATTTAAGGATAGACTTGTGATCTTACAACTAACATTTCTGAAAAATGGGCGTTCCACCTCAGTTTGAATCTTCCCAGTTACAGAATGCTCAGGGCTTTGTGAGGTAGCCTGTGCTGCAGCCACGTGCCTCTGATCGCTAGAAAGCCCAGAGTCTTCCTCACGTTCTCCTCTACCCTTTGCTGCTACTCTTGCCCTCCTTCATCTGCTTTATCCCTCATTGAAGTAGGTGAAACCAGCTACTACACCGCCTGGGATCCAAGCTCAAGTAGCTCATCCTCCTCAAACAGAGCCGCTCCTCAACCAAAGATCCTCTCAGACCTTCTTCTTAACAGTGCCCTTCTTAAAATCTGGCACCTAGAACTAGACTCAGTTCCGTAGTTGTTAGGTGGTTAGTATAGAGCAAGACTCACTGCGCATCTGGATACCTCTATCTTTAGACTCTCAGACTGTATTGACTCTTTTATCATATACACGGTTCTTTTCCACAGGAACTGAGGTCATGCTCACAAGCACTCAAGAGTGCTTGAAAATAGATAGCATTCAGCAAGCACAGTCTGTCATGCTGTCATTTTCCTATTATTTTATGGGTTATCGTGGCCTATTATTTTTATTATTGACTGCTCTTAAGTGAAGTGCCATCATGCAGTAGCTATGTTATTGGTTTTTGAACACAAATATGTAATTGTCATTATTAAATTTTAGCACATGGTTTTGGCCCCCTTTTCTAGCCTGTCATTTCAATATTTATTCCCCCTTTGGACTGGTGCAACATTCCAGCTCTGTGTTTGCCACAGATCTGATCAGAAGTCTTTAATAGTTTCACAGCTGGGGCAGAGACAGAGCCCCTACTACTGGGCCGGCCACTCCTCTCTTGGCTGCCATTGATCCATTAGTCAACCCTCTTTGGGAGCAATTGTTCAAGGAATGATCAGCGAACCAAGATAAACAATCATATATCCACATGTCTCCATATTGTACGTGAAGAAATCCCCAAGGAGTGGCTAGCTTAGGGACTGAGCCAGTTTTTGATAGCTGCAGGAATACTATGATGGGTGAATTACACAATGGCCAAATAGTTGAGATCCTATCTGGAAAACAGTTCTATCAAATGAAATTAAGAAAACCGTATTAACCCCACTATAAGAAAAATTGAGTTTAGTTTTGGAAAGCTATTTTTATTAAACTCTGGATCCCAATTATTTATTGCTTGCCATTCTGTTTGCAAGTGATTTGCTTAACTAGCTAAACTAGAATTTTTCCAGGAGTATGTCGATATTTTTCTTTTTGAAAATGAGGACATTTTTTTCCTATCTCAAGTATTCTGATACCTCTTCCATTTTGCATTTGCCAAAATTTTGCAGAGGAAACCAAGGAATTCAGTATCTCTGGAAAGTTACGTACATGGATTTCTGTATATGGAACACAAGGGTGGTTTAAAAGAAGAGCACTATTCAAAACAAGATAATAGGGGCACCTGGGTGGCACCATTGGTTGAGTGTCCGCCTCTTGGTTTCCGCTCAGGTCATGATCTCATGGTCTTGAGATCAAGCCCCGCATCAAGCTCCATGCTCAGCGTGGAGTCTCCTTGAGATTCTCTCTCTCCTTCTGCCTTTCCCACTTGGGCACTCTCTCTCACGCTCTCTCTTTCTTTCTCTCTCTGAGATAAATAAATCTTTAAAAGAAAAAAAAAAAAACAAGATAACATACCTGATATATTACTGGGATAATCCTAACAAGATGAAGCTACTTAACTTACCATGTACTGGAAAGTAATTTTTAAAATGATCATCCATGTTGATAGAAATTTCTAGGTGTTTTTCCCAAACTGCTAACAAAATTTTTTTTTCCTAAGCAAATGCTTGGTGGCCTTACAAGTTTTTAGTTTGAAATTCCAGGATGGTTTTTATCAGTTGGCTGCTATTTGGCCACACTCATAGCAAGATATATAGGTGGAAAAAAATGCAGTTGCAATATATACTTGGAATTGGTGCTGAATATAGGTTTATTGTTTATTTCCAAGCTCTTCAAGGCACAGACGTGTAGCAATTTGGCCAGAGCACAAAGAGAGGAAATTATAATATCCCAATTCCCTGGCTATCTTATGATTTCAAAATGAAGCAGCAAATGGCGAGGGTTCTTTTTATAATTATAGAAAGTTTTATTTAATTATCCTGGCCTTGTTTTTATTAGATAAAAAAAAGAATTGAATTGCACCATTTTATGATAGTAATCTTTACCTGCCATTTCTCAGAAGAAATAACAGGATCAGGAGCCTCTTTGGGGTTCAGTCTGAGTTGTCATGTTTCTGTCTCTTAAACCTGAGGTGAGGAAGACAACAGCAAAGGATATTTACAGCCTCAGTCTCTTCAGGTAGGTTCACATCACACTCAGACTAGTAAAAAAAAAAGTTATAAAAATAATGTTTATGGATAATTTTATACTTCCATGATACAAACTTAGCATAAGAGGGAAATTAACAACAGCTACCTTGTAACAAGCACTTCTGTAATGTTTCACTTAATCCTCACAAAAACCCAGTGAGGTAGATATTATGACTACCTTAGCATATAGGCTAGGAAGCCGATGCTTGGCGAAGCTCAGTAACTCTTCATGGGCTCATGGTTAGTCTGTGATGTAACCCGCCCAACCTAATGTCAAAGCCTAATTAACTTTTGTATCATGCTGCTTCCTGAAGACCTGTTCAAGTCACCAGGCATGATCCAGAACTTGATCATGCATCTAGTTAGTAGGGAGAGGGGAGATAATGGGTGTGAGGGGGTATCTAGGAGAAGCTGTTATGTGACTTCATAAAGGCAGAGTGAAGGAGGTTTTCTTAAGGCTTTACACGTTCTGGTGGGACTGGGGACCACTCTCCACATCCCAGCAGGAGACATTATTATTGGAAAATCTTGCCCACCACTTGATGCTAAGACAAAGGAGGTGTCATTGACAAAACTTGCCCTGAAGTTGAGTTTGATGTTGAAAGCCTGTCATTAAAGACTCGGCTCACTGGCTGTTGTAGTCATTGGGTTTAGATTTACTCCACACTTAAGAGTTACATTTTTATTTCAAGGAAAGTCCCGTCTGCATTCTGAAGAGAACTCATTCTGAGTTCACAGACCACACCTGCAAATACAAAATCCAGTTCCTATCGGTCCTGATATATTTTTACTCGATTTCCTGCAAGAATCTATCAGCAACACACCTACCATGTGCCAAATGCAGACATACATGGCTTCTCCAGCCACAACTGATTCCTACTGTACCTCAGTTTACCTCACATTTGGTTCATGTTACTGACAGAAAAACCACTCCCCACTTACTGTGGAACACGGTCAGACACAACCTCGTGATTTCCAGATGAGCTCATATGTTGCTCTCTAGCCCAAATCAGCACTTTCCCCATACCTCTCCTGTGAGCCAGACTTTCATTTGGCTTTGGCTGTGAAGAATAATTAAGGTTTGGGAAAGGCAAGATGGTCCTGCCAACTCACTGCTCTGGAGAGCAAGGGTTCCCCAAGCTATTAGCACAGCCCAGAGGAGCAGGAGGTGTCAAGCCAGCAACACCTAGGGAGGTAGGCAGCTGCCTGGCCAGTGGCTTCCAGTCTCTTTTGTCTATAAGCCACGGTTGTAGATTCCATGCAATACCATGGCAATCCAGTGCATACAGGGCCATATACACTTTTGTGGGTATGTACGTGTGTGTGCGCGCACACACACACACACACGCTGAAACCCCACTTGTATTTGTTATTCTGTTTAATTTGTTAATATGCGTTGGCCATTGTATTAGTTTATTATGGCTGCTATAACAAATGGCCAAAAACTTAGTGGTTCAATGCCATATGACTGTAGTATCTTATAGCTCTGAAAATCAGAATTCCAAAATCAGGTCTCAGTGGGCTAAAGTCAGCAGGGCTGGTTCTCCCCGGAGGCTCTGAAAGGAGAATCCATTTCCTTGCCTTTTCCAGCTTACAGAGGTCACCTGCATTCCTTGACTCATGGCCCCTTCCTCACATAATTCCAACAACATCTTGGTTCTGCTGTCACATCTACTTCTTTGATCCTCTTGCCTCCCTCTTAAAAGAATGCCTGTAATTACATTGGACCCACCCAGCTAATTCAGAATAATCACCCTATCTGAAGATCCTTAATCACATCTACAAAGACCTTTTTGCCACACAAGGTAACATATACACAGATTCTGGGGATTGGGATGTGGGGCATCTTTGGGGGGGGGGGCATCATTATTCAACCTACCACAGCCATGAACAATAAATTGATTTTTCACTAATGGGTCTCACACTGCAGTGTGAAAATCAGTGGTCTAATGTATGTCAGCAGGCATCTGGGATGGAGGAGATCAGTGAGAATGTCACCTGCATATAAGAACAAAGGCGAGGGGTGCCTGGGTGGCTCAGTTGGTTAAGCATCTGCCTTCGGCTCAGGTCATGATCCCAGGGTCCTGGGATTGATCACATCAGACTCCTTGCTCAGCGGAGAGCTTGTTTCACCCTCTCCCTCTGCCTGCAGCTCCCCCTGCTTGTTCTCTCTCTCTCTCATTCTGTCAAATAAATAAATAAAATCTTTTAAAAATATATTTAAAAAAAAAGAACAAAGGCAAATAGGCATTTAGTAAGCATCCCAGGCCCAGTGTTACAGATTATACCCAGTCTATCCCTTCCTTCTCCAGCCATCGCTCACTTTGAATTAGGCACTATAGTTCCCATTTTAAAGATTTGAAGACAGCCTCAGAAAGACTAGATAATTGCCCTAAGACCATACAGCTAGAATGGGGCAGAGCCCATTTTCAAACCTGAGTCTCTGTGCCCACTATGCCCATGTCTGTTCCACCACTCCTTGTGGTGGTCTCTCTCATGAGTGCCTTACCCTGCTTCCCAAAGCCGGGCCTCAAGTCTTCACTCCAACCCACCAGTTCACCATGTATGGAAGCCATCTTCCCTGCTGGGGCTCCTTTCCTGGGAATTCTGGAGGTCTGACGCTGCCACTCTCTTGTTCCGTAGACCTCTCTATTTGAACATTAATTCTCTGTCTCTTTGACTCCAACACAAGCGTAGTTCCTGCACGTTTTTATATACGTTAGAGTCAACTAGCTTTTAATTCAGTCTCAATAACCCCCAAAACCGGCAAAGTTAAAATTTAAGGCAGGAATGAGGCAAAGTTGAGCAAGAATTTAATACAGTAAGCTATGGAATTTTATCTCAAGGTTTATTTCTAGGCTTTCAAATGGACTTGGAGAAGATTTATTTCTAGGCTTTCAAATGGACTTGGAGAAGAGCACTCTGGCAATCCTTTTGAAAAACTTCTAAAGATTATTGACTGTTGAATAAAGTCAAGCTAGGAGATGATGAATAAAATGGCATGTGGTGCCTTCAACTATATGTCGGGTCATCCCATGGACTTGCGGCTTGAGTGTTGAAGTGGAACTCAGGAACACTGTGCTCTAGCCCCAACTGGCCACGAAGCAGCTGTGTGACCTTAGACTTAGGGATTTAAACTCTCTGGCCTTCAGAGAGGAGATATGGCACAGAGGTTACAGCTGTGCTTTCTGCAGCCGACCCAATTTGAGTCCCCAACCCCAAAGGGGCCCTGTTCAAATGTATTCATTAGCCAATAAACTGATTCCCATGGAAAAATATTTCCCCCTGTCATTTTCCTGTGCCTCCCTCATATAAAGAGAAAGCTAAAGCAGAGTATATGTCAAAGAGGTCATCATGGTTTAAAAGTGTCACAGAGTCCCCTCTGGAGACTGCTGTCCTGGCACTGAGCCTACCCCCACCCCCCCACCAGATCACCATTCCTCAGAGTCCTTTATCATATCAACACCCCCATAGGGAAGTCTATTTCTCACTCTCTCTTTCTCATTCTTAAAACAGAATGCTGCTTCATGAGATGAAAACTGTTTGTTTCCAAAAATTTGAATTCAAATTGAAAAAACTGCACATGTCGAAAAACAAAGATATGCTGTAGGAGAGCACAAAGAAGCTCAAGAAGCCAGCAGCAGGGCACACATGATTTATGTGCATAAGCTCTGGCACACAGTAGGTGCTCAAAAGATTGCTGTTAAATGAGCGAGTTTACAATATGATAGGCCCCGCCAGCCAAGAGATCAAAGGTTCCCAGCTAGAAAAACTCACGGACATATGGAAGACGAGGAGAGTGGTTAGGGGTTCCTGATAGGATTTCACTGGGAAGTACATGGCCTTTCAGGCAATTTTTGAAAAGAAGTTCAGAATAATGAAGAAACTAGAAACAGCTCTGCCAGCTTCTGTGCACCCCAATCATCTTCCCCTGACAGGCAAGGCAGAGAGTGGGAAGGAGAGAAAGACAGAACATCTCATCAAAGTATCACCCTAGAGCACTTGGCTGTCCTACAACATGGTGCAAAGGTTTCAGGTTCTTAAAATAAATGGAGTAGAAAAGCATTCAACCTCATCTCCATACTGCTTTTCTTGCCTGTGCCTCCAACATAGTGTGTGGATAACTTGACCACGAAAAAGAAAGAAACTAAGTTAAGCTATTGGAGGAGACAGAAGGGTTAACCAATAAGGAAAGGGAGCCTTGCTTAAGTCTTGTTTTAGAAGGAAAGAGAGTTGAGAACAGAAAGGGGGGAAAAACGAGAGAGAAAGAAAAGAGCGTTATTTCATCCTAGAAACAAAACTCATAGAAATGGGATAAAGAGGGGAAAACTGAGTGATAGCTTGGAAATTTGCTAATAATGAGAAGTCTATTTCCCCAGAGGCAAGACATCATCTCAGAGCAGATTGGACCGTGCTTGGGATGCTGTTTCGTACAGAACTCGTTCTTCCCTCAGCTCGTTTCAATGACAATGAGCATTTCTAGTTGAGTGCGAGAAGACATGAAGGGCATCTTTTATTTTCCTAAGAGGAAATTGAACCTATGCATTGTAAGACTTCAGCATGTGCCTGTGTATGAAAAAATATGAGCCAAACGCTTTTGAAGAGAAACAGAAGTATGCTGCCCTTGTGACAGAGAAGTGTCCAAGAACAAAGACAGAGGTACTCTGGCATGCCATTCCTACCCTATGGATTCTTTGTTGTGATACATTTTATGACCAACTTTAAAGACATTGACCTGTTGATCTCGTTCTGGTTTTCATTCGCTACATCCTTCTTAACATAAGAAAAAGTCCCTTAGGATAAGCAGTATTTTCATTTCTTAAAAAAAAAAATACACAGAGCCACAGTTTCCTAACAGTCCTTCCCCTGCCATGTGTATAAAAAGGGGGAAAAGGCATCATGCAACGAAGTTGAGAGTATGGCAAGGGTCCCACCCATGTTTTGTCCTGCGGGCAGAATCAGAGATCAAATCCATCAAGACACCTCAAGCAGCCTTCCCAAATGCCCTCCACTGGGCTGAAGGCTGAATTATGCTAAGAAGTCACTCTTCCAGTGAACAAAATTTCTAATTAACACTGAAAATGCGTGGTTGCTAAGTTTGTGGTGAAGACAGGCCATCTCCTCATTCTTCTTAGCTGGAGCTAGATTAAGCTATGAGAGGGGGACAGGATAATTGCTCACGGTGGGGCATGGTGTTTTCTCCTGCACAAACATGTAATTAGGCTGTCTTAACCTCCTGGTTTAGCAATAAACACCACTTCACAGACTAATTTACAGTCAAGAGTCATAGAAGGCTATGGAATAAACTCTCAATGCCACACGCCCTGCAGTTCAGTGAAAAGAGAGCAGCTTCACTATTTCAAGTCAGCAAAAATCCTTTTGTACTTACCACAAACAAAAATGAGATTGAAAATAAGGGCTATGCATTCAAAACATTGAACACACCAGCTAATAAAAAATACATTTGTGACTGGTCGTAAAAATAGAGAATGTAATGGGCTATACCCTAGAAATATCTTTTAGTTACAATATTTGCGAAGACAGAGGTCTCCATAATATTGACTTTGCTAACATGTCTACATTTTTCTGTCTACCATAATTACACGTCAGTTAGCGACACCTCACTTCTGTAGCTGCCAACAGGCCTTGATTCAAGCAGTGGGAGGTGTGCTGGCTACAGCCCGGCACCAGATAATATTTGCCTGGCAGATACCATTCATTGGCTTGGGTCAGTGGGGGGGGGGGGGGGGTGGGGAGTGCTCTTATAAGGAGACAGCTCCTTCATGGCTGTGTTATTCTTCCCGTTGGCACCCCCAGGACTGGGGGAATTTTCTGGAGGAATGTGGGAATTCTTCAGTTGCCTACTTTGCATTCTTTAAGAGTGGAACACAACACAGACCCAGAGGTCACCAAAGCAGAGACACCCTTCTGTGGGAATTGTGTTTTCTTCTGCCCAAAGCAGAGCATCTAGAGACAGAGAGGCCGTGATTTGACACTGATTGGACATCAGGAACAACCAGAGAAGGACTGTGGGCTGGGGATGTTTTAGACGTGATGTATGTAGTGTGAGTGAGTGAGAAAGGAGCAGACACAGAGACAGAAAAGAGAAGCCTGGAGAGCGGTCAACAGGACGAGAGACGAGACAATCGGATAAATGGTTTTATCCACAGTCAAATCTGAATTATTTGTAGAGTATTTTTCTCTGGTTCTCTACTCAAAGTATGAAGAAATGAAGTAGGTCATTGGGTCACGTTTTTTCCAAGTCCTCTTTCTTCATCCAGTCTTCTGTTCAGAGGAGATTTTCAGAGACAAGTACTGTGCTTTTACTACCATTAGCCCATAGGATCTAAAATTGCCCATGGTAGGTACACAGTCCTTGTCTACTGAGTCAGTGAGTCAGTGGGTGAAAGAAAGAAAGAATGAATGAATGAATGAAATACCCTGTTGAAAGACTGAGTAATAAACAGGCTAATCTTAAATTTTCAAGATGCACAGTAAAAACAAAATCCCATTTTTATGCTTTTGCTAATGAAGGAAATATGATTGGTAAATTAATTCCAATAAGAATAATTCAGGTAATGGGACGCCTAGGTAGCTCAGTCGGTCAAGCGTCTGCCTTTGGCTCTGGTCATGATCTCAGGGTCCTTGAATTGAGTCCCACATCGGGATCCCTGCTCAGCGGGGAGCCTGCTTCTCCCTCTGCCTGCTGCTCCCCCTGCTTCTGCTTGTTCTCTCCCTCTTTCTCTCTGACAAATAAATAAATAAAATTTTTAAAAAATAATTCAGATAAGATAATTCTTATTTTTCCTAGACAAATACTATATAAAGGGCATTTAAAATATTATTGATTATGAATAACATATAAGAAAAACTGTTTTTACTTCAAAAATGTGATTCACCTCTCAAGTACCATTTTTATGAAATAAACAAGATAACTTTAAATGGCAAACAACAACCCTTATTTTGGTAACTACTCTGAGACTGCTGTGCAAGGTAAGGACTTCAGTTTTCCTGAGCACTTACTTAAAATTTTTGGAATTAGCAGTAACTCAACGTTTAAGAAAAAAAGTCAAATGATACAAAGTTTCAATTTCCTCAAATTGGCCCTTGCTCAGATCTCTTTCAAAATCTCAGTACTAATTCTATAAATTCCTGATGATGTGTATGAGTACAAAAATTATAGTTGATCCTTGAGGGAAGCAGAGCTGTAGTTGTATAACTTTTTAAAGTCATACTCATTATGTAGATAATTCTACTTAAGCGTGTTTAATTTCTTATGCTTTAGGGGCCTCTTTAAAAATTAGGCTTCCTCATTTTTTAAACAAAATTTAAATGACTGAACAGTAGCAGGGACCATGGTTCAGACATCAAAGATTTTAATAAAACACATGATTCAACAGTAACTAGATATTTTGTGTTTTCACAAATATCACTGAGCCACCCAGGCACTCCTTCCCAATAATTTTTTATAAAATTTTTCTTTTGTCCTTAAGAAGAAAATTGCATAGGTGTTTTTCTTGAAGTTCTAGAGAAAACGACTGGAATGAAATACATCAAAATACTTTAAAAGCGAGAAAGGAGGGGCACCTGGGTGGCTCAGTCGTTAAGCGTCTGCCTTCGGCTCTGGTCATGATCCCAGGGTCCTGGGATCGAGTCGTTGAATTGAGTCCCGCATCAGGCTCCCTGCTCCGCGGGAAGCCTGCTTCTCCCTCTTCCGATCCCCCCTGCTTGTGTTCCCTCTCTCGCTGTCTCTCTCTCTCTCTGTCAAATAAATAAATAAAATCTTTAAAAATAAATATATAAAAATAAAAAGTGAGAAAGAACAATCATTTCAGTAGAATGATCATTTTAACATGGATACCCAAGATCAAACCCCAAAAGAGATACGTGAGTGCCCTGGTGATATCACATACCCTATTCAATTGCGTGTGCATGTTCACACGTGTGCACATGGACATCTTAGTCAAAACTTCTTAACAAGTAAGAAGTCAGGAAGGCGCTTTAAAAACTTGTCAAGAATCATTCACACACCCTCCCTGGGGTGAAACATGGCAATGATTTGAAAGTGAACGTAAGCACTGCACACAGCTTTGGGGAAATGCTCGTAACCCTAACCCACAGGTTCTCAGAGACCTTCAACTTCAGGCGCTGGCTCTGGAGCGGAGGTGAGAGCCAAGGGAGTGAACAGTCAGGTCCAAGTGCAAGGACAGCTCCTATTGTGTAAGAAAAGAGGAGAATTTATCAAGGCAAGGAGCACCTTAGTAGCTTAATTATGAGTCTTTTAATGTCTTTTCATAATCAGTTAATAAATACCTTCACAATAAAATTGAATCTAAGCTTTTAATAGGCCATGTTGGCTTGATCCTAAACAAAGGAATTAGCAGCTCCAGGCATTGTGCAGTAACTGCTCACCGTTTGGTGCCAGGAGAAACAAAGCATTTCAAGTGCATTTTTTGTGCCTCACCATAATAAACGCTTGCAATATTCTCCCAATTTCTGGAGTATAGGACGCAGATCTTATTTATCACAGTATGAGACACACCTGGCACGCGGATCAGGAAACAACTGTTTTACTTCATTTCTGTCATCACCTTCCAACAGATTTCTTTCACATTCCAATTTGGATGGGAGGACTTGACTTTCTCTCCATAAGTTCTCCATTAACAGCTTCACAGCAGAAGGCGCCATTGGTCCGTCTCCTCTTGCAGCAATTAATTACCCAGCGCGGCGTGTTTTGACTCCAGCGGCCACGAACGCCCTCAGTCGCCGGCGTTCCCTGGGCTCTGCGAGCAAGGAGGGCAAGGACGTCTCTGTCGCGAGCACCGCGTCTCCTGGTCCCCTGGCCGCGTCGGGAATTGTCAGAACTCCTCAGCCGGGGGATGACGAACACGGTGTCAAGTCGGCAGCACAAATTACCAACTTCAGCTCCCTCCAGTCACTTTTATGAATCTGTGTTTTACTTGAGGGAGGCCTTTCGGAGGGCTGTGTCACTTGGGGCGGGCGGTCGCAGATGAAAGGCACTTCGGCTTTCTGGGTTCCTTCGGAGTGGCAGGCGTACGGGGCTGCGAGGCTTGAGCTCCATGAGCCCAGCGAACAGCTATGCACTAATAAACCTTGAAAAGCTTGAATTACACTATAACCCACAAAAATTTTCAAATTAAGAAGGCATATTTAGAGGCCCCCGTGGATAGTGATTTTATTTAGTTTAATTCCCTCTTGTGGCCAATTAGATAGACACCCCTGCACACAGGCACACACTCCGGGAGGGGAAATGGGGCGGGGGGTGGGGGAGAGAAGTTTAACTTTGGTTTTGAGGGGGAAAAAGAAGGGGGGCAGTATATCACTCCTACCTAGACAGAAATTATTTTCCCGGCTGTTGTTCTGTAAAGAACAGGGCTGTTAGAAATCAATGAAAAGTGTACGCAAGATGGATTTTTATTTGGATTGGTTTTTTAGAGCTGTACTGTACTCCAACGTCTTCCTTATTCAGCCCCAGTGAATTGCCAAATTGAAGAATAGAACCTCCACCACGGCCACAGAGCATATTCCTTTAGTTCTCTTCAAGTACCTTTTGGTCAAAATGACTTCCCTTTCTAAGAAGGCTCTGAGTGCCTGGCTAATGGTAGGTGTATTTGTTTTTTTAATTAAGTGATCTGCACAATGGAGATGTGTTATTTTTTTTTATCATCTATACATGAAGCTCATTTACCCAAATGGAACTCAGGTCAACACAAGAGATAGATTTGCTCCGAAAATTGCACCTAGTGTCTCTCCTCGCTCCCTGCTGCTCTTTGCATCAGAGTTGCAAAATATGCCTCCTTCTCATCTGGTGGCAGGCTCCATATGCACCATATGAAAAAGGAGTTAATAAAATGCACGTTGGAAATATAAAACAAGGTCAGGGGCGACAGTTTGGCTGAAGGCCTTTCTTAAATGTGGAAAACAAAAGAACAAGATTGTTTTAGCAGTTGCAGCTGTTGGGAGAGCAGCTTGGGTTGGGGAGTGGCAGCCGAAGTCCTGGCTACCTGTTTCATGTGTCCATCAGAATCACTGTTCTCTCCCTAACACAAAGACTCTGCACAGTAGGCGCCCCAAGTTTTGGAAAGTCTCGACAAGAAAAAAGAAGGGAAAAATTCCCATTTTGCTCCCAAAAGGAGCTCTGGGGAGTGAAGGGATGAAGCGGTGGCAGGTGTGGGGTCAGGCGGAGGGTTGGGAGCCTGCGTGTGACTCCAGATTCTAAAACCCCCATGGCTCTGTGTCCTCCTCGGAGCCAGCAGGGATGAATGGTGTTACTGTGTGTGAAAGCCACCCGGATTGGATGAAGTCGGCGGTAGGTTTTTAAAAAATAAGTACTTATGATTCTGTGGTTGGGTCCATCCAATGCCAACCAAGCCGGAGGAAAAAAAACAACATTGTCAGTCAAGCAATTGCTTGTTCCACGAGACCTCAAACACAACACTTGACGGGTTTGTTTTCTTAATGAATTGACTGGTTACTTTGGCATCACTTGAGAGCCATGAGGAAAACAGTGAAACTCAATCCTAAGAACTTTATCAATTTAAAATGAAGATAAAAGGGAAAACACTTAACAATTATGTCACGGGACAAGAGATTAGCCAACAAAACACATTAATATGTGAACATAAGTAAGTTATCAGAGGAGCTGTGACCCAGTAAAAGAGAAGACTTTATAGTCTTGATAAAGAATGAGAAAACGAGGTCATCCGAACAGGACAAGCCAGGCTCCCAAAAAGGGACGGGTACTGTGGTGGGGGCAGGGGAGAAGTCAGGACCCTGAAAACACAGATGGGCACCTAAGAGACACCATTCCCCTCCCTGGTCGTTAATTCTATCTTTGGTCCCCTTTTGAAGTTGTGAAAAGGGAACAATAGTCTCACCTTCCCAGATTCAGTAACACTTGGCATAGTGCCTGGCACATAGTAAGTCCACCAAGGTTCAAATACGTGCTTTCTCTTCCCTTTCCTGCCTCCAGCCATCCCTAGAAACACCTTAGCCTAAGTAAATCATCACTCAGCATGGTGCATTCCAGACTAAATTGTTATCTTAGGGAAATCTTACCAGTTAATAGGATTTCCCTGTACTAGATGTAGTGAAAGAATCTAGGCCAATGGGCCCAGAAAAAATTCCACACAGTGGGAAGAGTCTTCCACCCCGCCTTCTATCTTCCTTCCATATTGACCTTCATAGCTCAGACACGACTTGTTGTAGCAAACAAAATTCATACCAAAACCACTTCCTCTAGATACTCTGCACTGCAAGCGTGCCCCACCCAGGAGCTCGTTACAAACACACATACCCACCCCCACAACCACCTATTGAATCGGAGTCTGCAAGGGTTCCCAGGTCATCGCTATGCACATTAAAGTTGGGAGGTGTTTTTTTTTTTTTTTAAATACTAATACTGGGACCAAATCCTAGGCCAATTATGTCAGAACCCTGGAGTTGAAAGCCAGGCATCAAGATTTTTTAAACTTCTCCAGATGATTCTAGTGTGCAGCCAAATTTCAGAGCCACTGATCAAGTCCCATTAGGAAAAATAAACCTTAAAAAATAGGAAAATATTTAAACAAGGAATATAGGGTAGACGGGACTACCCCTGAAATAGACCCACTGAAAAAAGAAGTTTTCAAATTTATGCTCACAATGTAGACATCTACATTTCTAAAATCCTAGTCATAAAAGGAGAACTGGCAAACATCTTCATATTTCAACTTTGGCCATTATACACCTCTTGGGTAACAAGGTACCCGGGTGGGCAGAACATTTATTGACATAAGTTGCCGTGTTTATTGATGCTGCTCGTTTTCCACTGATTTTAGAACTCTGTAGGGGAGGTGTTGTGACTTTGAAAAGGCCATTTTTTTAATAATCAAATAGTTTTACTTAAAGGTTTATGTAACACGCTATATTATTAAACAGTAAATAAAAACCACTGATAAATCCCGGGTCCCCAACAGGTAGTTTGGCACATCCTTAATTATCTGGTTTATGAGCAAATTGCCAGCTCCGCTTTGGTTTTCAGCTTGTTAGATGCATGTGTGTGCACACATTTCTTACCTGGCAACCTCTCCGCCGGTTCAGCCTTTAAACGATGTTGCCAAAACGTGTTGCGTGGGGGCAGGGGGAGGGAAGAGCTGTCTAAGTCAAAGGGCTCAGCTTTGGGGTTGGAGTTTTGCTTTCTTGTTTTTGTTTGCAGTGAAAACTTAATTTGGTTATTTTTTTTTAAAAAATTGTGAACATCCATAGCCTATGGGCCTGGAAAACGTTACCAACGAAAGCTGACTGCATCAAAATAAATGTACTTATTGTGCCACTGGTTTTTGTTAAATCTAAAATGCCTCCTCACAGCACCCCTGTGTTCCGTTCTACTTCCCCTGCTGACTCACCCTGGCCTTCCAGCGATTAGACCTTCCAAAGAGGAATAGTCTTCTCTATGCCTGCGTCATTCGAACTTAAGCTGAATAACATTCTTCAATGGCATTAGATGACTTTTGTTCATATTTTTATTGTTTTACAAGTGTCTGCGCTCAGTGAGTCTCCCAAGTGTTTACAATCATCTCTAATCCCAAAACTCCATGAAATCAGTGTTTTCCTTCTGAGCCTTGAAGGCCCTTAGCATCCTGAGGGTTCCGCCTGATGGGCTCCCCCTGGTGGCTACACCACACCTCTCCTCCGCCAGTCCTACCGGAGAATCCCTCCTCGGATTCACTAAAGACCTCAGATAAAAGGAGTGTGAGGCAGACAAGAGGAGGAAAATCCCTGGGGTGTCCAACCTCTTTGGGAGTCAGTCCTTGTTATAAACTGTCAAGAATTCGCTTCCTCAGTATGAGCGATCTCATCTTTTTTGAGTCAAGTTCTGGGTCTTAGCACCCTTTACTGCCCAGACCCCAGAGCACACATGGAATGTGCATTTATGTATGCCCCCTTTCCCAGGCCACAGGCTCAGGCTGTTTCGACTAGGCATAGCCAGAATTACAAACCATTGCAAACTGCTGCACCCGGTATTGATTAGACATTGTCTGGAGTTGGCAAACATTATTAATATATAGAATGCTATAGAGATTGATTGCTCCACTTTCATTTTTCTTCTTCCTGCGGGCCCCCTATAGGAGAAAGCCCTGCAGCTGTTCTGAATCCCATTGCCAGAAACATATTATAGCTTGTTTTGAAGTTTCACCGGCAAGTTCTGGGCCTCATACGGGCACAAGCCAATGAGAACATCCCATGTTCCAACGAGAGGCCGAGACACAATCACCCTGTCAGGTGTTGTTAGTAAGTCGGGATCATAAAAGATAATAAACTCTCTCCCATCTTTTATGACAGCACACCGAGATCAAACGCTTTCCGTAGCAGAGCACAAAGCCCCTAGGACCAGTTCTCCCTGACAGATGTTCATCTGCTATCTTGGTATTGACGTGTTACTTAACTTATTGATCCACAGAGGGAAGGAAATAGAAACACCCCAGGAATCTGGTGTTGTACAAGCTGCTTTCCAGGGCTGTGAGCTCTAGAAAGAAAGTGGAGACTTTGACATCATGTTTTAGGAGCTGTTTGCATATTGCCCTTCTATGGTTTTCTTTCCCCCCAGTGTTTAAAGAAACAAACAAACAAACAAAATAAGTCAAAGACAAGGGAATTAGGTAAAAAAAATACAACCTTTGTTTTTCTTTTATTCAATGAACAATATACTTAGCAGTGACCAACATGGTTTATCATCCCTTATTAAGTTGGGGGTGCTCACCTGGTGCCCTCCATCCCATGGACACAAAAGCCTGGCTCACCCTAGACTTCATGGGATGATGCAGAATGGGGTACACTGAAAGCTCATAGCGCAATGCTACATCATTCAGTCTCTCTGCTCTGATCCATTGGGCACATGACTTCTGGACTACTCACATTAAAGCAGACCTCTGATTGCATGTCCCCAGATTGACAGAATCTTGGAATTTGGCCCTGCCTGCCAAAGGGAGGACACATGCCAATTGGTTTTCAAGGCACCCCCAGCCTCACCAGTGTCCCAACACAACCAGATTGACTACTCATTCTTCATTCTCACCTCTGACTTTGCTCATGAAGTCCTTGCCCATCTCTACAAATAAAAATTCTTGAAAGATCAGGCAAAATTAATCTCCCCTTCCTCTGATTATTTCTAGCCTTCTAGCTGTATTTCCCCAGAGGCTAATTGTATATATGGTTCTCTCCCTGGGCTTTAAGAAATTTAAGTAAACAATTAGATATGATGCATCTTTTTGCCTTACTCATCTCTTTTCTTTCTACAACAAGTGATTGATAACTACTGTTCAGTGAATGAATGAATGAAACATCCTGCTCATTTAGGAATCCCCTGCCCCAAAGGCTTCTATGATTTTCTGTGGACTAAGAAATAAAGCTCAAACCCCTTGAAATTCCCTCCAAATTTGGCCCCAACATGTATTCAGAATTTATCCTAGATGGCCCAGACAAAAATCCTCTGGCAAACCAGCCCACTTACTGTGTCCCACCACATTCTACTAGCAGCCTAGACTGCCTGCCCTCTCCACTCCCCTTCTCACACATCTCCTTTTGGTTACAGACTCATGTAGAGCCAACCCCTTTCCTCCCCACGCAGCTTTCACCAGTGCTCCTGACCTTCAGAGGTCTCTGAGGTCATACATATGGCTCATCTCTGTCCCACACATCATCAACTAATCCTTGCAAAGCTTCATCACCATCATGAGCCAGTATTTGAAATTTGCATTTTTTAAATTTTGAAGGATTGGATGACATTCTCTTCATCCATCTTTAAATTCACCACAGCCCCTAGCCTTATATCATGCCTTGTTCATAATCAAATAGTATATCACTTTACTTTGAAAGACACTAAAGCAAAGTGGTTAAATTGTAGATTAAATCAAGCCAAAGGTTATTCCAAACCAAATGACTTCTCAGCAATGAATAATCAGTACTTCTCTTTTCTGATCTATATAGAGTAGTGTTTTTCAAAATTTAATCGTGACTTATTGTAAGACATCACAACCTCTCAATTCAGTATTTACCCATACTTTGTGTGATACAATCTAATATTTTCTGTTTTATTTCATTTCATTTTTTTTTAAAGTACTGATCATGGCCCCCTAATGATTCTGTGACCTACAAATGGGCACAATCAACTAATGAGTCAGTGTTCAAAAACATAATCTACAGGTTCCTAGACATTTCTAGTTACTGGATAGTCTCTAAAATCTTACAAGGATAGAGAAGTCTAGATTCTAGAAGTCTAGAAGGGGCAATCAATTTTCCTCTGTTTTATTTGTGTCACACCAAACCTCTTGCTTCTCTCAGTTTCTTGCAAATGTGCATCACCGGTCACTTGCAAAGAATTGTTTTAACTTACCCAAGAGAGTACTTTCATTATTGCTTTCTCTTACCAGTGGTTCTCAGTCAGGTATGATTTTGCCCCAGAGGACATTTGGCAATGTGTGGAGACATTTTTTTAGTTGTCACAACTGGGAGAGAAGGGTGGAATGCTACTGGTGTCTAGTGGGCAGAGGCTAAGGATGCAGCTAAACCCCCTACACTGCACAGGACAGCTCTCCCTATGCACACACACACACACACACACACACGTGTCTAGCCCTAGAACCATCTAGCCCAAATGTCAATAGTCCCATTGTTGAAACACCCTGCTCTTAACATCTTTACACATCTTGTTTTTTCATTAATTAGGTCTATACAATATTAAAGTCTAACTATGTGCACAAAAAATGGAGGAAAAGCCACAACTATCACTCGCAGATCTTGCCCCACATCATCTCTGCCTGTGGAACTTCAAATTAGACTCTATCAGGCACGCTGAGACCTGCCTCTGGAAGGTCCCCATAATCTCCAACCGACCATGCTTATGGGGGGCCAACAACCTTGTAGCTTCACCACTTGCATCACGCAAATTTTGGGACTCCCAGATGTCAACTTAACAGTGGGGCTTAACTGCATCCACCAGAAACCAATCAGGGAAATGCAGATGCTCTTCCAACATCTGTAAGAAATGTAATATTTGGATCCCTAATTTGAAACATATCACTAAGGGGCGCCTGGGTGGCTCAGTTGGTTAAGCGACTGCCTTCGGCTCAGGTCATGATCCCAGGGTCCTGGGATCGAGTCCCGCGTCGGGCTCCCTGCTCTGCGGGGAGCCTGCTTCTCCCTCTCCCACTCCCCTTGCTTGTGTTCTCTCTCTCGCTGTGTCTCTCTCTGTCAAATAAATAAGTAAAATCTTTAAAAAAAAAAAAAAGAAACATATCACTAAGCTGAAAACATGTCCCTTTAAAATGTTCTTTGCTGCAAAGTCCTTGGGTCATCTGTTCAGTCATTGTCACTGTGTCAAGGTGTTGCCAGTTGTTTAGGGGTCCTCTACCCCCCTCCATAGTCACCCAAAAGAAGCCAATCGTGCATTTCTATGTATGTGTGTACTGGGAGTCTCAATTGGCACCCAAGCTGGGACCTCTTCAGACTCGGGGGTTCTGCAGGGCTGGAACCTCAAGTTCTCGAGTGTGCTCTCTACATGACAGACCAAGACACTTCCTCAACAAGAACTCCAGAATTTCTGTCACAGCTTACCAAACAATTTCCTTATGGCCAGTCTCTCTATTCTAATCCATATTCAACCACCAGACCGATTTTTCTACACTACTTTATCATGTGACTTCTTTACCCAAAAACCTCCCGTGCCTTCTCCTTTTCACAGGAGGACTCCAAACATCTCGGTATTTGATGTCTTTCCCTAGCATTGTCTCCAAACTTACCTTGTGTGACGCACCCTCTTCACTTAGCCTTTTCCTCTCGTCTGACTGAATGTGCCCAAGCTCGTTTCTTATCTTGGCCTCCATGCATACTGTTTTCTGCACCTAGAGAGCCTCTGGTGTCAATCAGAGTCCTAGCAGGTGGCAGGATGATGGCACTCGGAAGCCTTAGCCAGGGAAAGGACTCTTTCCAGAGGTGTGGTCAGTGTTTAGGGAATTATAGCAAGGAAGATCTGTAAACCGCTCCATTTGCACAGAAGAGGGGCTGCCCAGACAAGAGCTGTGGCCGAAGGTAGAGAGGACCTCACAGCTGTGCCAAAGTCACAGCCAAGCAGGGAGGGGCCAGCAGAAAAACCGCTCCACCCTCTCCACTCACCAGCTGCTGCCTACCATTGGCTGAACCAACAGGAAGTCAGAGTGCAAGCGAGCCAGTAATACAGTCCATGGAAGAAAGCCCTCCAAGACTCAGAGCAGGGCAGAAAATGTGTGTGTATGTGTGCGTGTGTGCGTGTGTGTGTGTGAATAACATACACGTAAAACTTTCGTCTCCCAACCAAATTGCCACCTTCACATTTGAGCTCTCTCCTCCCTCTGAGCTCCTTCAAAATGCACTGATGTGGCTCCCATTTAATATCATAATTTGTTCTCTTACTGCTTCATTGTTATGTAACATATTCTGTTCTACAGCTTTTCTCCCTGGTTGCAACTGTGAACAAATTGAGAGGGAAGAGACTATTTCCTATGGCTTTGCTTCCCCCTGTGGCTAAACCAGCACTATGAAGGCTGAGATGATAGACAGTATGTACTGAATGAATAGGGGATATAAAGAGGAGTCAGGAGGGATGTTCTTTAATGGATGCTGGAAAATAATTATTCATTGTTCAAAATTATATATGGAAGACAAAATATAGATCCATTTACAGCTTAAGTTCTGTCAGAGAAGTTGCCGACTTCTCTGAGGCATACCTCCCCTATTCTTCTTTTGCCTTCAAAGCTAATCCACTTCAAAAATAAAGCTAACAATTCTCGAAAATAGAGCAGGCATGTGGTCTGAGCTAATGAAGTCCTGTGCCTCTTCCTGCCCATTTCAAGTCCTGCTCAATGGAATATACAATGTCATCTAGCACAAGAAGGGAACTAAATAAGGTTTGAGTTATAATGATGCAGAGAATAGAAAAGTGTATAAGATGTACATTTAGAGTCCAAGGAATTAAATAATATAAATCCTGTGGCTATGAGAATAAGCAAAACTATTAAAAGATTCCAGTTTATTTCGATGGCTGTAGGGTCCTCCAATTGTCTTCAAAGCCTGCCTAATTTTTTTCTCATTTTGAAGAGGATTCTTTATTTCTGCACCAATTTACTCTCTGCAATACTTAGAAAATCATAAATGTTTGTTTTATTAATGGTGCAGTTTCAGGAAATTTGAGTAGAAATACATGTGGCATTCTATAATAAAGTGCTTTTCAGGAAAGATTTAGCAGTTTCCATGTAATAGCATAGAGCACAATCTATTACTCAAGAGATTTCAAATGAATAAGTTCCTTTAATAAGGTTTATGTTTTGGCTGTGTGAACAGTGGAGAAAATATCACTGAAAACTTTGCATGGAAAAGTATTTGCATAGTCAGAGAATCAGAAAATAGAACTGAAACAGTTATCAACACTGTTGCTAGTTAATTTCCTGTAGTAATATATGTTGGGAAGATTGAGTGTTTGATGGAGAAAGACCATGCCCAGGCAGAGAACATGAAGAAACAGAGTGCTTGCTGCCACCTGGGTTAGGGAGAGTAAAGGACTGGAGGTGGGGGACCAGCTGGGAAGCCGAGCATGGGAAGGGAGATGGGTGTGAGCAAAAAGGAGGATTCTCCAACGGGCAACCTCGTGGCATCTTGAACAAGTCCTCCCAGCTCAACACTTTGATTTCCAAAAACGATCCTTTGATTGTCAAAGAATTATAATTTTTTTCCTTTGTAATCTAGTGACTTTAAAAAATTTTGCTTAAGCTTTTTATCCACAAGGTTATAAGAGGCAGAAATGTTAAAAAAAAAAAAATTTTTTTAACCTAAGGTGTTTAGGTGCCAGCCAGAGAACAAGGAGCTTACCCTCCAGAACAAAACAAAGAGATCAATGAAGAAAGTCAGTTCATTTTTTTTTTTTTTTTTGGATAGCCATGATTTTCACCAGAGTCCAAGCTTTCAACAAATCATTTAATAGTGGAGAAGAAAGCCCAAGATTTCCTTCTGTCATTCTGATGCATCCACCTCCAACTCAACTCAGTCCCACGTGGGCACAAGTGCAAATAAATGTTTCAGCGAGAAAGAAGTTTTCACCATTCTGGTCAGCTAAGATTTTCCAACATTATGATTTTCGAAGCAAATTTTTACAAAATATATATCTTAGAATTCTCTGAATTTGGAAAGAAGTGTTTCATTCACTTAGGAATTTTTCTGATGCTTTTTGGATCTCAGTGAAATTTTTTTAAACTATTTGTAGGTTTCCAAACCTGGAATAGCATGCAGAGTGATCCTGAATAAGGAATACAATCTTGGACTTATTTAAGTCTATTTGTTTTGGAAAAAATGAAGGGCACCTTTATAAACACAGAGTGTCTTCAAAATGTGATTCCTCATTTCTCTATAAAAATTCTTCCTAGACTACAGGCCTTTCCACTGAACTGCAAGGCCAGGAAAGTCACACTGTTCAATCTGACAGCTCAGCCCTGCCCCTTCAAAGAAAAGTCACAGGAGACAAATGGATCTTGTTTCCTGACAACAGCCCAAATCCACCCTCAGAACTGTGTTGAAAGTAAAAAAAAAAAAAAAAATTGTTTATTAAGCTCTGTTGTTGTCACAATAGAACTCACCCACATTTTCTCACCTAACCTCATGATGGTCCTGAGAGGTTTTCTATACTCATATATTTTTCCTATACTCATCCCCTGCCCCTAAGGTCCAGATTATTCTAACCTCCCATTAATAAAGCGAAAGATGAAGTTTAAACCTTATTTCTTTATCTGTGCCATTCTATGTGCGTCTTCCCTGAAACTTAAACATGGGGCGGAACCAGTGGTAATCTCCCACCTCCAGCCTCCTCCTTCAAAGCCCAACAGCCTCATAACAGAAAAATCAACCTCTAAAGAGCATATATCTTGGTATTCTAATCCCCAGAGTTTCCTCTGTGACAGAGAAGTAGATGGGAGGACAAGGAATTCTGTTACCTTTCGTGGGTAACTTGAGTCCCCAAGTTTCTTCCTGGAATTTTAGAAAGCCAGCCCCAAGTTTTTGAAAGCATAAAATGAAAAGGAGTGCCTGAGCTGGGGAAGAGGTTGGAAAAGAAAGGCCAGGGGGGCTACACACTTATCTGCTATTCAACCCATTCACTGTAGAAAATTACAATTCTCTCTTCCTTCTCCCCTCCACCTCACTCCTGCTCCGCCACCAACCCCCCACACACACACACACATTGCAAGCTATGTTCCATCATGAGTTCTCCCAGCCCAGAGCAAAGCAAATCAAGCAGAACCATATAATTTACTGCCCCAAACTGAAATTACCCCCACCCACTTAAAAAATCTGGCTTCATTTCAGGCTAACAGCAGCCCAGCTCTGGCATGGCTCAGTCAACGTGGGTGATCTGTGACATGTGGCAGAAATATAGAACTCATCAGATTTAATAAACTGAAGTTCCACACACGACCGGAGGCCTCTCTCAACAAAGGCCTGGAGGACTTACTGCATGCAGTCCCCAGGCTCTCTGGGGAAACCACCCCCTCGGAGTCCAAAGCTCCCTCTTCACTCAGAAGTCAGGAAAGACCAACGGGCTGTCCCCAGCAGACAAGGGAAGTGGTGGAGTCAAGAACAAATGTGGATGAAACCCATGTCATGTTTTGAGGCAGGAGGACTAGAGGGAGCCGCCGTCCCTGGGGCCACCGTGGGGGATGGGTTACTTGACATCTCCCGGCTCTCTGGGGGGGCTGTCTGCATTCCTGGCGCAGGTGCAGGCCAGAGGTGCCCTCTGCTGTCTCCCAGCCACAGTACACCAGGACACGTCCAAGCTGGTCCCCTGAGCCCAGTCCCGAGAAGTGGAGAGTGACTGCCGGTCTGGTGTCTAGGACAGTGACACGTAAGCCACCGCCCAAATCTTCCCCGGTTAGCTGTGTTCCCTGAGCGCCCACATGGCTGAAGTGCATGTTTCAGCTAACCGTTTGGAGGCAATCCCTGCGAGTCCGGGAGCAGCAGGGGGACCCTGACAACCTCTCAGAGCCTCTCAGCCATTCCAATCAGCAGAGTGCCAAGGTAGGCAGAGATGGCCAGAGGCTTCACAGGGAAGGAGGGACAGAAGAAAGGCTCAGATCTCTGACACTCTGGTCCAGAATAGTCACCGAATCCCTGAGGCCATGGCCCAGCAGGACCCCACCGTCCACTTCTGGGGCCACTTGTGTCTCTAGAAACAGGAATAAGCACCGATGAATCCCCTGCCACCACACCAGTTCTGAAAATTAGCGCCACCCTCATGTCAGAGAGTGGCAAATCAAGGTCACAGAGGACACAGAAGTGTCATATAAGTGCTAGAGCCAGGATTCAAACCCAGGTCAGCTTAGCGCCTCCCTCTTCCCACCACATCAGATAGACTCATATGTTGTTGAGCAGTGGACTAAACTCCCCCACTGTGGAAGGTCAGCCAACAAAAGCCTACCCAAAGCCTGTAAAAATGGAGTCGAGCCCAGGGCAGTCAGACACCATGGGTGCGGGTGGGTATGTTGCAAGCACTGTCGTGGCACCATCACTCTCTTATGTTGAGGACTTGTGCCAACTGGCTAAATATCCCCAGGAGGTCCTGACTCAAGCATGCCTGGGACACTCAGTGGCCTTTACAGTGAGTCAGAACTGTGGGGGAGGGGCGCCTGGGTGGCTCAGTGGGTTGAGCTTCTGCCTTCGGCTCAGGTCCTGATCCCAGGGTCCTGGGATCGAGCCCCGCATCAGGCTCCCTGCTCAGCGGGGAGTCTGCTTCTCCGTCTTTCCCTCCCCACCACCCCTGCTGGGGTTCTCTCTCTCTCAAATAAATAAATGAAATCTTAAAAAAAAAACAAAAAAAAAACTGGGGGAATCCAAAGGACCCTGGACTCACAATCAGAACCCTGTGTTCTTATCCAGACTATGTGACTCATTAGCTACAACCACTGGGGCTCATCAGTCAATTTCTCTGTGTCCCAGTTTCCTCTTTAATATAATAGATGTGCTATTTTATAAAGTTATTATATATATATATATATATATATACACACACACACACACACATATATTGTTGATAAAGTTACCTGGATTAAATGAGATCAGTTATTTGTATTCACATGTGTTTATACACACACACACACACACACACACACACTAGCTGACTGCAATACATAAAAGTTAGGTATTAATATATAACCAGAGCAAACGATGAAAAGGGTGACATGTTCTGTGAATTACCATAGAGGAGCGGCAAATATTATTGTTCTTAAGGAATCCATGATATTAGTGGCTTGCCTCTCTCTTGGGGGTTATAGTTTGGGGAGAAGATGTGGCAGGAAGTGGTTTCTGTAAGACAGCATATGCAATCACTGCTCAGAATGCCCGCCCACAGAACCCCAGCTGCCGGCCAGAACCCTCTGAAGACAAGGTGGTCCTTCCTGTAGGAGGTCTCACTCCTTCAGACCTGGGCTCCAATCTCCTTGCCGCCATGGTCCGTGGTTCTGGCCCACTCGGTCACAAAAGTCAGGCCGGGTCCAGAGGCTTAGGAGGAGCCTCACACCCGCTTGCTGCAAGTTCTGGGTCCTGTGTCTCCTGTGACTGTCAGAACCCAGAAATGTTACGTGCTGTCACCTGCCCGCCATCCCTCATAACTGACTGCACGGATTGCTGCTTCCTACACTTGCAGAACAGACATTCTGCAAACTGAATTCATTTAAGAAGGATGGGGGACACACATGTGCTCCTATCCTCATATTCTGATTTTTCTAGAGAAAAGTCTTTGCTTACTAAGAGTTTTTAAAGACATTATTAATAGATGATACAGATCTCCTTTTAAAAAATTCTTCCAGTTCCTCTAAGATGCACAGCTTCCTCTAACACTATGTACCAGTGACAAACAATCTGAGGGCTACCATAATCACCCCTCTCACAAGCAAACTACTCTTCACACTTTGCAAGCATATCTGCTCCGAGAACATCTACACTCACACCTGGTGAATTTGAGTATTATCATTCCCATCAATGAAGTTATCCAGAAGAATTTTAGCTTATCCCCTGCTACATGAAATCACTGTGATCTGAGTGGCACAAATATAGTTTAGCAACAGAGAAACTCAATTGTTGTTCTACCAACAAGATTATAAGAACAACTAATTAAAGTTTGCTTTTATACGGGGCACCTGGGTGGCTCAGTCATTAAGCGTCTGCCTACGGCTCAGGTCATGATCCCAGGGTCCTGGGATCGAGCCCCGCATCGGGCTCCCTGCTCAGCGGGAAGCCTGCTTCTCCCTCTCCCACTCTCCCTGCTTGTGTTCCCTCTCTCGCTGTCTCTCTGTCAAATATATAAATAAAATCTAAAAAAAAATAAAGTTAGCTTTTATTCGTATGTTCAATTGAAAGAGTACACTTTAGAAAGTGTGGCAGTTGTTCTATTTAAAAGAAATGTTTTTATATTATTTCAGCTACCATGTCCTAATTTGGAGTGTGTGTGTGTGTGTTTGTGCGTGTGTGTTTAACGACTACTATGTTGAATCAGTTTTTAAGGTGGCATAATTGAGTGGTTGAGAGCTTATCCTCTAGTATCGGTCAGACCCACTTTTAATCAAAGCTTGGTCACTGACAAGATGATGACGTTGGGCAAGCTACCCAAAACCTCTGAGCCTGTAAAATGAAGATAATAATAACAAAGTCATATATATATATATATATAAACAGGTGATGAAATGTTAACTAATATTTTTATATTCCCACCTAATGTACTTGTTTGGTAAATTGGTAATTTCATAGCTAAAGTTTAAGTGAAAATGTCCCTGCCTCATCCTTCCTCACATCACTTATTTGGAACTTTTGAGGTTCTAGAAGGTTTTTAGTGACCAATTATCTTTATTTGCTAGAATTTTTACCCAACCCCAAATGACTGTCACCAGGCGGGAGATGGTACCAAAGTCTGAGAACACAGACGGCATGAGATCCACCTTGGCCACGTTTGCTGCCTCATCAATCAAATGTGCTAGACTGTCTCCTGCCTGTTCATGACACAAATATAAAACTACTGTTGTGGTGATCTGCTTCCTGCTGCATCACTTCTTCTGTCTTGTCAGATTTCCCCTCTTTAGGATGCAACTGACTCCAAGTAGCCAAAAACAAACAAAACATCACACACACACACACACACACACACACACACACTTTGGTTACACAGGAAGAAGTTAAACTGAAACTGAAATATTCAGCAAGAGTTCATTTTCTACACACTTCAGGTTTTCAAAAGGAAATGCCACTCTAACCTTAGCTGTCAACACATCAACAAAATTGTTCCCAAACTCTAAGACAGTTTTCTCTGGCCCTCCGGAGAACACTGAGGTGCCAGACCTTTCTCCACGTCCATTTCCTTCATCCCCTAGCACAGCGTTCCGATCTTCTTCTCTGGACCTCCACTGTTCTCAAAGCCGGCTGCTGTTCTCCTTCGGTCAGAATCTTTATCTTCGGCCCCGAAGTCCCCATTTAAAATGCAAAGTCCAGAAGTCTCCCCCAACCACCGCCAAAATAGGTAAGTGTTCAAGTATTACATTCAAAATAGGTAAGCAACTTCAATAATAAAATCCCCAAATTGCAGAAACCCATGGTTGAAGGGGGCACATTTTCAGCTTAGGTACTAATACCCCATTGCTGGTATCTGCCAGGTGTTTTGAGTTGAGAAGGACTCAGAGGCCAAGTTAAGGCTCAGTGAGAAACAGCTACAATTGATGTGGGACATGGCCCTGCAGAAGTCTTACATTTGCCATCCTTGAGGTAGCATATAATAGAATAATATTAATTAACCATTGGGTGATTACAGATTTTTAAATATTGGTCAGCAGGATTATAGACACAACTGTTCACACAGAGAGGAGTCAAGTCTATCACTTCCTATTGTTTCATCACTGAGCTCTGCCTTAAGTAACTAAATTTTATGTTCTTCCTTGTTTATAATAAAAATCAGAAGCCCCCCCCCCCCAAAAAAAATCAGAAGCCCAGATATAACTAGGGAGGAGAGATGGAGACTTTCTGGGTGTGGCCACTTTGTTGGTAGTTAACAATCAATAGGAGCGGCAGCTAAACTTCCACATGATCAGGGGAGACCAGCAACAGGAGGAGGCTGAGGCCAGAGGCAGCTCCCTGACTAGGACCCACAAAAACAGGAGCACCTGGAGGGGGACACGTGTTTCTAGCAAATGGTCAGAGTAAAGGCAGTGATAATAACTAGCAGCTACTCCTACTTTTGACTGCTTGCTTCATTCCAGCCCCCAATAGACACATTCCACATATGCTATGTCCATAACAATACCCCTAAAATGTTGAGGTGAGGAAACTTGCCCAAAGTCAAAGAAACTAACCACATTTCAAAACAAAGTTTATTTGAAACACCAAACTAGGGCGCCTGGGTGGCTCAGTCGGTTAAGCATCTGCCTTCGGCTCAGGTCATGACCTCCGGGTCCTGGGATGGAGCCCCACACTGGGCTTTGCACTCAGCAGGGAGCCTGCCTCTCCCTCTCCTTCTGCCCTCCTCTCTCTCCCTCCCTCTCTCTCTCTCTCAAATAAAAATAAATAAATATTTTTTTTAAAAACCCTATATTTTGTACTAGATTATTTAATAGTTGACACAGAAAGGGTCAAACTGTGGACGTGACCTGGAACAGACTGTGGGTAAGACTAATTAAATGATACAAACATGTAAGCGCTAATCTTTTGCTGTGATTGTAAGTGACCTGTATACCTAGAAGTCTTTTTGTTTTGTTTTCTGTTTCTTTTTCTTTTTTTTTTTTAAGATTTTATTTATCTATTTGAGAGAGAGAGAGGGAGCACAAGCAGGGGGAGCAGCAGGCAGAGGGAGAAGCACTCTGCACTGAGCAGGGAGCCCCACGCAGGACTTGATCCCAGGATCATGACCTGAGCCAAAGGCAGATGCCCAACAGACTGAGCCACCCAGGTGCCCCTGTTTCATTTTCTTTTCTATTTTCTGTTCTCTCACAAGGCTTTTAAAAAAATTTACTAATCCTATTTTGTCATTCTAAATAATTTTTTTAATCTACCAATGAACATTTTTAGAATGGGTGAGTTCCTCATCCTTTTTTCTATTCCTGAAGAATAGAAAGAAAACACACACACACGTACACACGCTAGCTCTTGACTACCATCCAAGTCTATCAGACAGGGTTCTGGCTGCAAGTGACCAAATAACTTTAAGCAAGAAAAGATCTTATTGGCTGACATGACAGAGAAAACCAAACTCCTCACATAGCTTGATTTGAGACGAAAACAACGTCCAGCACCACCTCCATCACACAGATTAGGGAGAGGGAAAGGACAACCCTCAGAGGGAACCTGAGGCAGCGGTGGTCCTGGGGCGTTTGCAGATACCAGAAGTCAGGATCTGCCACAGAGGAGCCCTGATGACCCCGTCATGGCAGCACGCAAGAGCAAAATCACCGTGGGTACCCGAAAAGATTTTCAGCATCTCTCCAGGACACCCTCAGAAACCTCCTGGCAGGCACACCAGGATTGAAATCAGCAAATGCTGCCTACCTGAGATACAGTCCAGAGCCTCCCACTGGGGGAGGAGAATTTCTCCTTTAGTGAACATGGATTATATGGCTCAGAAATGAGCTGCAATCCCAGAGAGAAGTTCTAACCCCAAAATGAAGATCTTTGTTGTTTTAGGCCCGTGGGAGGAAACTGGACACTGAGAGTTATCACTGAAAAATGCGCTGTGGCCTTAGCACACCAGTCACATGAATGCCCATGCAGTCTTCTCACAAAACAACAAAATGAAACAAAACAAAAAGAGAGGACACTGTTGAAATATTCTCCTGGGGGGGGGGGGGGGGGGGGGGGGAATGTATCAGGAAACTCAGGAGGCAAGGTTTAAGGAAGTCCTAAGCCTAAAAACAGAAAGTCCCATTTCTCCTCAACAAGAATCTGCTATTGTCACAAATGACAAACAGAAGTGAGTGAATTCTTATTCGCAAGAAACGGTCCAAGATGGCAATGTATAGAGCTGGTGGTCATAATGATCACCAGTGTAAACAGTTTTGGAAAGTTTTATAAAATGCCTCTCGGTCCCCTTGATGTAACAGGGAAGTTATAATTTTGAGAAATGGATACCCCTGTGAAGCCCACACCAACTGCTTGTTACCAAAGAAAGCAGCAGAACAGCATGTTTGGGAGCAATGGCGTCAGGTGGGATGAGAAGTGTTCCTCAGGAGCTCAGATTTAAAGGTAAGGGCAGGAAAATCCCTACAGGTATGTGGTAAGAAGAAAGAGAAAGAGAAACAATTGTGGATTATAAGAGAGGAGAATATTCATGGGTGAAATATGAGAAGGCCTATGTGTTCTTTTCCATTTGCAGCCTAGGGGGAAATCAAAAAAACAAAAAATTTTAATAGCTACATCTCTAATCACCTTCAGCAAACCAGTCGATCTCCCCACATCTTAATTGCCTCATCCATGTAAAATTAGATTCAAAACACTTCTTCTGAAAAAGATGCACTGCAAGCTTTTATAATTGAGAAATCTGAGTTAAGAATCCATTGTCATCCACACTATGTAAATGATTTTGGTCAGATTTGGGAGACATTTTCAAGATGCTTGCTTTTCTATTAATAATAAATACTTGGTTATGAGATTTCTGAATTCCATTTCTGAATTAAGAGGGAAACAGGACTAGGAAATGGAGTAGAAATAACACTGAGAAAGTAAATGAATAAACATGTGTCTTATAACCACAGAAATGCTGGTACTTTTAAGTTTATCAGATGGCTCTTGGGAGAATCCAATAAAAACATTTGCAAATAAATCTCCTCTCTAGAATATCATGAACAGAAACACAGATCTGAAAACTGTCTTGTGCCATAAACCAAATCTTATCAGCAGACCTCATGAGTCTCATCCTGGAGACAGAGGATTCCAGTCTGTTCATGTTGCCCCGCATGAGATGTGGGGCCTCCTCCAAACTTAGGTGGGTTTCTACCTTGGTTCTAAAGTAATTTTGGAAAGAAAAGTTCAAAGACCTCCAGAGATAAGACCAACAGAATGGATGAAGAATTCAACTAAAGTTGTGAACGCATCTTCTCTGCAGTGAAGACCATAAATATATCATTTAAGTTTTAACAAGGGTTATTATTTACCATGGTTGGGGAGGTCAACCTAACCTTAAAATTATTATAAGCCTTTAAACAAATGCAATGTTATGCCACAGAATAAGGATGAAAGGAAAGCAAAGTCTCTATCAGAGTAGGGATTAGCAATCTTGTCAAAATCAGGGGCCAGTTCTTATTCATCAGCTCTCTTACAGTGGGAGGGTGTCAGTGCGAGGGAAGAGACATGTCTCAGCTGCCTTCATACTGGTGGAGATTTTGTTATTTGGGCCAAATGTGACCTCAGTGCTGGGAGAAATGCGCTGCAAGCCTCCACCTCCAGCCTGTGCCATCTGCCCAGGGGCCTGGGATGGAAGTCTGAGAGAGGCCAAGGCTGAGGACCACAAAACAGGCCTTTCAGCCACTCTGTCCTGCCCATCCACACAGCCCTGAGAGGCACACTGTGCCCAAGTGTGAAAACCCTTTAGCTCAAAGGGCCTGGAACTGCTCTAACAAAAGAGAAGACTCATTTGATATTTTTGTTGTTGTTGTTTTTTAAAGATTTTATTTATTTATTTGACAGAGAGAGAGAGAGCACAAGCAGGCGGAGCAGCGGGCAGAGGGAGAGGGAGAAGCAGGCTCCCCGCTAAGCAGGGAGCCTGACATGGGACTCCATCCCAGGACCCTGGGATCATGACCCAAGCCGAAGGCAGACGCCCAACAACTGAGCCACCCAGGTGCCCGAGAGGACTCATTTGTTACTGCCTTCACTGTTAGTATTCAGAGCACCAAAGCACACTCCAAAATCAGTTTGCTTGTCACCCTGTTAAGCAGAATATGCCTCACCATCCCTAGGGTAGCAATGTACTTAGCAGATATATTTTAACACTTATATATTATATCCTATGGATTACAAATGAGTAGACTCTAGATGAATGGGCTTTAAAATCATTAATGAAAGTTCTCCTACTATCTTCTTTCAAGGAGTTAAAAAGAATTAAAATGCTATTACATATTACATATGTATTTATGTACATAATATTACATAATTACATATTATATAATATTACATAGTACATATGATTTACATACTAAATATATAAGAGAAGTTGTAGCTACTTTAAATTTCTAAAAGATCAAAAAATTTTTTAAGTCCTCATGTTTATTTATGGAAACTTTAAATCATTTTTTAAAGGTACATTCAGCTTTGAAGAAATGTTGAGTAAATAATAACAATTTTAAAATGTAATTAAAGCTTTTAGGTGGAGGACTGAGATAAATTTGTCATCAATATGATATGATTTTCAGGGTAATAGAAATGAGCGGCAAACGCAGACTTGCGTCTGGCTCAGCCCCGATCCCATACCTGGCAGCGCTTTGTGCCGCGCAAACATCGCAATGCACCCTGGCCAGATTTTGCAGCATCTTTGCTTCCCAGAAATAAATCCTGCATCTGTCTAACAGAAGCCCTTTTTAACCTCATTACAAGTGGATTCCAAAAGTAAAACACAAAAGTTTATTGAACTTTATTCACATACATTCATTCATCAAATATTTAGTGAAGTTCTTCCATATGTTAGACTCCGGGGCCGAGGGAAGGAGGGAGGAGACATTAGCTGAGCTAAATGAGACAATTCCTCCATGCCAGGGCTCATGGTATTATAGTGTGGTGATACCGATGCGTCACACACAGCCTTTCCTCCCTGCCCTCCCTCCTCACCTAGATGGAGGCCCTGCTCAGTCTCCCTCAGAACTCTATGGGACAGGCAGGGGAAGGAGAAGGGGACAAGTTCCCTCTTTTCTTCTTTGCCCATTTGGGCTTGGGTGGCTCATCTCTATGGGAAATGCCTTTGCCTGTGAAGGACTGAGAGGAGCTCGGGGCTGCTTCTACTCAAGAAATGACAGATCATGATGTGTTCAGGGAAAGCAGGTGAAGTCGTCCATAACCCACCTGTCCAGCCTTAAGTGCCACCAAGTTTCTCATACATCTACTCTTATACAGATGTGCTGCAGTCTGCCTTCATTCCAGGCATTTCTTCCTGATCCTTTCCTACTTGCCTAAGTCCCATTCATCTTTTAAGGACCATCTTCAACTCTTCCTCCTCTGTCATATATTTCTTGAGCTATACCCCTAACTCCCACCTACTGTGATATACTTTCCCTTCTCTAAATCCCTATAACTGAGCTTGTATGACCACAAGGAATTCGTCATGCTCCAATGTGTATTATAACAATTTGGGGACTTCTGATTCCCCCAACCTCATTAGACTACAAAATGCTTGAAAGCAAGCTCTGTGTTGGATTTGTCTTTCTCTCTGTGGTCAAAGTACACACCAAGCCAGCTTGCATTTTTAAATTCATTTCCTTAACAAACATTTATTGAGCATAAACTATGTGCCTGAACCTGGAGTAGGGATTCAATAGTGAGTATATTTGCTTCCCTGCCACCAAGAAATTTATACTCTATTAACCAAGTAGTTGATGTTTAATATATGTTGAATTAATCAGAAGAGCACCTCCTACACTCAAAACTCTCTCTCCTCCTTAACTCCATTGCTCTCCACTTAACCTTCTAAACTTGATTTCCAAAAACAGTAACTAAAGGAAAGACAGTGACTAATGGAAATAAAGACTGAAAATGAAGACAAAGATTTAAGAAAAGAGGTACTTTTTTTCATTGGGTAGTTTCAACTTTCTCAATTGGTGGTTAAGGAACATGTTTATCTTTTATGGTTTGACTTTTATGAGCCCCTAAAGGCAAGGAAGGTATACACCCCTAGTGTCTTGTATAGACTTTGTCTGAACAAATGATGCTCTCTTCATCATGGAAATAATAGTAATAACAAGTGAATGGCCTTTGCTGGCAATTTCCCCACTCACATATATAAAGAGAACTTAGAATTATTCAATGACTAACATCTGACAATAACCAGATTGGAATTAATCCCGGGGAGATGAACAAGGCTGTAGACTAGAAGACATCTTCAAAGATGAATGCACTCCCTCCCTGCTCCTTCTTCTCTGCACTGCTCTTCCTCTGAGGCTGGACCCCAAGTAAGTGTCAGTGTTCATTAGGGCTACACACACTGCACCCACTGGTCCTGAGTTATCTTGTGCACGCTCCACTGCTTCAACCATGAACCTGAGACTCCTGATGCTGTGCCTTCAGATCTCACTTCTCTTGAACTCCAGATTCATAGAGCCAACTGATGCAGACCTTTCTTCCTGGATGTCCCATGGGCCCATCATCCTCCAAAAGTAGAATGTGTTGTGTCCTTCTTCTTCCCTCCCCATGCTCCTCCTCAACTCGTCTCTGTCTGGGCACATTCCTTTGCAAGGACTGCCCCCTGAAGCAGAATGTCCACCCCACTTCAACTCCTGGAAATATACCCCATTCTCCCAGTTTCAACTAAAGTGGCCCCTTCTCTAGGATGGCTGCCCCGAGCCAGGAGGCAGACCTACATGGTCCTTCTCTCTACTGCCAGAGACCATGTCCCAATTTTTGTTATAGCTCTTATCACACTGTTTTTGCAATGTTATGTTGACTGACTAGCTTGTGATTCCTTGGAGCCCTGGCTACACTTTGGAATCACCTGGAGAACTTTTAAAACTACTAATGCTGGATTCCACTCCCTCCACAAACACAGCCCACCCTCTGAGTAATTTAATTGGCCTGAGGTGCAACCTGGGCACTGGAATTTCTAAAATCTCCCAAATGATTCTTGTGTCAAGCTAAAATTATGACCTTGAGGAGAGTAATTTCATCTTGATTATCTTTATGTGCTACAAATATCAGGTGTTCTATAAGTATTTGTTGAATGAATGAATGAATGAATGAATGAATAAGTACAACATCTATCCAGCCACATGAATTGAAAACCATGGAATCTCAAATCTCATCTATCACTAAAACCTGTCAATCCTACTTCTCAGAAATCACTTTTATTTCAGGTCTTCACTTTGGCCTACTAGACCATGACATCTTCCTCCTCATCGTCTCCTTGTCTTAGAGTCTCCACAGGGGCCCTCTAAACTGCTGCTAGAGTTATCTAATATTCTAACCACATGCCCTCCCTTCTTAGATGGATTTGTGTTGCCTACACAATAAAATCTAAATTTGCCAGATGGGCACCTTAATTTCCCTCCTCCTCTGTCTGGCATACTTCTACTCATCCTTCATGACCCATCTCAAACATCAACTCTTCTACCAAGCTACTGCCCCACCTTAAGTCTCCCAGGAGAAGTTATCATGTCCCTGCTGTCCCTCCCCATTATTCAATGCCTATCTCTGTCTCTTTCATAGCTTTTCTGATTGTGTGTTGACATTACTTGTTTACATGTGTGTGTCCCTCATACGAACTCCTTGAGGGCAGAGGCTGTGCCCTGTCATCTTTGTGTCCCTACTGCCCAGCATAGGGCTAGTTGGTAGCTAACTAAATATATGCTAATGAGAGGAAGAGAGAAAATGTACCCCTGAAACAAATAATACATTATATGTTAATTTAAAAAAAGAGAGAGAAAAGCAGAGAATGTTATTTATACGTAGAGGAAGGAGCAGCCTAAGAGGCTAAGGAGAGAGATGGAAGCTCCTGGGAGAAACCTAGATTCACACTCTCAGGAATGTGTTGCTAGTCACAGGAAGCGCTGAGCAATGGTGTCAGAGGTTAGAACACCTGGGTCAGGCTTCATGGGCCACTTACTTCCACAGCCTTTGTCCACAGTCCTCTTGTCAGCCCAGTGCTCCCTATGCTGATGGTCACCAGGGCAAAATGACTCCAACCTGAATATATCTACCATTAGAAGTGACTCTCAACCACAGGAGGTTCTGGGAAAGCTTTTGGCCTCCTTTATCCAGGATGATGTCTACACATTTAAAATTAACTTATCACTCTAAAGGAACAAGAATTTACAGCTTGGATTCTTTTATTCTCATTTCCAAATTGGCCACACATCCTGTGATTTGCTGCATGAACTCTGCACTGTGGGAATGCTCTCTCCCCAAAGAACAACCAGAGATGACTATTCTTTAGGCACTGACACAGTCACAGTCATGATCGCTCTGAACACTTGCAGATGCATGTTTTATTAGTGGGGGATGGGAGGAGTTACAACCTTCCTCTCTGGACCAAGGAAGGGTGGATCAACTCGCCTATAGCATTGGCAACTGGTCTATACAACACACCCCTCTCCATTGTTATACTTCTCGCCCGGGTTAGTCAGGGGGCTAATTATGAAACCAGTGTCTGTGATGATTACATGTTAGGTGTGAACTATACTGTCAGTGATAATTACGGGTTATTGAGGTGGTTATTTGTGTTTGATTGACAGAATGCATGCACCTCTGTGGAAAGCACAGTATTCCTTACTTCCTGGCACTACTGCTCTACATGAAAAAGAACTATTTTTCTGAGGGAACATAAGAAAATAAGCACAATAAAAGCTCTGTATCTCTGAGGATAAGGGGGAATCCTTCCATAAGGACTTCCCTGAGGCAGGTGGTTTAGAGAACGGAGAGGAAGAGAGGGGAGTGTGGAAAGGCAAGGGTGACCATGGGTTTAAAGCCAACAGTCTACGAATTTACCCAGATCTGCCCTAATTCTGCCCCAGCTTTAGAAGGAGAAGAAAACACATTCTCAGAATACCCCAAGAGTGCTTTGAGAAACCAACTGTTACTCTCTGAATATAAATAATAAGTATTAGGAGTCTTTTTCCTTGGCATTATCAAGCAGTAATTATGCATCACAGCTGAAGGACTACTGTCTTTATATCAAATATTCATTAGATACTGTTCAGATCTATGCCTACACACACAAACATATACACACACAAACTGCCTTGTTCTGCCTCAGAAATTGCTTCCCATTTCCCTATAATCTTCAGATTAATAAGAAAAATTGCGTTGTCACTAATAGGCAGGGCTGTGGGGCTGTGGGTTGGCTCCAAAAAGAATGCCAGCAAGGAAAGGAAACACATCTCACTAGAAGATGGAGTGGTCTGTGCAGGTACTTCCTGGTAGCACAGCTTGAAGGTCCTGGATTGAAACTGTCAACTATTTGACAATTTCCAATTCCAACCTTCTCCCTCATCTTTGAAGAGCAACCTTGAATGCCACTAAATGGTTCTAACATGACTTTGTGGTTTTCTAATTTTAACGTAAAACTTAAAATTGAGCATTAGCACAGATCTCACCTAGATTAAGATTCTGTATTAGTTCTACAAAAGCCAGAACTGCCCTCCCGCCACGCAAACAGCTTAGAAGTTTGCACAATGCTCTGTGCTGCAAGTTAGCATCACTTGGCTAAATGTTCTGACATCCGTATCGCAGAAAATATGTGTGTTTGTTTGTGGTTAATGTTCTCATGACGACCTGCCATTGAATCATGGAGAAGGGGCTCAGTAGATCAAAATGGCAAAAAAGAGTTTTTACAAAAAAATGTACACCTTCTTCATAGATTATACCCCCCCCAAAAAAGAAAACCTATAAAACCACTAAGCTTGCACCTACAAATCAGTAGCTCTTAAAATTATGTTCTTGCCAAAAGACGTGTAAAAAGTAAGAAATTATACACGATAGGACATGATTTAAGCCATAAAAATGGAACACCTTGGCACATTTAAAAGGAAAGCCTAAGAACAAGGTCCAAGGCTTCCCACAATCCATGTGGGGTCCAGATCACCATAAGCAGCATTACAGCATTATGGACTTTACTTTTTTTTTTCCTGTAAGTTTTCAAAAGTTTCTCCCTGAAGTAGAAATCCCTTCCTCGTGTTTTACTCTGTGATCCATTCAGCTAATATAGCAGCCCCATACTCAGACACACATATATTTATAGGCATTTATCTTTCAGATTCATAGTTGAGAATTCAAAGTTCTAGAACCTTCCATGATTCTTGGAACCTATTTGAAGTTACCCCACATATTCTTGGAAATTGCCTGCCTTTGAAGTCTTGAATGGGTAACCTGAGAATACAAAACAGAAGTCTGCCCCTTAAAACACAGGGCTCTGTTAAAGGCGCAAATCCACTTAACATTAGAACCAGGGGGGTACGCCATTAATGAGAAGAGTCCAGCCGACATAAAAAAGGAAACAGCCTCATAATCCAGTTAACTTCACAGCAAGTTACACATGAAATATTATTTTTAAGAAGGCATTTTGAAACCAGACGCAAATTCTAAATTCCCTGAATTCAAGGATTCCAAATTTATCAGCTAGAATAATATCTCCATATATCTTAACAAAGCTTTCTAAATCTTACTAATAGAAACAAATTCTAAATGCCAACAGCAGTAATAAGTAAATTCTTACATTTGCTAAAAGCAGAGCATTGACTTCTTTTTTTCATTTTTTTACATGTTAGAGACTAAAACTTTTCACCATTGCTCAAGTTCTTCTGACACTGTCAATCCCTTTCCAGGCTAGCATTTTCTAAAGTGGATTTAAAAAGGGAGGGGGTGGCTCTTTATGAAATTCAAGTCTTCGTTACTCTGACGTCCAGATCGAAACCTGATTTTATGTCTGAAATGACACACATTTTTTTTTCAGTTCATTTCATTCCTTATAGAACTGTCCATTCAATGTAATGAAAATTAAGAGGGCAGCAGAAGAATGACTTGGTTTTCTGAACAGAAACCAATATGATGAATACTGGGACTTCTCCAATACTCCTTCTCTCTGGAAGTCTATTTATTCTCCACTAACTGGAAACCATTCATGAGCATTGCATCTGTGATGTTCTCTTATGCTTTTTCAATGTTGCAACATATTAACACACAAGCTGCAAATCCAACCAGAAAGGAATGCCTCCTATGGCTGCTTTCATATTCAGGGACTAATTTCAACTGATCAGGGGTAGGGGTGTCTATATAAGTAAAATATTGCCAGACCAAAAATCAATCCAAACCAAAACAAAATTTAAAAACCTTCCTTGCGCAGATTTTCTTTTCTGAAAAGATTCTATGAGGTGCCAAGAGAATGACTTTAAGAAATGTTTTTGGAAGTTTCTTAACCCCAAAATGTTTTCAAGGTGTCAGTTTGGGTTGATCCCCAATGGTGGCAATCCATAGATTAGTCAGATGTCAGGTTTTAAAATGTGTGGCATTTTTAAGAGGGTTTGTGTCCTTTCTCTTCCTTTAAACATATGCCAAAAGTAAAAACCAGTTCAAGTCCATCGTTATAGTTTTCAATTACAGGTCTTGCATCTTTGTCCTTCTCTCTCTATCAGCACCTCAAAAATGCAATCAGCAGAAGGCAGGGGTGAGGAGGAATGATCCAGTATTATGGGGCACCACTCAGGGGATGTCTTGCCTCAGCCTCCCAAATCTTTAGCTCCTCCCAATAGTCCTAAAAATTTGCAATTTGATCTGGCAGTGCTCTCTGGGTAGATCCACTAGAATGCCACTCCTCTAAGACAATGAAAAATAATCTCTCCAAACATAGGAAAGGTCAATCTTGGAAATCCACAGAAAGTTCTGTCTTCTCTTGGCTGAATGGAAGCAGAACTAAAAATAATGAGAATTGGAAGTTCCACTCTGTGGGGTGAGTCAATTCTGACACAACATGAACTTTCTGGGAAAATACAAGTGCAAGTTAAACTTTGTTAGAAGTAGTGGTTAGGGGCACTTGGGTGGCTAGGTCGGTTGGGAGCTGCCTTCGGCTCGGGTCATGATCTCAGGGTCCTGGGATGGAGCTCCACATCAGGCTCCCTGCTCAATGGGGAGTCTGCTTCTCCCTCTCTCTCTGCCCCTCCTCCTGCTCATGCTCTCTCTCTCTAATAAATAAATAAAATCTTAAAAAAAAAAAAAAGAAGTAGTAGTTAGGCTTACAGAGTAGAAAATAGGCCTAAGTGACAGAAATGCAATGTCCTCATCTCTGCCTGTGACATTCAGTGCTATCTTTAAATAGTTAATTTTTTCTTACACCTAATCAATAAATTAAATCCAAAATATCCTTGGAAATTCACAATGAGATGAGGAATAAATGGTTCCTAAACCTCCGTTATCTTATTTTATCTGTTAAGTCAGTGTTACAAAGAATCCATTATATGCAGAATATTAAGCTAGGTTTCATGAAGGACACACAACTATACAAGACCTAATCTATTTTGAACACTGATGGCATGACAAGCACAGCACTAAACGCTTTATGAACATCTCTTTTAATCCTCGCAACAACCTGCTGAAAAGGCCAACTGTGGTCCCAGCTTCATTTCAACTGCATGAGACTCTGAACCAGGACTGGCCATCTGAGCCCTTCCCTAATCCTTGATCTACAGAAGCTGTCAAGCTAATGCAGGGACTGTGGTTCTTTTAAGCCAATCACTTTTGTGGTAATTTATTATTCAGAAATACATAAATGAAACAGATATCAGTGCCTGGAGTAGGGTGTTGCTGTTACAAAAAGCTAGACCATGTGGCATTGACTCTTGGTCTGCAAAGTAGGTAGAAGAGCCCAAAGGAGGCTGTGAGTGAAAACCTAAAGGGCCCCAAGGAGAGTGTCAGCAGAATCGAAAAGGTTCTTGAAGACACTGTCAGTGAGAGCCTAAAAGAAAGTGAGGAAAATGTAATTGGAAGCCGGAGGAAAGGCGAGCCTTGTTACATGGTGGTGGAAATTCTGGTAGCACTGTCCGTGGAAAGGTAGCTAATGAACCTAACAATCCAGCTAAGGACACTTCAAGACATAGAACTATCCCTTGAAACCTTCAGCATCTCTGTAAGTAGTCTGACTGCCCTGATGCACCTGCAGGGACAGGAAGCCCAAACCAGCCCTTGCAGAGAGACCATATGGAGAGATGTGACGATTACATGAGTAGTCTCTCCCCGCAGCTTCAGCATCCTGATGTTACAGGTACAGCCACCATCTGATTGCTATCACATGAAAGACAATCCAAAACCACCCTGCAGAGCCATTCCCAAATTTCTGAATTGTGATAGAATAATAAAATGTTATTGTTCTTTTTTTGTTTGTTTGTTTTTTGTTTGGTTGGTTTTTTTGTTTTTTAAAGATTTTATTTATTTATTTGAGAGAGAGAGAATGAGAGAGAGCAAGCACATGAGAGGGGGGAGGGTCAGAGGGAGAAGCAGACTCCCTGCCGAGCAGGGAGCCCGATGTGGGACTCGATCCAGGGACTCTGGGATCATGACCTGAGCCGAAGGCAGTCGCTTAACCAACCGAGCCACCCAGGTGCCCCTAAAATGTTATTGTTCTTTTAAACCTTGAAGTTTTGAGGTGATTTGTCACAGAGCAGTAGAAAATTAAAATAATGTTAATATAAAACAAAAAATAAAACATTGTCTACACCTTTGCTCCTTAAAGATGAAAAAAATTGCTCCTACTATTCATCAACATTTTCAAATGGAAACAATGCCATTCTCCCCAGTTCATCAGAAGAAAGGTTGAGGTTGGGTTTTTGGCTTCTGAGAACACAAGGATAAGTCCGGAAAGTCAGTTCTTCCTGAAAGTATAGAGAAAGGCTAAATAATCAATGTAATTATAAATTGCGTTCTCTTTTGGAGGTCATAGCTACTAATATTTTTCTTCACAAAGATTTTTTTTTCTTTTTTCATTTGGTGTAGTATAAGTGGAAGAGACTACTTTGATTTATTAAATCCTGTTTTATTTTCCTCCTGGGCATACAGCAAGACTACATTTTGCCAAGACTATATGTTGCCAACCTCTCTCACTGATAGGCAGACACATGTGACTGGGCAATGCAGCATGGGCCAGAAATGATATTTGCTACTTCTAAGCCTGGTCTATAAAAAACCTCCCACCTTCCAAGTGCCTGGGTGGCTCAGTTGGTTAAGCAGCTGCCTTCGGCTCAGGTCATGATCCCAGGGTCCTGGGATTGAGTCCCGCATCCGGCTCCTTGCTCTGCAGGGAGCCTGCCTCTCCCTCTCCCTCTGCCTGCTATTCCACCCGCTTGTACTCTCTCTCTCTGTCAAATAAATAAATAAAATCGTTAAAAAAAAAAAGATAAAAAAAAAAACCTCCCACCTTCTCATCTCTTATTGCAGACTAGATGCAGAGGATCGAGAAGAGGATTCCAAAGGCCTGGGGATGCTGTACTCTCTAGATCAATAATCCATGGCTTTATGACCATATGAAGTAGAGCCCACCACACATTCCCTCCAGGAGCAAGAAGTAAATTTTTACTGTGTTAAGCCATTAAGACTTTGAAATTGTTAATTATAACAGTTAGCTTGTCCTAATATTTGATGATTAGAAAATTACTGAATTATATCTCTTCCTATAATAAAAATCACTAACATGTAATGGGACAGACAGCTTTGACTTCTACAGAGTGTAACCCTGAGTTCTGTGATTTAAATACTTATGTGAACATCAAGTTGTTGGCATTAAGATGTTTTGTTTTTTTTTTAATTTCATAAAATCCTTTGTTTCATTGTGTCTACCAAATACCTTTTCTTACCCTTCCAGGAAAATAATCCCTTTCCTTTATGATATTCTGTCCTCAAATTTGTTTCTTCCTGAATTGTAACTTACTTTTTAAGATGATCAGTGTCATGAGATGTCATGTTTTTCCACCATCCCACAGAGCAAACACCAAATTTTATTTCAGTAACTATCGGCCAAATTTCATCAAAATTAATCATCGCTTGAGCAGGTTTATGGTAAGACAATTAAGAAAAATGGAAAATGCTGACTGTTTTAACTTTTTAAAAAACTACCTTGTGCCCTTCAGTCAAGAAAATACAAGCTTCTCTAACTAAAAGAAAAAACTCACGTCATCCAGTGTTCCTCAGCAAAAACATTCTCTCTCTATAGAGAGAGGGAACATGTTATATAGAAAGCTGTCTTTGAGTAGGAGGGGGAAGAATCCTTACTAATACAATAGAGGTAGCAGAACTGAGTATGGGTTTTGAAACCTCTAAAGTGTGGATGCTGTAGTGTCTAAGTTAAGCTCCAAACCACAATGGAGCCTACATCTTCCAAAACGAGGTAAGAAATCCTTTCCACTATGACATCCCACTGTCATACCACTTCAAAGTTGTGACAAGGATTTGCACTGTACAACTCTTTATTTAGAATATCATTAGGAGAAATAGTCCTAGTCCTTTAAATAGTGGATATCAAATCTCCTTTGGAATTTACGTGTATAGTCAGCTTTATCCCTTTAACATTAAGGATTTTTAAGATATAAGATCTAGCCAACTTCTAACTGGAAGCCAGCCTAACCATAAAAATGCATATTTCCAGAAAAAACTCCAGAATGTAATTGCTTTACTATAATAAAAAGCAGTGAGGTAGGTTATATACCCTGAGGCATTAATGTAACCTCAGCATTTTTAAGGCCCTTACCACAGTTGGTAGCTAATTGCATTTTATTGATCTATGTATGTAGCCTAACGTTTTGGGGTATGAAAAAGCCCTGTTTCTAGCCCTACAAAAGCAGTACTGGGAGAAAATATTTATAAAATACATATCTGATAAAGGACTTATCTTCAAAATATACAAGGCACTCCACAAAAACAGACACATAGACAGAATTGAGAACCCAGAAATGGACCCTGAAATCTATGGTCAACTAATCTTCGACAAAGCAGGAAAGAATATCCAATGGAAAAAAGGCAGTCTCTTCAACAAATGGTATTGGGAAAATTGCACAACCACATGAAAATTGAAACTGGACCATTTCCTTACACCGTACAGGAAAATAGACCCAAAATGGATGAAAAACCTAAATGTGAGGCAGGAATCCATCAAAATCCTAGAGGAGAATACAGGCAGCAACCTCTTTGACCTCAGCCTCAGCAGCTTCTTGCTAGACACATCTCCAAAGGCAAGGGAAACAAAAGCAAAAATGAACTATTGGGACTTCATCAAGATAAAAAGCTTTTGCATAGCAAAGGAAACAGTCAACAAAACCAAAAGACAACTGACAGAATGGGGGTAGATATTTGCAAATGTCTTATCAGATAAAGGGCTAGTATCCAAAATCTATAAAGAACTTATCAGACTCAACACCCAAAGAACAAATAATCCAATCAAGAAATGAGCAGAAGACAGGACCAGACATTTCTCCAAAAGACATACAAATGGCCAATAGACACATGAAAAAGTGCTCGACATCACTCGGCATCAGGGAAATACAAATCCAAACCACAATGAGATATCACCTCACACCTGTCAGAATGGTTAAAATTAACAAGTCAGGAAATGACAGATGTTGGCGAGGCGGCAGAGAAAGGGGAACCCTCTTACACTGTTGGTGGGAATTCAAGCTAGTGCACCCACTCTGGAAAACAGTATGGAGTTTCCTCAAAATAGAGCTACCCTACCACCCAGCAATTGCAATACTGGGTATTTACCCCAAAGATACAAATGTAGTGACCCAAAGGGGCACCTGCACCCCAATGTTTATAGCAGCTATGTCTACAATAGCCAAACTAAGGAAAGAGCCCAGATGTCCATCAACAGATGAATGGATAAAGAAGATGTGGTGTATACACACACACACATATACAATGGAATACTACTCAGCTATCAAAAAAATGAAATCTTGCCATTTGCAACAACGTGGATGGAACTAGAGGGTGTTATGCTAAGCAAAATCAATCAATCAATCAGAGAAAGACAATTATATGATCTCGCTGATATGTGGAATTTAAGAAACAAAACAAAGAATTATAGTGGAAGAGAGGAAAAAATAAAATAAGATGAAATCAGAGAGGGAGACAAACCATAAGAGACTCTTAAGCATAGGAAACAAACCAAGGGTTGCTGGAGGGGAGGGGGGGGATGGGGTCACTGGGTGATGGACATTAAGGAAGGCATGTGATGTAATGAGTACCGGGTATTTATAATTAAGACTGATGAATCACTGACCTCTACCTCTGAAACCAATAATACATTATATGTTAATTGAATTTAAATAAAAATTAATTAATTAAAAATTTAAAAATATATACAAAGCACTCCTGAAACTCAACAATAAAATAACAACCCAATTAACAAAGGACAAATCACCTAGAAACCTCCCAAAGAAGATATACAGATGGTGCACATAAAAAAGATTCCTAACATCATCTGTCATCAAGGAACTACAAATTAAAGTAACAATGGGATACCATTATATACATATTAGGAAGGCTAAAATGCAAAAATCTGGCAATACCAAATGCTGGTGTGGATGCAGAGCAATGGGAATTCTTATTCACTGCTGATGGGGATGCAAAATGGTAAAGCAACTTTGGAAGACAATTCATTCGACAGTTTCTTAGAAACCTAGGCATAGTCTTACCAATAAGATCCAGCAATCATGGTCCTATATACTTAACCCAATTGAGCTGAAAACTTATGTCCACACAAAAACCTGCACATCAATGTTTATAGCAGTTTTATTCATAATTGCATAAACTCAGAAGCAACCAGGATGTCCTTCAGTAGCTGAATGCATAAATAAACTCTGGTACATTCAAGACAGCTTAACAGGTGAATTCTACCGAACATTTAAAGCAGAGTTAATACCTATTCTTCTCAAACTATTCAAAAAAACAGAAGAGAAAGTAAAGCTTCCAAATTCATTCTGTGAGGCCAGCATTATCCTGATATAAAATCAGATAAAGACACTACAAAAAAAGAAAACTACAGGCCAATATCTCTGATGAACATAGATGCAAAAATCCTCCACAGTATATCAGCAAGCCACATCCTACAATATGTTAACAAAAATCATTCACCACGATATACTGAGATTTATTCCAGAGATGCAAGGGTGGTTCAATATTTGCAAATCAATCAATGTGATACATCACATTAACAAGAGAAAAGATAAAAACCATATGATCATTTCAATAGATGCAAAAAAAAAAAAAGCATTTGACAAAGTGTAACACCTATTCACTATAAAAACCCTCAGCAAAGTAGGTTTAGAGGGAACGTACCTCAACATCATAAAGGCCATATATGAAACCCACAGCTAATATCATACTCAATGATGAAAAATTGAGAGCTCTTCTTCTAAAATCAGGAACAAGACAAGGATGTCCACTCTCACCCCTTGGGGTGTGCTAAATAATCAATGTAATTGTAAATCCCATCCTATTTTGAAGGGTCTCATAGCTACAAATATTTTTCTTCACAAAGATTTTTTTTTAACGTAGTCAAAAGCAGCCAAGACTACTTTGATTTATTAAATCCTGCTTTATTTTCCTCGTGGGTGCAAGTAAAGGACAGTCTTCCTTTTGCAAAGTTTACTTGCCCTAGATTCCTTGAGAAGACTCAAATAGTTTAAATTCAATGAAAATCCTAAAGTTTGGATTATCTGTTAGTCCAGAAGTGAGTGTGTGTTCTAATTAAGCATGTTAATGTGTATAAAAATCAATTTATCTTTACAATAAAAACAAATCCAAAGAAACATAATAAAAAATACCACAAGATAATTTCTATTTGGTTTTCTTACTCAAAATGCTTTTTTATCTGTTCCTACTAAAAACAAAGGGAGAAATTCTTGCTGTCAAACTAACAACTGTTTAAAAAAAAGGGAATTAAGAAGTTTTAATGAGTTCTCCTAGAACGCACTGTAGCTAATTTTATTGATATATATGATTTCTTTCCATATTTAATTATTTTTATTTCTGAACCAATTACATCTTTTGGTTTTGGTTGATATGTGTTCTAAAATATAGCCCATTTAGAGAAGATATTTGCAAATGACATAGCTGATAAGGGGCTAGTACCCAAAATCTATAAAGAACTTACCAAACTCAACACCCCAAAAACAAATAATCCAGTGAAGAAATGGGCAGAATGCATGAATAGACAATTTTCCAAAGAAGCATTCCAGATGGCTAACAGACACATGAAAACATGCTCAACATCACTCTTCATCAGAGAAATACAAAGAGAAACTACGATGAGATACCACCTCACACCTGTCAGAATGGCTAAACTTAACAACACAAGAAACAACAGATGTTGGCGAGGATACAGAGAAAGAGGAACACTCTTACACTGTTGGTGGCAATCTAAACCGGTGCAGCCATTTTGGTGGACAGTTTGGAGGTTCCTCAAAAAGTTAAAAACTATCTATAATCTAGCAGTTGCACTACTAGGTATTTACCCAAAGGATACAAAAATACAGATTCAAAGGGGTACATGCACCCTGATGTTTATAGCAGCATTATCAACAACCCACAAACTATGGAGAAAGCCCAAATGTCCATCAGCAGATGAATGGATAAAGGAGCTGTGTTATGTATATATATAACAGAGTATTATTCAGCCATCAAAAAGAATGAAATCTTGCCATTTGCAACGACATGGATGGAGCTAGAGTGTATTATGCTAAGCGAAATAAGTCAGAGAAAGACAAATACCATATGATCTCACTACCAATTTAACAAAATTACATTACAAAATTCCTGTTATTATGTATGTATTATGTATTGTTTTGTGCTTTAAAAAAAGAAATTGAGCCTACTTTGGCTATTTTTATTCGTTAACTTTCACCGGGTATCATTTATATCGCCAGTGATTTAGGTTGTCATCAAAGTCATCAACAAGGAAGCCAAGCAAGACTCCCATGTTCTAAAGAATATAAAACATGAATCTCAGATCTGGCAAATGGTTAAACATCCTAACATTGCCCCCAGCTGTGCGAAACCCTGGAGACAGAAAACTCTCATTACATGGTGGTGAAGCTATACCTTGGCAGCAACCTCCTGAACAGGAGCTGAGATCAAAGAAACTAAGTGAAAGAGGAGCGAAGACATTCTCCAGGCAGATCAAGTCTGCTGTGGGGCATCTGCATGGCATGGAATTGTACACAGACATAATGCCATTCCTTCCTCTGAGGGAGGAAAAGCCACCAAAATTCCCTGTTCGTGAAACCCTTGACACGGACATCGCTGACAGTGAGCCCCGGACAGGTTCCATAAGGAAGTGCAGCTAAAGGGAAGATCAGGGTCCTTGAGGAACTTGTCGCCAGGTGTGCCATTATGAGAAAATAAACACCAGCCCATATATTCACATGTGAACAGAGTTGATGCGACCATGACCATCTCTTCCTTTCTTTTTCCAGGGTTTCGTTTGAACACTGTTTATGTGAAAATGGTGACTATAGTTTAGAGGGAGACATTTGTATCTTCTTATGAACAAAAAACATTCAAAGTAACAGAATGTGGCACTGATGAATGTGGGAGGGATTCTTGCAAATTTTTGTGGGTTTAATGATTTGGGAGAAACTCCTATTGAGGGTAGCCTATGGTATTAGCTGATTTACAATGTGTCTATTCTCTCCACTCAGCCAGATTTTTTAAATGCCTTATAAAATGTCTTATGATTTGGGAAAGATCCTAGTTACTTATTCCCAAGATCCCTAATACACTAAACTATACATAGCTCATTCCACATCACTGTCCCCCAACTCCCCTCTGCTTGGGATTCCAGGGGCCAGAAAGCAATTCTGTAACTTAGAACCTCTTTCCATAGCACACAAAACATACTGATCGATTTCTCCTTAAATGGGAGAAATTCCATGAAAAGAGGATAATGGACTTAAGAGAGATGCTGAAGATACACATCCAAACAATCTTTCAGGGAAAAGGTTTCCAACAGGCTCCTGCATAACTGCCTATTTTTAAAGCAACAACTTACTAGCTTGTTTAATTGTTTAATGGCTGTGTCAAACTGTTCATCATGCAAAAGCATTTGGATATGTGAACACATCATGATTTGAGGAAGCAAAGGCCCCGATGCTCTTCACAGTAAGGTTGGGCATAAAAAGGCAGCAGAATCCACCTGGAGGACCTCCCATGCTTTGGTCTGCCTGGCCGAGGTGCCATACCGACACGCACCACCACCTCTCCCTCCAAAAAGCCTGTATCCCCAAGAGAGCAGAGATGAACAGGAGAACAAATAGCTCAATAAAATGTTTGGTGGGGGAAAGGATACAAATTATGTCTGAACTTGCGGTCCTTTTTTCTAATGATCATATTTAAATGATTTGTTTTAATCCCTGCCCTGTGGTCCTCTCCCTGGTTATATTTCTGATTATAATACAGAGATCACCTACTACATGCATTATCTTAGTATATAGTGGTGGATATGCAAATCTATCATGTTATTTAATGCCTGTGGCTCTCCTGTGAAGTATTACCAAGGATACCTGGAGTTGGCCATGCCATCATGGATGCCTCCCAAAGGTACTGCAAATTAGGTGCCCTTCTTTGGGATTATGCTTAGGGGACTCTGTCCTGCTATACGAATCACACAGTTGTGAGGCCAAGAAAAATGAGAAGGGTCTTATTTTTTCAATTAGCTCATTGTTAAAAAAAAAAACAACAAACAAAAATCATGTGACTCCTACAATATGTGATGACAAGTCTCTTCTTCCCTGCAGACTCCTAAGGAGAGCCTTCTCAGATACTCGGGGCGTTCATCCACTTTAGGCAAATTTCACCTGCCTACAGGGCAGGAGGAGAGTGCTCTGTGTGATTTATCCTGAGACCCACACCTCTAGGAGACAACTCTGAAAATAATGCTTTATTTACAGAAGAGTCTGGGTCGGAGTCATTTAGTGACTTTAACTGCCTTCTTTGCAACTCTCGCTTGATTAGAAAGGGAGAAACTTCATTTGTCTGGTCAATTTCTTAATGATGCGTACAAAGACTGGCTGTAGTTATTGCTTAGCAAGTCTCCTACTTTAAAATGAGACAGTTTCCAAACTAACAGCTTGTCGATGTCAAGTCAAAGCTAGGAACAGAAACCCGAAAGCATATTGCCCTGTTTACTAGTGTTTTTTCTGGGAACTCAAAGAATTTAGTCCATTGTCACTTCTGAGGCTCAAGTCAAGAAAGAATCCTCTTTAGCATACAGCTGCAATATTCTAAAACACAATACTCTATTAGTATATGACGTTTACTTTTCTGGGTCTATTTAGGGACTTGAAGACTGAAATTTTTCTTCTGGATCAATACAACAATATCAAAATTATTGGTAAGTATAAATGTCCATGACATTTTGTTAAGCCAGCTGACTAGGACTTCATTTGAAACATAGACCAAACAGATCTCAGGAGACAGCCCTAAGAGCTATGGCATTTCCTCCAGGTGGAGAAATACTATTTCGAACTACAGTGGAAACTTAATAGTTGAGGCACAGATGAAAATGTATGATGCACACAGAGAGTCCCTTATCATATTAAGCTACCATGTAGTATATTAATTAAAATAATGTGTCTTTTAAAATGTTGTGTAAGTGCAAGTAAAAATCTAAATTTAGCATTTTGTAAGTGCAGTTACATGTGATATTAATGCACACTCTGTGGTCTGTTAAAACCATTCTGTGATTTTTCTCAAAATGTTATTCATTCCAAATGAGCTTGACAAAATAATCATGGAAGGAAAAAATTCCTCATGCTTAAATATGTTTGTTGCTTTTCAATGATTACTAACTGAATTCAGAGGAACTCTTACTAAAGTAATAAAACCCTGCAAACCACCTACATTGTTGCAGCCTAGAGGTCTCCAGGGCAGGCTCTCAGGGGAGCCCAGAGATTCAGTCGGATTCAATTCTCACTGTGTGAGTTCACTGATGGTTTACAGGTTTCATGCCACGGACCCCAGCCTTGAGTCCTTCCAGGCCAGTCCTGCTCACGGTGGGTGATCTTACATAGACCAAGATCCCAGAGAGCACAGCTCTGTTGTTTCCTCAGCCAACCTTTTCGGGCCTGAGTTAGGGAACACTGGGCCTCTCCCTCCTTCTACCATCCCTGAAGGCTTGGCCATCCAGGCGGGGCCTGCGGACAGCTTTCTCCTGCTGAACGGCTAGTGCCTCTCCCCTTACAGGTAACGATTGTCCAAACCTGTTCTGCTCCCTTGCTGTGTAGGAATAGACAAATCATGCAAGCAGAATAGCAATCATAACTGCTATCAGGGGAGCTTGAAGCCTATAGCCTGGATTCACATTTTACACATTCCCACATTCACAATATAAAACACTATGAAGTCAATGTGAATATTATCTCATTTTACAGATAAGGAGATGGCGGCCCAGAGAAGCAGAACCGTGATTCCAACCATGGAAGGGTGGGCAGAAAACAAGTGAGTAAAGTGAGTCAGGTTCCCAAGGCAACAGGGAATGGTAGGCAGTTGACTGGACAGTAAGGCTTGGATTAAAAGGCCAGATACTATTTGGCCTCATCATGGTCTGCTGTCACATAAGAAACTTTCCAATACAGTGTAATGTAAATGGCAAGTCATGGAATGCCAGGCATAAGCTAAAGAAAACATTCCTGAGAGCTGGCTGAAAGTAAAGCCCAAGAACTTAAAGCCCAAAACCAAGTGATTTTACATAAAGACAATGTCTCAACCTGTTTCCCTGCATCCCTATCCCCCCAAGAATTGCTGCTATAAATTATGTTTTCACTGGATGTTTTATCAAGTTATTCATAGACCCTCTCTATCCAACTGCTGCTAAGAAGAATTAAAGTCTTCTCGGCTGGAGGTGAACTTTTTGGTCTGCCTGTTTGTAAATCTTTCAGACTTCGTATGGAGTAATACCATGAAGCTGGAGGGTCTTTCTCAGGAGCAGTTAGCACTCTGTGGAAGCCCTATATACATGGCCCCTGAACTGCTTGCTCATCAGAAATACAGTCCCAAAGTAGACGTCTGGTCCATGGAAGTAAATCACCAAACTCCCGAGTAGAGTGAGGAGCCCTGACCTGACTGATCATCCCTGCAGATTTAGAGCTATGTGAAACCTGGCCAGTGAGGAGGACAGGGTGTCACAGAAAGCACTTTTTCCCCACCCTAAGTTTAAGAAATCACACACACGCATCACCTACCTCTTAGCAAAGCTGCTGCCCAGTTTTGTAATCCTGTCATGTGGGGAATCTGGGAAGATGTGATCTCTGCGGTCTTGTGGTCAACTTTTTACCTCACCCTCAAACCCAGAGTTGCACAAGCATTTTTCAAGGAACACACTGTAGGAATGCCTGGGTGGCTCAGTTGGCTAAGCGTCTGACTCTTGATTTCGGCTCAGGTCATGATCTCAGGGTTGTGAGATTGAGCCCCAAGTCGACTCTGCACTGGGCATGGAGCCTGCTTGATATTCTCTCTCTCCTTCTCTCTGCCCCCCTCCTCCCCACTCACATGCATGTATTTTCTCTCTTTAAAAAAAAAAAAAAAAAGGAACACACTGCATTCCTCTCCCACCTGCCCCGGCCAATTATTCAAGATCCAGTCAAGGTCCCATTCTCCATGAAGCCATCTCAAACACTCCCGACCCTCTCACCAGGATGGTTGGGCGCCCTACAGATTTTGTTTTCCCCTGGGCTGGAGTGCTTACCACCACAGTGCAGAGCTCTGTCCTTTGGCTGTGGGGCATCACTGCAGAGCCCGCGCCTACACACTGTGGGGAGCTTAACAGGGACTTCATAGTTGTTTTTTGGGTGGACTTTTGAATTATCTAGGTTTGTTAATGAGCCATTCCTCTTCCATTAGTCATTAAGAGTTTAAGCAAAACATTCTAAGCACAGAGCTCAAGTTTAAAATGTGTGAAACTTGTCCTTAAATATACTGCTGTTAATAAATGGTGGCCAAGAAGTCAAATGAGGTTGTTTTAAAGAAGAAAAACATGTGCTTAATTAATATGCCAAAGTTCTACAAGCATCCCATCATGTTATTGCTCAGTACAACCTAGGATTCAATTGTCCATAGTAGCATACAGTTAATGTAGAAAGTCTGCAAAGGATTTGATCTTAATTAATTTTAAAACTCTCCTTGGAAATCACGTTTGCACTCTATTCTTTTAACAAGTCTTCTTCTTAACAAACATCACAAAGGAGGTGTCAGAACCATTGCGTCCAAAATGCCACAATGTCTAATCTAGAAAAGTCTAAATTAATAACACTTTATTATATGAAAAAAGACAGTAGAGTGACATATAGTTTTAATGGTTTAAAAATAAGTAAGGAAAGAAAAGAAAAAATAAAAAGGTAACAAATGTGGCCCAGAATTTTCCTCACACATCTTCTCCAGCTACTTTTGGATCCCACTAAATTTCATCCTACACTTGGAGGGTTTGTTAAAGGATATATCTTTACTTCCAAATTCACACATTAAAACGAAACATACTAAGTTAACAGGCCTCATCTGGTTGGTGTTTAATTAAGTACTTTTCATGCTTAACTTCTGGGAATGAACAATCAGAATATAGTGAGGTTTGGGGATTTTTGTTTCTTTGCTTTGTTTTTTGGAAACCAAAGTGCACATCAACTCCAACTTCCATTCAACACAAGAACTCCACTAAGGAAACACCAACAGCCACTGTGCTTGTTCATTATTTTTGTGCATCTAGTTTTGAGATCCTTTGGAGGGCTGAGGCATGATTAAACTTCACATAAGTTGACTAAATTAACAAACCAGCTGTTGTCTTTAAAGCATGCCAGAGATTTCAGTGGACTAGAAGAGTTGCTTTCTGCTACAGCCAATAAATTTTCAAGTTTACGTATCATCGAGTTTCAGTTAAGATTAAATCTCAAATTCACAATTGTTAGACTAAACACACTGTGTGTATCACCTTCTGAACCACTGCCTATGTAAGTCTAACCCAGCTGCTCCTTTATCTCTAGTTCTTCTTTGCAGCATTAATATTCCGACAGATGTGTGGGAAGCACGAGAGACCTGCGCTCTGCTCACCTCAACCAGATTTGTGCGTTCAGCAGATAATGCTGATGGCCAAGGCAGCACCTAAACTGTTGAGAAGAGCACTTTGTTTCCAGAGCACGATTTCCCAGGCATCCTGCAGTGTGCCACTCTCCCAGCCTGATCGTTTACATCTAAGCCCCAAACTAAAAACACCCTCAGGCTTATGCAGGCAACCTGCTTCACTCGAATATTAACACCCACTACCTCCACCTCAAACCAGCTCTTTGGCACAACCTGTCTGGAAAACAGCTGAAAAATATTTAGACCCAGTGCTTAAGTGGCTTAGAGGATTATTAGTGGGATAAAGAGTTTGGGGGCTGTAGGTGGCTGATTCAGTGACAAACTAGGTTGATAGTGAGTTGGAAATCCTGGTTGATGGTGAGCATGAAAGTCATTATTACTGCCTCACAGGTCTTTTCTGGCCTGACATTCCCTGTGGTTTCTGGCTCCTTCTCTAGGTCGCTTTACGAGAAGCCTCACAAATTTGAGATGATAAAAATGTCTCCGAGGAACTTTTGAATGGTGGTCACAAATTCCAAATGGATTTTGTTTCGCTTTCTTGTAAGTCTCCATAGTTTTCGTATGTTTCTAAACTCTCTGGCCCCGCCAGGTTGAAATGTTTGAAATCCCAAGATTCCTACCAAAGGAATGGTTTCTCCATTTATTCTGTGGCCTGGACACATAAAGGCCACTAAGAACCATGCATGGTTAAATACATACATTTAGTGGTTAAAAGCCTGGGCTGTGAAGTCAGACTCCTTTGGGCTGAAATCCCGACTGCTAATTCCAAACTGTGGGCTCTTGGACAAGCTGCTTGATCTGCTTGCCGAAGGGCCATGGCACATACACTGTGACGGGGTGGGTCGAGGGGGAGGGGTGGGGTCAGCAGCATGTATTGAGAAAAGCTTTTAGGTAGAGAAAAAATGGGCACTCTCTGTCTGCCCTCACCATGCAGCAGGCAGGGGTGACACATTGTGATCGAGCCCGCCTTTGACTTTTGTCCTTTCCCACCCCTCCTATCTCAACCATGCCTCAAAAATACCCCCCTTCCTTTCCCTCCCTTCAAATCTCTAAGTTAAAAATCCCAGATGCCCTAAAACCTGATTCATCCTTCCTACTCTAGTACGAATACAAACTAAACCTTACCAGGATGAATATGCTTCGTAAGTGAAGAGCTTATTAGTCAAATAAATCATTTAACTGCTAAATTCAAAGAGGGTTCTATTAACCAGAGTCCTAACAGATCAGATATATATTCAAATTAAGATCATTCAAGGAGAGGGGCACTTGGGTGGCTCAGTTGGTTAAGCGTCCAGCTTGATTTCGGCTCAGGTCATGATCTCATGCATTGTGGGATTGAGCCGCATGTCAGGCTCGGAGCTCAGTGCAGAGTTTGCTTGGGATTCTCTCTCTCCTCTCCCTCTTGCCCCTCCCCCTGCATTTGTGCTCTTGCTCTCTCTCTCTGTCTCTGTCTCACTTGCTCTCTAAAACAAATAAATCTTTTTTCAAAAAAAAAAATGATAATTCAAGGAGAGACCATTTCCAAAGGGACTGATCACACACAGTCATAAGTAGATGAATGGGAAGCATGCAGGGAGAGTGCAGGAATCTACGGCTAACCGCAACAGATTTGCCATCACCCCCAGGCCCAATGGGTCAAAGGGAGGAAGAGGGTACCAGAAACTAGAAGTAGAATCACAGAACACTGGCTTTCTAGAGAGAAGAAAGTCATGTCATGTCAAGGGGAATGTCCAGTCCAAGATAACCTAAGTGAGACAGGGCCAGGAAATAAAAAACTTGGCCTCATTCTCTCCCTTCCCTCTAATCTGCATTGGCTAAGCACAGAGAGAGCCAGAAGTTTCCAGAGTCCATCAGTGTAGTCCATGCAGGTGGGCCTTGGGGCAGAAAGCAGGCCGGAGAGGGGTAGGGAAGAGAAGCAGAAGAGCAAAGGAATGTATCTCTCAGAGAGGCTATGAGACGTTTGGGGCAAAACTGTTCCTCATCCCCTCCTCTTCCTCTCATCTCTGTTCTCATCTCCCCTGATAGGTTCAGAACTCAGCAGCTTGGCACAGAGTGTGTAATGTTTTGTGTTCACAAAAGAATAAAGATCTACATATCCTCTTCCCACCACCATAAACCTTCTTCAAAGTTTCAAAAAGAATCAGGTTTTGACCATCGGGCAGGCAAAGTAACCTGGAAAAACAATACTCCTTTGGCACACACATAGCTTAAAGCCGGCATCTCTCCTGGAAAGGCATTTCTTCAACAGCCATATATCTCCAGACTTTGAGTAGAAGCAAGGAGACAAGCAGAACATAAATTTAACAAAGAAAATGAACCCGAGAGTCCGATTCAAATCTCAGGAAAAGGGTGCTTTGTATGGAACTGGAGACCATGACTCACACTTAAGGCAGGATATGGCAGTGAAGAAAGAGACCCAACTTGAACACACACACCATGTAAATCCTCCTTTACTGTCAGCTCACATCTGAAGGTCAATTCTAAATGCATTTTGCAAACAGCATCAGGCAAAGGAACTGCATTGAAAGCAAAAAAGAGTTGGCAGTGTGCTTCTGGCAGTGGTCAATGTTATCTGTGTAGAGATGGGTCAGCAGGGTCCAAGAACCACAGTCCCACGAAGGCAGATAGAAGCAGCCTACCCTTGAGCTGGGGGAAGATAATCTTCTGAGATGTAGTTATTACACATGGCCCTTAGCTGAATATGCAGAGAGGTGAGGCTGGGACCTGGGAAAATATCCTGAATTTCTTCTTCTATAGCTTCAAGACTGGCTGTCTATGAGACACAATGAAAACTCATTTGCAACCCTGGAGAACTATTCCTTTAGGATGTATTTTTGGACTTCAGCTTGTCTAGCCCTGCATGGAAAATACAAAATTACATTAATATAACATAAATTTACAAGAAATAGAACCAGACCCATTAGGAATTTGTGACCTATATTCAGATTCTCCTCTGAGACATTTTCAACATCCTTCTGTTGCAAGACAGTGCTACAAAGGGGCACATGTAAAGAGCTAGAGATACAAGTCCCAGGGAGTCTTTCACTGACCTGAGGAGACTCAAACTCCACAGTTCTTTTTAAGGTTTAATTATTCATCTTTTTGCTATGAGATGGAGTGGGACGCTAACTAGGCAAGTATCATGCATCGTATGCTGTTGCTGAGAGATTGTAGCATCCTCCTATTTCTAAAGCAGAGTTTCTTTTTGGTTGGTTCCTCTCCTCTCCTTTGACAGAGGGATGAGCATGTCTGCAATTCTGAGTAAGCACCTTGCGATTCACAGTGGAGCCCTCTGTACCAAGCAATTCCATCAGAAAATGGTGAATGGTGATATCATCAGTGTCTCGCTGGAATCTCTTCTTATAACTTGCTGTGGTCTCTAATTGTCATAGCAAGCCTCAGGAAAGAAAAATGGCCAGATTCCAAGGACACAGAATACCATGGGTTACTTTGGGGAATTCTTCATTTCATCTTTTTGTAAGTGTTCAATATGAACCCTTCCTAGGAACATCTGTATTTCAATATGATAACAATAGCAACCCACCATATTCATCTGAGATCTTTTGAGATGAGAACACTGAGGGTTTTGTTATAAAAACCACTGCTTTTGAGTTAGGCAGTGTCTTCTACCCCCAGTCTCGTTGGTATGCAAGCTAAAGGTGACTGAGTATAGGCAGGAAGCATTGCTGATGTTGTTTGTTAGGACTTAGAGTGTGCAACCTGAGAATGAACCAATTGTGATTACCATCCACACCATCTCTAAAAGGCAGCCATCTTTACTTACAGACCTGCACATGCAATTTTCTGACCACACAAGGAGGTACAAGGCAAGATGACAAAAATTACCTGGGGAATTCACTAGCCCAAGTCCCCTCTCAAAGAACATAATGAGAAAACCAAATTTGGGGACTTGGGAGTCATATTCACAGTGGAACAAATAATCTTTGGGGCTCTTTTATGACTGCTCTTGTACAAGTGCTTTATACATACAGCAGCCAAAACTATTGTTTCTTTCTCCCTCTCTTTCTCCTTTCCTCTCTCCCCAGTCATATGCTGTCTTTCCAGAATAGAGAAGACCTTCAAAATGTAACTGTCTAAAATAAGCATTCAAATCTTCACAAGACATGCCTAAGTTTTAGTTTGGGCCTAAGTCGTCAACTAAGTGCTACAGTGAAAATTGGATAACAGGCAAAGTTTTGTTTCAACAACAACAAAATCTGCCCCCGGGGGACTCTAAGATCAGTGGTTGAATGCACAAAACCTCAGGATTTTCTCCTCAATTTTTTTTTAAGTATGTTATGTTAATCACCATACATTACATCATTAGTTTCTGATGTAGTGTTCCATGATTCATTGTTCGCGTATAACACCCAGTGCTCCATGCAGTACGTGCCCTCCTTAATACCCATCACCAGGCTAACGCATCCCCCCACTCCCCTCCCCTCTAGAACCCTCAGTTTGTTTCTCAGAGTCCATAGTCTCTCATGGTTCGTCAACCCCTCTGATTTCCCCCCCTTCATTTCTCCCTTCCTACTATCTTCTTTTTTTTTTAAACATACACTGTATTATTTGTTTCCAAGGTACAGGTCTGTGATTCAACAGTCTTACACAATTCACAGCGCTCACCTTAGCACATACCCTCCCCAATGTCCATCACCCAGCCATCCAATCCCTCCGACCCGCCACCACTCCTCACTGATATGAGGAATTCTTAATCTCAGGAAACAAACTGAGGGTTGCTGGAGTCTCCTCAGTTTTTAAAATCTGAATTTCCCTACAGGAGCTGTGAATGTCACACATTCCTCACTTGGGCGTGGCCCTGTCAAACCTCCTGATACAGAAAAAGCAATGAGAGACAAATGGCTGAGTGAAGGAAGTAACAGAAATGAGTGTGTTCTCTAATATACAAAAGAAGGTAATTAATTCTCCCCTTTCCTATCCTTTATTCACTGTGACCTGTGCCCGCACTTCTTTGAGTTTCTCAATATTACAGGGTAGGCTTTAGCCAAACTGGAAATATCCGCCCTAATAAAGGTCCACTCTAGGCTCATGGAGAGCAGGTCTGTTTTTAATACTGAAAATAGAAGACCCATAGAGATATCCACATGGGCGAATTTCCTGTTCTTGATTACGCCGTGTGGTTTGGGTTCTACACTAAGCCTAGATTAAGAGATTTAATCCTTTTTGTTTTTAGAAGAAAGGAAGAAAAGAACAAAATCCCACTTCTCTTCCTACCTAGATTTAAGATCATAGTATATTTAAGGCATTTACAAACCAGCCCTATATTCCATCAACTTTAGTCAGGGGTCAAATACCTTTATCTAACAATCCCTTCTACTGCCCAGGAAAGTTCTGTCCTTGGAATTTTCTTATGTTCATGAAAGGTTACTGATTTTACCTAGTGTTTTGGATTAAAGAAATGAGGGAAAAGACAAAATCTTACTCTATCTCACATTTTTACCAAAAAACCTTCCAGTGTATTATCAACAATAACACGACGAACTCCCCCATCTTTTACTTATTTTAATGACGTTCCCCTCAAGAAAAGCTCTGAGATACCTTGACCGAAATGGAGGAAATGCTAGAGGGTCAAGACAATCTTGCTCATTTTGTTTCAGAAATTCTCACTATACTAGGCTGAAACAGAAGATTTTAAAGTACTTACAAACTTGCACACAGTAGAGTCAGAGTGACCCACCGCCTGCCCTCTCCCCCTACCCTACGTTTTGGGAAAATGTGGAACCTTCAGAGAAACTATGAGATCATACAGCAAAGAAACGGAAACACAGGAACAGTTCTATGTGGTTTCTCAAATGGTTCCTCTGAGGATCCAGGTGACCAGAGGCTGCAAACTGGTCCCCCAGATGTCTGCTAGCATAGCCCGAAGTGGCCCCTTGTGAGCAGGCAATGTGACTGAAGTCTAATGTTTTATTCAAATGAGTCAGCATCCTATCACTAACACTTCTGTATTAGTTTTCATGTTTATATATTTTAAATCAGCTACTGTAAGGATAATTGACACTCTAGGAAGACAACTACATCCCCTGCCCAGGCTGATATATGGATGCCCAGTTTTAGAAGCAAGGCTTCAATGTCTGCTCTGAAGGATAGACTGGTATTTCCCAAATATCCTTATCCTCTCCCAGCTCTGCTTAAGTGTACATTTTCACTTTCTTAAACTCCCTAGAATTCTGCTGGTAAATATTTGCTTGGCCCTTCTTTAAAAATATGGCAACACTAGAAAGTTAACTACCAGTCATGGGTATGTTAGTATAAGAAATTCAATCAGATTGTTTTCCTGTTAGCATCTATTTGGCATTAGCTGTCCTTAGGATATTCAATGGTAAACTTGTAATTTTACAGAAAGGAAATATATGTAATTTATGTAGCCCAAGAGCCCCAAAGATAAGAGAGCTGGGGAAAAACCCAGGGTGTGCAAAAGTTGATAGGGAAGTGACTCCCCAGAAAGCATGATGATTTGGAATTCTCACTGCAGTCAATCTATATCCCAAAGGATAAAGAAACCTTCTATCTCCTTCTTATTCTCCTGTACCATATGCTCCCAATTTCTACAACCTAGAACACATAGTGGTATAATAAGCACTTTGAGTTTAGTAATGGCTGACATTAAGTGCATTTGATTGGGCTTGCCTAAAACCTGAAATGCCATTTATAACATTATATCAAGAAATTAGAAAAGTTCCAGACAACTAATTTGTATGTGGCCTTTTGGAATACACTTAATTCATAAAATAGATTCTGTTATGAAAGTCCATAAACAGCTAACAAATGTCTGAGCTGGATGGATTCTGGGGAAAAAATTAGTTAAATTGAGAAACTATTCAATTCCTTCAAGTTCTAGCACTTTTCTTCCATGAAAAGTAACCAGTGAATGGAGGGGTCCATAAGAGAGGGATGGGTGTATTAAGATAGAAGTAGAAGTTATTGACTTAGTAAACTGATAGGAATTACAAAGGTCTTATAAAGTTCCTCCACCTTCCTGGCCACTATCAAGTCCAAAAGCACCTTAAACCATTCCAGAATGACAAAAGTCCATCTCATTTCTTTTTATTTTTATTTTTTATTAATTTTTAAACTTTAATTCCATAGTTAACATACAGTGTTATATTAGTTTCAGGTGTACAATATAGTGATTCAACAATTCTATATATTACTCGGGGCTCATCGTAATAAGTGCACTCCTTAATCCCCATCACCTATTTCACGTATCCCCCCACCCACCTCCCCTCTGGTAACCATCAGTTTGTTCTCTATAGTTCAGAGTCTGTTTCTTGGTTTCTCTCTTTTTTTTCCCTTTGTTCATTTGTTTTGTTTCTTAAATTCTACATATGAGTGAAATCATGTGGTATTTGTCTTTCTCTGACTGACTTATTTCACTTAGCATTATACTCTCTAGCTCCATCTGTGTTGTCAAAAATGGCAAGATTTCATCCTTTTTTTTAATAGCTCAATAATTATCCATCCACATCTTCCTTATCCATTCATCTATAGATGGATACTTGGGCTGCTTCCATAATTTGGCTACTGTAAGTAATGCTGCAATAAACACAGGGGTACATATATCCTTTTCAATCAGAGTTTTCAAATTCTTTGGGTAAATACCTAGTAGTGCAATCACTGCACTAGTGATTATACAGTAGTTCTATTTTTAATTATTTTAAGATATTTATTTATTTATTTATTTGACAGAGAGAGAGAGAAAGAGAGAGAGCACAAGCAGGGGGAATGGGAGGGAGAGGCAGAGGGAGAAGCAGGCTCCCCACGAGCAGGGAGCCCAATGCAGGCCCGATCCCAGGACCGGGAGATCATGACCCAAGCCAAAGACAGCTGCTTAACAGACTGAGCCACCCAGGTGCCCCTATTTTTAATTATTTTTTAAAGATTTTACTTATTTATTTGAGAGAGAGAGAGAGAGGATGAGTGGGGAGGGGCTGGGGGCTGGTTGCAGAGGGAGAAGCAGACTCCCGGCTAAGCAGGGAACCCAATGCAGGGCTCAATCCCAGGACTCTGAGATCATGACCTGAGCCAAAGGCAGACGCTTAACCAACTGAGCCACCCAGGCACCCCTATTTTTAATTTTTTAAGGAACCTCCATACTGTGTTCCACAGTGGCCGCACCAGTCTGCATTCCCACCAATAGTGCATGAGGGCTCCTTTTTCTCCACATCCTCACCAACACCTGTTATTTCTTGTGTAGTTGATTTTAGCCGTTCTGACAGGTGTGAGGGGATATCTCATTGCAGTTTTGATTTGCATTTTTCTGATGATGAGTGATGTTGAGCATCTTTTCATGTATCTGCTAGCTATCTGTATGTCTTCTTTGGAGAAATATCTGTTCACATCTTCTCATTTTTTTAAATTGGGTTATTTGATTTTTGGGTGTTGAGTTGTATAAATTCCTTCTATATTTTGGCTACTAACCTTTTACTGGATATGTCATTTGCAAATATCTTCTCCCATTCAGTAGGTTGTCTTTTAGTTTTGTTGGTTGCTTTCTTCACTGTGAAGAAGGTTTTAATTTTGATGTAGTCCCAAGTTTATTTTTGCTTTTGTTTCCCTTGCCTCAGGAGACATATCCAGAAAAATGTTGTTATGGCCAATGTCAGAGAAATTACTTCCTATGCTCTCTTCTAGGATTTTTATGGCTTCAGGTCTCATATTCAGGTCCTTATTCCATTTTGAGTTTATTTTTGTGTATGGTATAAGAAAGTGGTCAAGTTTCATTCCTTTACATATAGCTGTCCAGTTTTCCCAATGCCATTTGTTGAAGAGATGGTCTTTGTCCCATTGCATATTCTTGCCTCTCTGTCAAAAATTAATTGACCATATAATCATGGGTTTGTTTCTGGGGCTTTCTATCCTGTACCATACTATTTTGATTACTACCACTTTGAAAATCTGAAATTGAGATACCTCCAGTTTTGTTTTTCTTTTTCAAGATTGTTTTGGCTATTCGGGGTTTTTTTGTGGTTCCATACAAAGTTTAGGATTATTTGTTCTAGTTCTGTGAAGAATGCTATTGGTATTTTGATAGAGATTGCACTAAATTTGTAGATTGCTTTCAGTCCTATGCACATTTTAATAATATTTCTTCTAATCCATGAGCATGGAATATCTTTCCATTTGTTTGTGTAGTCTTCAATTTCTTTCATCAATGTTTTATAGTTTTCAGAGTATAGGTCTTTCACCTCCTTGGTTAAGTTTGTTCTTAGGTATTTTATTCTTTTTGGTGTAATTATAAATGGGATTGTTTTCTTAATTTCACTTTCTGCTATTCCATTATTGGTGTATAGAAACACAACAGATTTCTGCACATTGATTTTGTATCCTGCAACCTTACTAAATTCATTTATCAGTTCTAGTATTTTTTGGTGGAGTCTTTAGGGTTTTCTATATATAGTATCAAGACCACCTCATTTCTAAGGCTTGTCAGTGAAATTTCACTATCTTCTTCAACAATTCTTGCAACTATCAAGATATGAATTTTCAAACTCATCAATTTTAGATGGAAGAAATAATAACTAACATTTATTGAGTGGTTCCCATGCTCCAGGCACTGTGCTAAAGTCTTATGCATACCCATAACATGGATTTAGATTAGTCCCACAAGCTTCTGAAATTCTGAGAGCAAGCCATTAAAAGTAAGAGATTTGGTAAAGAAGTCACACAATTAGTAAAATGAGTTAGAATTCCAGTCTTTAACAATCTGATACCAGACTTTGTGTTCCTAACCATGAATCTACGCTGCCCAGAATCAGAGAGAGTTACCAGACTGCTGGCTCCCTGAGGGTCCCTGCCTGCCTCCACATGCCCCCATAACCATCATCCTCTGAAACCCCATAGCCAATCCCAAGCTCTTGACTCTCCATGAGTTATAGCTACACCTGCTGCTTTATGCTGCTATGCAGCTCCCAGAGGAGCTGAGGGGTTGTACACAGGGAGCTGACTAGATTCTGCACAGGGCAACATATCAGTATCAAAATAGCTCAAGAGGACAACTGGGTACCTTGCCCCCCTCTTACCTCTCCAAACACACAGATATGTCTCCAAAAATACAGTTTTTGCAAATACACTTTACATTCCTGGCAGCACTGAACCAAAATCAAAAGATATCACTTGCCAGAGTAACCAGCCCAAGAGGTTTTCACGTGTTTTATCCCACCAATATTGGAAGGTTTCCCTTGGGCAATGCATTTGGTGAACATGAAATTGTATTTAGAATCAGATGATATGGTTAGGACCTCAGCTCCACTCTAAAAGTGACATTCTTAAATAAGTTATTTCTTCTTTGAGCTTCAATTGCCCCATCTGTAAGATGAGAATAGGTGTAATATGTAAAGTTAATTCTTGTTATTCATCGTAATTGTGTTCTATAAAATCACCCTGAACACTGAACTTAGCAAATACTGACTTATTGTTCCTAGGGGAAATACAGGGTTAGGTCCCAGAAAGTCCCTGGTCAAATATTCATCGACTCATACGTACATACTTTGGTTTATGTGTGTTGCTGCTTAAAAACACCTTATTTAATATACAGTGTTGATTCATGAATGGTGTTACAACTCATGCTTGAATGAAGCTTATCTAACATATATATTTTCTCCGTAAGGCACATCATAGCCTTCTTGCACTTAGGAACACTAGGCAGTACTTCTGCACAACACTTGGGAGCCATTTTAAAAAGAGAAATCGCCATCAAAAAGCACAAAAATAAAAAAATCACGGCATTAAATAGACCTCAAAAAAGACACTCATTGACCGCGTGAGAGCTAAATAAGAAGGCAAAGAGTCACCCTGTTTGACTCAACTGGGAATGAACTTGATGGGCAACTCAGATTTTTCACAGCTCTGAGCACGCACATGTCCATGAGTGTCCACAAAAGCACTATGACTATTGATTTGGGGTTTACAAATAAATCTTAGCACGTAGGCAAATTAACAAATATGGAATCTACGAGTAATGAAGATCAACTGTCTATCATAATTATTATTCAAGATTAAATCTGTTAATGATTACGTATAAGAAAATTCATTTATAAATGACAAAACACTAAAAAACAGAGTCCAAGCTCCTTGAGCTTGCTAGTCACCTTTAGATCCTTCCACACAAGCAAAATGACTACAATATCATAGATTCTCAATGAACAGTTGCTGTGTGAATGAATGATGCCTGTGACTTGCACCTCAAGCTCCTGGTAATCTCTATAGGGAAGCAAGGCTAAAACACACGGGAAGTTACAATCAGTTGACAGTACAAGGCACCAGTTCAAGAGATTCTGAACCTCATTTCTCATTTGAAGTACCAAATTCTGAATTGCTCAGCTCTTTTTATTCTTGACCCATGTCTGAACAGCCTGGGGTACCTAAGAGGCAGTACGGTCACCTGGTTTGCCAGGGTGACACAGGCGCTTTAGTGAACTAGTCCTGAAAGCCATATCTCCAACCCTGGCAGGAAGCAGAGTAAAGCATATTCATGAGAAAGACCCCAGGCTCCCTTAGTACCTCTCTTACACCAGAGCCTTCCCAACACATCACCTTCCATTGTCTCAACAATATTCCAGATCCTTTCACCGGCTGTAAACTAGCCAAAAACCAAGGTATATGGTTTATTTTCTATAGACTATTAGGTTAAAATAACTTTCCCTTCCTGACTCCCTCTTTGCTTAGCAAATCTCTTTACTGGTTTTCCATCTTTTCTTTTAAAACCATCATAACTGGAGCTTCTCTACAGCTTGATCATTAAAATCAGGCAGGCAGCGATTTGGCAGGCAAAGAAAGGGTTTCAATTCTAACATTCAAGGCACATGTGCAACAGAGAACTTCTCAACTTGGAAAAGAATAGAGATTAAAATTTGGCCCACAGCTGATTTGATCCCTAGAGAATTTTCTTATTCTTTTATCCAGAACTGCTTTTCAACTATAGAGTTTACTCTCCTTCTACCCCCACCTCGCCCCTCAATTGAAATTCTGCAGGGTTTGTTCTTTTGACTCTTGGGACACTTTCCTCTTTTAAAATTCCACTTTAAAATTTGAAAACTGAAAAATGAATACCATTCTTTATGCTAGATGTCTAAGACAGAATCTTTTTTTTTCATTTGTTTAACTGTCCGTGTTGAAAAGCATTGCACAGAACTATAAATTTTTTGGGTTTTGCCTATTTATAGGATTTAAGTTACCTATAAGAATATTTACTCCTCCCCCTCCTTTTTGCCTTTTCTAATCAGTATCATCAAAAGTAAAAGAAACAACTCAAACAGAATTTCCACGTCCCAGCTAGTGTTAAGTAGAAGCGAAATATTAAGGAAAATAGATTAAGGGAAACTTATGCAACTTCTTAAAAAATGTTGTTCTTGACCATTTAATTTAGTGAAAGGATATGCTCTGTGGTTCTTGATTTAGCAGCAACCATTCTTTTGTTTATACACAGAGTTATGGTTTTATTCGTTGTTTTACTCTTTATTGGAAACAGAGTTTTTTTTACCTAATTTTCAGTAAAAAAAAAAAAGGGTAAAAAAACAAAATCACTAACTACCATATTAATTATCATCATTTGACCCTCTAAATCCAGAACTCCAAAGCAGTATGAGACTATATGTTCTTAAGTCTAGTGTAAACAAATACCAACCCCCTCTCCTAGAAACGTTTTCTTTAATGATTCTTTTGTCATTAAATCTAGAAGGAGGAGGAGGAAGAGGCAGATTAGGAGGAGAAAGGAAGAAGGAGGAGGGGGAAGAGGAAGAAAGCAAGATGGCAGATAAGACCAAGGAAAACTTGTTAAATTAGAAAGCAGATCATGATAGGTAATTGGCCCAGGAAAGGTCGAAGCCAGATGAGAAATCCATAATTCAATCCAATTTGCAGTGTAGAACACCCAAAAATCTCAAGAATTGGGAACACCAGGTACTTCTGGAAAGTGACATGGCTGGGGGGGTTGGCTGAATGTCCATTCAAAAAACATCCACGCCCATCTCTTCCCTCACATCAACAGTAGACTAGAATTTTATTATTTGGAGAAGGTAAAACAAATTTCTGGAGTCAGAAACACTAGGCACAATCAAGAGCAGATAATACCAAATGAAAACAAAGAAATTAAATAAAACTTTACATAGTCAATGCTGAAACTCTCCACTCTCTTTGTCCACTTGACTCCCAGAATGCTGGTAATCAGGTATATAGTTTCTAGACTTAAGTTTTCTCTGGGGAATCTAACCATCTCAAGGGAAAAAAACCTAAAGATGCAAACATCAGTGTTCTCCAAGGAAACAACACAGTCATCCTGCAGTGAAGCCTGACCAGGAGACCCACCCATGAGCACAACTTGTCCTTTCAGGACCCCACTCTCATGCATGACTAGGAAGACACAGATCAACCAACATCTAGGTGAGGTCTCCAGTTTTAAAGTAAGGGCCCCAAAATTGGGGTGCCTTGGTGGCTCAGTTGGTTAAGTGACTGCCTTCTGCTCAGGTCATGATCCTGGAGTCCCGGGATCAAGTCCCGCATCAGGCTCCCTGCTTGGCAAGGAGTCTGCTTCTCCCTCTGACCCTCCCCCTTCTTGTGCTCGCTCTCTCTCTCATTCTCTCTCTCTCTCAAATAAATAAATAAAATCTTTAAAAAAAAAAGTAAGCGTCCCAAACCAACAGGACAAAAGCAAGTAGGAGAAAATAAAGACCCTGTAGAGAGAAGGAAAAATATATTATAAAATATATATATATAAAATATATATATATAAATATATATAAAAAAGATAAGAGATATTATAACTATGAAATAAGAATGGGAAACTATTTTTTAAATTTTAAAAAGAAACGTTCAGAAAATAAGACAGGACTCTTGGAAAGCAACAATACCGCAGTACAAATGACAAACTCAGTAAAAGCCTCAGTGGGAAAATTTGAGAAAAAATTTCACAGAAACTAAATCAAAAATATTAAAAGATGGAAAATAGCAAAGGAAAGATAAAACAATCTGAAGACTACCCTAGGAAGTCCTATACCCAAGGAAAAGTTTGAAAAGGAGAAAACAGAAATAAAGGAATCATTGAAGACATCATTCAAGAAAGTTTCCCAAGACTGAAAGATGGAGTTTCCAAATGTCAATATCCCAGCATGTGCCCATCAGAGTGGATGAAAATAAATGCACCCAAACATCATTATGAAATTTCAGAACCCTGTGATCAAAGGGAATTCCCTCAAGCTCCTAAACAGTTAAAATAGGTTTTCTACAAAAGATGATGAACCTACATGGGATCCAAATTCTTAGTAGCATCACTATAGGTTGAAGACAACAGGGCAATGCCTTCAAACTTTTGAGGAAAAAGTATTTCCAAATGAAAATTCTATGTCCAAATCCAATCAGGTATAAGGGTAAATAGATAATTTTAGTTAGGCAAAGTGTCAGAATATTCACCTCCTGTGTCCCCTTTCTCAGCATTCACAAACAGAAGAAGTGATAAATAAACTGTGATATATTCATAGCTGAGAAATATACATTAGTGAAGGTGTCTGAATTTCAGCTACAAGCAACAGTGTATATAAATCACAGAAACATAACGTTAAGTAGGAAAAAAACGAGACTCAGAAGGACATCTAGCACATGATTCACCTATATAAAGTTCCCAAACAGGCAAATTAAATATATTGTTTAGGAGCACAAAATGTGGTGAAACTACAAAGAAAAGCAAAGACACAAAAACTGTTTGGAATCATGCTCACCCATGAAAGGGAAGGGACAGCAACGGGGCAATGAGATTAGAAAACAGCCTATGGGGCGCCTGGGTGGCTCAGTCGTTAAGCGTCTGCCTTCGGCTCAGGTCATGATCCCAGGGTCCTGGGATCGAGCCCCGCATCGGGCTCTCTGCTCCGCAGGAAGCCTGCTTCTCCCTCTCCCATTCCCCCTGCTTGTATTCCCTCTCTCGCTGTGTCTCTCTCTGTCAAATAAATAAATAAAATCTTTAAAAAAAAAAAAATAGAAAACAGCCTATAGGGGACTTCAGAGGCAAGAGTAATATTCTTTTACATAAGCTGGGAAAACAAGTGCTCCTGTTGGAACTAAGATAAACACACAGAGCTCTGCAGAATCCTTATGTGCAACCTGCCAATGCTCTGTTCTTTTTATAGAACAAGAGTAGAAGGGTTCAGATGCACAAAGAATTATGGAAAAGCAAAGTACATGTAGGAAGTTGTCTTTTGTTAGGACAGCCATGTAACCCTACGGGAACCTGGCCCCACATGGTTCAGTCTTGGAGCTGTAATGCAGTTAGGAAACACAGTTCAAGAGCCAAAAGTAATTTAAAAGTAATTCCATTCTTTACTGTATTTCTAGAAAACCATAATGAGGATTGCAATTGATAGAAAACCATAATGAGGATCTCAATAGCACTTACTAAATCTCCATGACTCTCCTGCCCCCTTCCTGCACCCATGCAGCTCCTCCCACACCAACTACTGGGCTAGCAATTCAACTTCTCTTTGTCAGATTGGGGGGCACAGAGAAGTGTGCTGTGAATGCTACCCTCTTACAAATTTTCGCTGTCATAAATTAATACAGAGATTATACAAAAGATGTGACAACAACACTTAAGGTGCTGTGAAACACAGGTAGGAAACTTGTCAGGGATGGCCTTATTTAAAATACACCAGTCAAATGTTCTCACCCTCCCCTTTCCACTTTAACAACCCAGGAGAATTAGAGACAACGCCCAAGGCATCAAGCCCCTTTCTTATCTAAGGGCATGAAATAACACATTTCGGGGAACTTGTAGTAAGAAGAAAGTATAGGAGATTAACTGATCGGTTTTAAATGCGTATAAAAAGTGTAGACCCCAAAGCTAGTAAGAGAGGTGCTCCTTTCAGGCCATTATAACCAAGAAACTATGTCCTTATTCCAAATGTGGGCTCTGCAATCCTGTCACCTAACACGTCAGTATTCTTGTGTGCTCTATAGTAAAAAGGAGTGCCTGATTACAATTCACTATCCAGAATTTTATGGCTAGAACTTGAAGAAAACAGAGTTTCTGCCAAAATAGCTTCCTGCCCAGGTGCTGAACCAATTAACTCTTAAGCAATCAGGCAGTAAAACCAGTAATGGTGAGTTTTTCTGAAGTGCTATATGTAAGGAGACAGCTTGGAAAAATAAAGATGAAAATGTGTTTTCATAACCAGGAGTGTTTGAAATCCTGAGAGACTGTTTGAACACCTTGCTGAAATACATGTGACACTTTGAATTCCCAGATGATCTGATGGTTAAAGATCTATGCAGTCAATGCAGACACTTTTTCCCTCCCCAAATGTAGAGAAAACTATTTTGTTATAATGTGAAATTTGACTATCTATGGAGAGCCCAGTGAATAAATTTGGTTTTGAAAAAAAAAATTGCTCAAATATGAAGTTGGCTATTAAAATATTTCATCCGGCTAGCAGCATCAAAATAAGGATTATAGCCGTACCTTCTTTTAAGAATGAAAAAGTAAGAAGCTAGTAGTCAACTAGCAGCTTTTTTTTCTAAATCAGCTACAAAATATAAAACATAACATTGTACTATTTTAATAATTTCACAAATAATTACTTAATGTTTACAGAGGAAGAATAGGATATAAAACATGATGATATAAAGCATACAATTCCGGAAGCAAAAGTTCCAGATCGCTGCAAAAACAGAGCATCCAGATTTGCCAGTCTCAAGGAGCCCCGTAGTAAGATCTTTCCCTCTGCACAAACGCAGCTTTGGTAGATATTCTACCAGGGGATGACACTGATATTACTTTGGAAAACCAAGGTACTGAATACAGATCTGGTTCCTTCTGTTCTTTCTTTCCTTTTCTTTCTTTCTTTCTCTTTCTTTCTTTCTTTCTTTCTTTCTTTCTTTCTTTCTTTTTCTTTCTCTCTCTCTCTCTCTCTCTCTCTCTCTCCCTTCCTTCCTTCCTTCCTTCCTTCCTTCCTTCCTTCCTTCCTTCCTTCCTTCCTTCCTTCCTTCCTTCACGGGAGTTTTCTAAGGATAATTAGGGAGATCTTTAGGGCCCGAGATAACACACTAACCTGAGAACTGGAAAGTCTACTGGTTTTGTTGGCTTTGCTATTAACTGGCTTCAGAAACTAGAGTAGCTACTCACTGTCTGTGCACTGTAGCATCTACAACATATCAAAATCCACATATTCCCTTCCCAAGGGATTGTGAAGATAGGGTTTTGTCACACACTATGCTTGGTTCTGCCTGGACAGAAAGTACAATGGGGATACGGTTCCGATAAACATTTAAAGTCCAAAGGAGACGATTCCAATCAATGATTAAGCAAAAGGAGAAATATCCAGAAACTTAGAAGTCCTCTCCAGCTCTAATTTTGGCATTTCAGTGGGAATGAAAACAATAGGTACAGATCAGAAAGGAGTGTGATGATTGCAGTTATTTTGATGGAGTAACAAACAACAGGCACTTGTAGAGGGAGCAGGCAGGAGGACAGCAGGAGGGCTGAAGAATAGAAAACCAAGAGAGGAAAGAGGATTTATTTATGTGTGGGCGGCCACTAACACACTCCTCTCACCAAACATTTATCGAGCACTTCCTGAGGCCTGGCTCTGTGTTAAGTGCTGGCTAAGACCCAGGCCCTAAAAATGTAGTGGGGAGAACAACATACAGATGGATAAGTTGCCCTAATGTGTGGTAAGTGATATTACAGAGATGGCCAAAAATGTTAAGGGAGCAGAGAGAAATGACTACTCCATTGACAGGAGTTAGCAGAGGTCATGAGACTAAATTACAAAGAGTCAAACCTATGATTTTGTCAGGACAGCTGATTAACATGGTTTTCAGCTCATTTTCATTTTTCTATTTCTCACATTTTCTACATAATACAGAAAGCTGCCCTAGATCCTAAGTGGGAGCTTCAGCTTCTGTGGGCTTCAGTTGATAGAAACAATTCTTCTACTGTACTTGAGGTCTCCTGACTTGTCCATCAAGGAAAGCCTTGCTTTTTCCACACTGCATAGCTCTTATACCAGAACACTTATGAAAGAAATTGAAGAAGACACAAAAATATGGAAAAACATTCCATGCTCATGGATCAGAAGAATAAACATTGTTAAAATGTCTATGCTACCCAGAGCAATCTATACTTTCAGTGCCATCCTGATCAAAATACCAATGGCATTTTTCAAAGTGCTGGAACAAACAATCCTAAAATTTGTATGGAACCAGAAAAGACCCCAAATTGCCAAGGAAATGTTTAAAAAGAAAAACAAAGCTGGGGGCATCACACTGCTTGATTTCAAACTATGTTACAAAGCTGTGATCATTAAGACAGCATGGTACTGGCACAAAAACAGACACATAGATCAGTGGAACAGAATAGAGAGCCCAGATATGGACCCTCAACTCTGTGGTCACGTAATCTTCGACAAAGCAGGAAAAACTATGCAATGGAAAAAACACAGTCTCTTCAATAAATGATGCTGGGAAAACTGGACAGCCACATGCAGAAGAATGAAACTCGACCATTCTTTAACACCATACACAAAGATAAACTCAAAATGGATGAAAGACCTCAATGTGAGACAGGAATCCATCAAAATCCTAGAGGAGAACATAGGCAGTAACATCTTCAACATCTGCCACAGCAACTTCTTTCAAGACACGTCTCCAAAGGCAAGGGAAACAAAAGCGAAAATGAACTTTTGGGACTTCATCAAGATAAAAAGCTTCTGCGCAGCAAAGGAAACAGTCAACAAAATGAAGAGGCAACCCATGGAATGGGAGAATATATTTGCAAATGACATTACAGATAAAGGGCTGATATGCAGGATCTATAAAGAACTTCTCAAACTCAACACCCAAAAAACAAATAATCAAGTCAAAAAGTGGGCAGAAGGCATGAACAGACACTTCTCCAAAGAAGACACACAAATGGCCAACAGACACATGAAAAAATGTTCATTATCATTAGCCATCAGAGAAATTCAAATCAAAACCACATTGAGCCAGTACCATACTGTCTTGATGATTACAGCTTTGTAATAGAGCTGGAAGTCTGGAATTGTGTTGCCGCCAGCTTTGCTTTTCTTTTTCAACATTCCTCTGGCTATTTGGGGTCTTTTCTGGTTCCATAAAAATTTTAGGATTATTTGTTCCATTTCTTTGAAAAAAGTGGATGGTATTTTCATAGGGATTGCATTGAATGTGTAAGTTGCTCTAGGTAGCATTGACATCTTCACAATATTTGTTCTTCCAATCCATAAGCATGGAACATTTTTCCATTTCTTTGTGTCTTCCTCCATTTCTTTCATGAATATTTTATACTTTTCTGAGTACAGATTCTTTGCCTCTTTGGTTAGATTTATTGCTCGGTATCTTAAGGTTTTGGGTGCAATTGTAAACAGGATCGACTCCTTAATTTCTCTTTCTTCTGTCTTGTTGTTGGTGTATATGAATGCCACTGATTTCTGTGCATTGATTTTATATCCTGCCACTTTATTGAATTCCTGTATGAGTTCTAGCAGTTTTGGGGTGGAGTCTTTTGGGTTTTCAACATAAAGTATCATATCATCTGCAAAGAGTGAGAGTTTGACTTTTTCTTTGCTGATTCGGATGCCTTTTATTTCTTTTTGTTGTCTGATTGCTGTGGCTAGGACTTCTAGTACTATGTGGAATAGCAGTGGTGATAGTGGACATCCCTGCCGCGTTCCTGACCTTAGGGGGAAAGCTCTCAGTTTTTCCCCATTGAGAATGATATTCGCTGTGGGTTTTTCATAGATAGCTTTTATGATATTGAGGTATGTACCCTCTATGCCTATACTCTGAAGAGTTTTGATCAAGAAAGGATGCTGTACTTTGTCAAATGCTTTTTCTGCATCTATTGAGAGGATCATATGGTTCTTATTCTTTCCTTTATTAATGTATTGTATCACATTGATTGATTTGCAGATGTTGAACCAACCTTGCAGCCCAGGGATAAATCCCACTTGGTCGTGGTGGATAATCCTTTTAATGTACTGTTGGATCCTACTGGCTAGTATTTTGGTGAGAATTTGTGCATCCATGTTCATCAAGGATATTGGTCTGTAATTCTTTTTGATGGGGTCTTTGTCTGGTTTTGGGATCAAGGTAATGGTGGCCTCATAACACAAGTTTGGAAGTTTTCCTTCCATTTCTATTTTTTGGAACAGTTTCAGAAGAATAGGTATTAATTCTTCTTTAAATGTTTGGTAGAATTCCCCTGGGAAGCCATCTGGTCCTGGGCTCTTGTTTGTTGGGAGATTTTTGATGACTGCTTCAATTTCCTTAGTGGTTATAGGTCTGTTCAGGTTTTCTAGTTCTTACTGGTTCAGTTTTGGTAGTTGATACACCTCTAGGAATGCATCCATTTCTTCCAGATTATCTAATTTGCTGGCATATAGTTGCTCATAATATGTTCTTATAACTGTATTTCTTTGGTGTTGGTTGTGATCTCTCCTCTTTCATTCATGATTTTGTTGATTTGGGTCATTTCTCTTCTCTTTTTGATAAGTCTGGCCAGGGGTTTATCAATCTTGTTAATTCTTTCAAAGAACCATCTCCTAGTTTCATTGATCTGTTCTACTGTTCTTTTGGTTTCTATTTCATTGATTTCTGCTTTGATCTTTATTATTTCTCTTCTCCTGCTGGGTTTAGGCTTTATTTGCTGTCCTTTCTCCAGCTCCTTTAGGTGTAGGGTTACGTTGTATATTTGAGACATTTCTTGTTTCTTGAGAAATGCTTGTATTGCTATATACTTTCCTCTTAGGATTGCCTTTGCTGCATCCCAAAGATTTTGAACAATTGTGTTTTCATTTTCATTTGTTTCCATGAATTTTTTAAATTCTTCTTTAATTTCCTGGTTGACCCATTCATTCTTTAGTAGGATGCTCTTTAGCCTCCATGTATTTGAGTTCTTTCCGACTTTCCTCTTGTGATTGAGTTCTAGTTTCAAAGCATTGTGGTCTGAAAATATGCAGGGAATGATCCCAATCTTTTGGTACCGGTTGAGACCTGATTTGTGACCTAGGATGTGATCTATTCTGGAGAATGTTCCATGGGCAGTAGAGAAGAGTGTGTATTCTGTTGACACATAGATCAATGGAACAGAATAGAGAGCCCAGAAATGGACGCTCAACTCTATGGTCAACTAATGTTCGACAAAGCAGGAAAGAATGTCCAATAGAAAAAAGACAGTCTCTTCAACAAATGGTGTTGGGAAAATTGGACAGCCACATGCAGAAGAATGAAACTGGACCATTTCCTTATACCACACACAAAAATAGACTCAAAATGGATGAAAGACCTAAATGTGAGACAGGAGTCCATCAAAATCCTAAAGGAGAACACAGGCAGCAACCTCTTCAACCTCAGCTGCAGCAACTTCTTCCTAGAAACATCACCAAAGGCAAGGGAAGCAAGGGCAAAAATGAACTATTGGGACTTCATCAAGATAAAAAGCTTTTGCACAGCAAAAGAAACAGTCAACAAAACCAAAAGACAGCCGACAGAATGGGAGAAGATATTTGCAAATGACATATCAGGTAAAGGGCTAGTATCCAAAATCTATAAAGAACTTCCTAAACTCAACACCCAAAGAACAAATGATCCAATCAAGAAATGGGCAGAAGACATGAACAGACGTTTTTCCAAAGAAGACATCCAAATGGCCAACAGACACATGAAAAAGTGCTCCACATCGCTCGGCATCAGGGAAATCCAAATCAAAACCTCAATGAGATACCACCTCACACCAGTCAGAATAGCTAAAATGAACAAGTCAGGAAACGACAGATGTTGGTGGGGATGCGGAGAAAGGGGAACCCTCCTACACTATTGGTGGGAATGCAAGCTGGTGCAGCCACTCTGGAAAACAGTATGGAGGTTCCTCAAAAAGTTGAAAATAGAGCTACCATACGACCCAGCAATTGCACTACTGGGTATTTATCCCAAAGATACAAATGTAGGGATCCGAAGGGGTATGTGCACTCCAATGTTTATAGCAGCAATGTCCATAATAGCCAAACTGTGGAAAGAGCCAAGATGTCCGTCGACAGATGAATGGATAAAGAAGAAGTGGTATATATATACAATGGAATATTATACAGCCATCAAAAGGAATGAAATCTTGCCATTTAAAATGACATGGATGGAACTGGAGGGTATTATGCTGAGCGAAATAAGTCAAACAGAGAAAGACATGTATCATATGACCTCACTGATATGAGGAATTCTTAATCTCAGGAAACAAACTGAGGGTTGCTGGAGGGGTGGGTGGTGGGAGGGATGGGTGCCTGGGTGATAGACAGTGGGAGGGTATGTGCTATGGTGAGCACTGTGAATTGTGTAAGACTGTTGAATCACAGACCTGTACCTCTGAAACAAATAATGCATTATATGTTAAAAAAAAAAAAAGAAGAAGAAGAAGATAGCAGGAGGGGAAGAATGAAGGGGGTGAAATCGGAGGGAGAGATGAACCATGAGAGACTATGGACTCTGAGAAACAAACTGAGGGTTCTAGAGGGGAGGGGGGTGGGGGGATGGGTTAGCCTGGTGATGGGTATTAAAGAGGGCACGTACTGCATGGAGCACTGGGTGTTATACGCAAACAATGAATCATGGAACACTACATCTAAAACGAATGATGTAATGCATGGTGATTAACATAATAATTAAAAAAAGAAGAAGAAGAAAAGAAAAGAAAAGAAAAGAAAAGAAAAGAAAAGAAAAGAAAAGAAAA